>NC_028644.1:36039353-36132637 GCF_001406875.1 Solanum pennellii
CCCCCCCCCCCCCCCCAAAAAAAATTTCCTCACTCATATGTAATATGGTGTTGCTAATGAGTGTATTAAGACTCCCATACGTTATGGCTTATATGTTGTACTAGAAGTTTGTCATCATTGAATCATGCAACAAAGGATTATTACATTTAAATAATTGTCCAACTTATTATGTTAACAAGATAAACCTGAATAATCGTACGTTGTTTGGTTCTTATCTAAGTGTAAAACGCCGACCCGTTTAGTACTTTCTAAGCTCTCAAAATGATGACCCCTTGGCCAGTTCTTTTTCTTATTTTCCGTTCATACTTCCTAAAACAGGTCCCATATCAGACTCAAAACTTGGTACACTATAGGGTTCAACAAGACACTCTTCTATTTCCATGTTTACAGTTTCATTCTTCCTTTTGTCACTTGATTATTCCTTCCCTTGCAACTTTTATACAATCACTCATTGTGCTCGAGCCTTCCCAATTTTTACTTCTAGGTTTGTTTACTATTTGACACCTCTTTTTAATTTTCTTTGCAAAGAAACAGTATTATCTTTTGACTCTATTTTACTTTCTTCCTTATCTTTTGGATATTTATCTAGATCAACATCAATGATTTGGTCCTCCTCAATCAATGCATGTATCCCTTTTTTCCTTATTGTCTGTTGTTTTAACGTTACGAGACATCATTGAATTACTTAACATTTTCTTTGTAGTACCCCTTGTTTAAAAGGGTTATGGCTTCACATCCTTATAATCAGTTATAACGTTTTCTTTTCCTTTTAAAGTAACTAAATGTCTTCTTTGCATTCCCCAAACAAGAGGTTGATTACATTCATTCTCAAACTCAATAAAAGGAATAGCATTCAAGAAAATTCAAGGGTTCGGGTCAAATATTGGTGAAGATTAAAAAATAAGGGAGTGAAGATACTTGACTTCTTCTCTTAAAAATGGAGTTCTTACATCGTCTTTTATCTCAATAAGGGTTTCCATAACCCTCTCTCCGTCGGCAGCAAAAATATTGGAGCTAGTGTTTTTGGTCTCTAGAAGATCCCCACTAAAATTCAAAATCAAAAAGGCATAAGGGACAAGATTAAATAGGGACAGATAAATTATAGGAGCCTTTTCCACCAATTGAACCTCGAAGTGTGTAGACCATTTAGAGGTAGCTATTTTTGTAGAGGGTTCGGGTGTAACTATAACCTCAATGTCATGAGTTCTCATTTAGTCAACCAAAGGAATGGTTTATATGAGAGTAGAAAGAACTTCAATATCAAGCATTTCTATTTCTTTAGTAGAAGGAATGGTTGAAGTGACGGTTGAAGGGGATGGATTATTATTCTAATTAACAAATGAAGATGGGTAAATTTCATCAAGAACATTCAATACTTCGTTAGTTGGAAGAATAGGCTGAGCCACTTTGATTTTTTTAGAGAGGAAACCGAAGAGCGTTTTGAATTTTCTAATTTGAAAGAAAATTTTAAATTTATGAGTGATTGAATGAAATGTGGAGTATATAAAGTTATTAAGAGTTGTATGTAATTATGATTTAGTGTTAATAAAGCTAACTTTCGAGACGGGACTTGGTCCCTCGTTGCAGTTTAAATGTAAATTCCCAAGATCTATTATGACCTCCCATTCCTTCGACACATCCACTATGTGTGTATTCCTAAAAAAGGTAAAAGACAACATCTATCAATATATGTAGTACCAAAAACAAGGGTACATGCTCCCTAGGCATAGTCAATACATGGTTGATTGCCTCTGGTCAGCTCATTTAAGTTTCAACATCACTAATTTCAATATGTTTTCCTCGAGCATGCCCCTACTATTAGCCTTCATAAATATATGAATGATTTTATCTTAAGGGACTTTAAAATTTTCGTACTCATGCTACCTTTTTAAACATTATCCATTAAAAAATTATGCCTCATATCAATATGCTTAGTTTTTTATGCTGAACTAGATTCATAGACATATTGAGAGCACTTGCATCATCGCACAAGCAGGGGATAATGACAGTAAATGCTCCAATGTCTTCAGTTTTTTTTCATAAATCACAAGATTCAGGCACAAGAAGCTACAAATGCAACATATTCTTCCCCGACTATTGAAAGAGCAATACTATATTGATTTTTGTTCCCGCAGAAATAAGCAGTAAGCCTATAAATGAGTTTAATGTGAGGTTCTATTTTTGTCAATTTGATACCCTACATAATCTACATGATCATATCCCACCAATCTAGAAGAGTTTCCTCGTAGACAAAATAGAACAATTCCAAGAATGGAGGTTAAACTAGAAGCTAATAACCATACCATACAACACATAATCAAGAAGAAAACATCAATTTTACATTGTCAAGAAATTCACAACAAACAAGAAACTAGACAACAATTCTATAACTCCTTATGCTACAAAACTCACATGATTTATCCCAATTAGTAAAAACTCATTTTATATTAAATGTACTGCTTATATACATCAGTTCTAACTACCTTACAACAATTTTAGTCTAAAGAATCAATTAGTCAATTTTCCAAATTTTACAATGAACAGTTTTCTAATGCAACATTGATTTTAGGTCATTTCCCAAAAATGCAACTTTTATGCAATTCATGACATAAACATTCTAATATGCAAGGTAACATCATATAAAAACATCTTAAAACATAATCATGTCTTCATAAAACACACAATGCAAGAAATAATGAAATTCAATTTCAACAAAACTACTAAACACTATGCACATGTAAAATACTTCTAGGACCTTCTATCCCATATACTAACCATACTCCAAAAACATAGAAGGAACTCATATCAAAACAAGAGAAAGGGAACTTAACAACATGATCATCACTCTCATTCTCATCCGGCTTTGATCCTCTTGACCGGAGTGCATAGAAACGAGCCTTTGCCTTTGAAACATCCTCCTTTGGAACATTCCGAGCAACTTGCTTACTCTCTCTTTCTCTAGACGCAATGATAGGACAATCTCTCACCTTATGATCATCCTTCCCACAACCAAAGCAACCACTAGTACCGTCTAGAACTTCCTATAGTGCCTCTTTCCACAAGTGACACATGTAGGCTTTTCATTTTGAGAATCACATCCTATCTCAAATTTTGCCTTTTCTCTCCTAGGTTCTTGTTGAGTTTGAGCCCTCTTCTTAACCCTAATTTGCTCATGATCACTAGAACCACCCCTTTTTATGTTTTTAGTCATCCTCTTAAGTTTAGACTCTTTAACTGATTGTGGATATACCATGACACTATCTACGATCATATCATCATGTAGCATCTCCATATGACATTCCTTATTCATCAAATCGGCTACACCCGTCACAAAATGACTCATTTAATCTCTTGGATTAGACACAAGAGAAGGAGCATATATGGACAGCCTGGAGAACTTCAAAGAGTATTCCTCAACACCCATATTGGCTTGCTTGAGATTGATAAACTCCTCTACCTTAAATACCCTTATCTCTCATGGAAAGTTCTTACCAACAAAAACTTCCTTAAACTCTTCCCACACAATAGGACCCGACTCCTCCGGCCTATTGACTTTCCATTGTGTGTACCACACTTGAGCCACCTCTTTCAATCGATACGAAGCTAACTCCGCTTTCTTTCTAGATGTCACTTCCATAGCATGAACTATGTTGTACACCTAATCTATCAAAAATCTAAGTTAAGTAGATCAAGAAGATGACGTCCACGATAGACCTCTTCACGACTACATAAATGATCCTTAAGACTTCCTAACTTTGGATCATGTACACATAATAAATATCTTCTCTAACTAGAGTCATTCTTAAAACTCATCTAGGTAAGATACGAAGTGACAATTCCTATGCCCCCTTCACACCATAACTAGACAGTCCTTAACCACTCTAGATAAGTACTTATTTTATTAACATACTTTGTTAGTTAACTTAAGTTATTGCATTAATTAGTTCATTAAGAGACATTTATCACCTAAAGAAAATTCAAGTAATGGTATTGGACAAGACCTAGGGACTCCAACTAACACTTTAAAAGCCTATTGTGCAAGGTCTAGATAGCGTCTCATTACACAACCTAAACTTCATACAACTTCTCTAGTACTAGTAAGTATCCCACATTATGAGAATAGGCAATAATAGACATAGACCATGATAGATAGACATATAATCCGGAGTTCTAACCTACTCTGAGGAGGGTGTTCTACTTGCCATGGTAGAACTTGGACGCATCCCATGTAGGCACATGGTTAAGGAATATGAAGGTCTTTTGTGCGCTCTAGTCTCATTCTCAAGTAAAGGTACATTGTACTCTAGTCTCATTCTCAAGTAGAGCCACTTCCCATAACTTAATCACTTGGTGCTAGCCATGTTTATCATAGAATAATTGACATTAAAGGATCACATGAAGAGGTTCCTTATATAGTTTATAACCCAATCACATTCACCGTACCAAAGAGTTCCACCAATGATACCTTTCGATGGTGACTAAGATAGTTGACTATGACTTTCCGAAGGATTAATATGATGTCGTTCAAGCAAATTAACCTTATGTCCTCCATTTCCTAACATGAAGGATACCATTAAGATTCTCGACTTCAACATTCATTACATAACCATTACCACATACATGACCTTCTTAACATCCTCTAAGGTCTCACATATCATTCATTATTACATGACAAGGGTGTACTAGGCTTACCTAGTCAAGACATATCATAATCTCATAACATTCATTCATATATCAAGTAAGGACACAAGTCTATCAAAAAGGACGCTACTTTTTTTCACCTCATCACATAGAGAATATCATTCTTTAAAACACTTAGAATAACCCTTGCTATATTTATGTCACCCTAAACCTTAATAAAACATCATCAATATAACTATTATAGACTCACATAGTCAAGTAGTTTTAACCAAGACTCAACCTAAAGCCTATACACACAAAGTCAAGTCATAGTCTAACATGATCACCTACATAACATCAATAGAACACATATACCTTCACATTTATTAACATATAGATAGACATCATCATACTTCACATAATAAACTACACAAATAGCTACATTACTTCAAATAGTGTCGACAAGTCCATGATCATCATATTGCATAAAGTAACGCTGATAAGGCCACAACAATAGCAAGTAAAACACATTACACCGCCACCATAAGTTTACCATACCAATCACAATACAATTGGATTATAAACTACACCAAAATCAAAATACTTGATGGTAAATCATCCAATTTGATAACATAAGGCCCTTATCAATGGCCATGAACAATAATCCAATGTAGAAACTATCATAATCAATAAAAATTAGGTCAATTATATAGATATTCATAAATATATACAACCTAGATATCAACTGAATACAATTATTACATAATTAGAAAGCCCATAGAGATCTACACTAGAATTAAACAACAGTAGGTCAAATATCAAATAACCCACAACATAGTAAAAATCTAGGGTTCATCCAAATTCATGGGTTCATAGGTAATTTCGGTTAAAAAATTCAGTACAACATCAATATACTCCATAATAGATGTTTGAAAACAATTGATGCAAGAACCCATAATAAAACCATGATATTGGACAATTCAACTTTTAAAACTTTAGAGAACATCTTGAGAATTAGGGTTCCATGATGAAACGAGTTTCAAGGATAAAAAGCCATACCTTTATGAAGCTAATTATTAACTTTGATGAATAATCTCCACTAAATTCTTTATTTTAAGCCATTCCGTCAGTTTGGACTTTAATGGAGCATTTGGGAGTTTCTAAGAGATTTTGGGGCTTTGATTTAGAATAATGAAGTCTTCAATGTGTTTAACACTTATATACACATTTAAAAACCCAAAATGCAACTATTTCCTTCAATACTCTTATTTGGAATTGGAGTGAAATTACAAGTTCAACCCTAAAACTTGGCAGTGAACCTGCGCATCTCCCAGTCCCATCGACGAGTGGACAATCGACGAACCATTTGTACACAAATGGACCATCCTGTCCTTCCCTTATTTGGTTAAGAGACTTGAAAAGGTCTTGTAATCACCTAATACCAACGCCCTAAAAATGGAACCTATCAAAGAGGCGACGATAGGCCCACAAGTCGTTGATGCCTAGTCGTTTGGGGCTGCCTGGGACAGTCTTGTCTCCATGTTTTGGTCCTTCCACAAGGACCCTTAGTTGGTCCTTGAGAATATCTGACCGTACATTTCCAACACAAACATGATATTCAATTAAATTAGCACCTCTCACATGAATATCACCCAAAACAAACACGTAAAACGCGACGAAATAGGCCAGGACACAATAGTCCATTTCCATACACATCTATCGAACGTCATGGATGTTTAACCTCCAAACTTCACAAAACTTGACACACATACTACAAATGATATAATAACTCATTGAAGGACCTTATAACCCCATTAATTACACATAAGCACATAGAACAACATATGAGTCACATAGGTGACTTACTCGTAGAATGTCTTAGGCATCCCTTGACGTTTGACTTCAGATGCACCTAATACCTTAGACACTACCTCAATACAATATATAAAACCTATTGAGGATCTTATAACATCATTAACAACATGCTATGCTCTAGTTCACCTAAGTCACTTTCGGGGTCTTACACCTTTCCACATAGGGAAGGTAGAATCACTAATGTACTAATGAGATTTGAGACTTTAATGCATGTATAGGAAAGAGGGTCCCAACTATATCTCCTAGTTCATTAGCTATGTTTCTCCTTAGTAATACTTACTAGTGGATCCACAAAGTTGATGTTTAAATGTTTTCATACTACCTTGGCAAGTTGTCTGTCTTTCTTCGATCTAAGGTTCCATGACACCGGATTCCACATTAGCTCATGTGGTCTATGTCGGTTAAGGAAAAATTTTCCAAAAATGTAAAATGAACTAAATAAATAAACACTAACTAGGATATCCTAAGGAGTTTAATTTAGTATAGGTAGGGGTATGAGACTCTACCTAAACATTGCACTAGTTAACCTTGAGGGAAGTCTTAGGAAGATGTTCTTATATATGTATATGCTTATAATTTTACATGACATATATGTGATGATATTGAACATTAATGATACTATATGATGATTTGTTACACTTATGAACATGTTTTAATCTCCATTTCTAAATTTTGATCATATGTACTCTTAAGGATATGTTGTGTGAAGTTTGATATTGGTGATGTGTCTTGTTGGGCTTACTTGATTTAGTAAGTTTATGAGGCATGGCTTAGTCATTTCTATAGTTTACTTAATTAGAATTCATAGGTAATTGTCTTTGTTTGGTTATTTTTTAATGAACTCTTATCCATGTATGTTGCTATTATAACTTTACGATAGAGTTGTCTTGGTTATATGCTCAATTACGTGACATGTATGTTCGCTTGAATAGAGTTATTATTGTTGGAAATGTGATGTACATGATCTTGACTTAATGAATATGTTATTATTGATAAGTATGGTCTTCTTGAATGTGCATAAGATTTTTCAAAGTAAATTGCATACTTTAATGAAATGTCTCCTTTTAGCATAATTTTATGATGTGTGTGCATATGGTCTCATACATACAAGTGGTGTACATAACCTATTTTCTCCCTTTTTCCCAATATTTTATGTTCCGGTCGTTGAAGGTCTTTTCAGACGACATTGAAGGAAGACTCGGAATTCTCATCCATCCAAGTTGGGTAGGTCCTCACTTTCAGAGGGCAATGCTATCAAGCTTTTGATGTTGTTCAAGTTATAAGAGTTCTAGTTCTTTCCTTTTCATTTAAGTACTAAATATTATATAGCCTATATGTGGATTTATTACATTGATGTATGGGATATGCCTAATTGATATACGCTTGTTTAGATGATTATGAGATGAGACATCCGTTTAAGACTATTTTAAGTAACTTATCTATCTATGCGCCATAATAGTGGAAGATTATGTAATCTTCTTATTTGAAGGGTCTATATATACTCGATATGACTATATTATGTGTATGCGAGAGGTATATGTAAACCCCAAGATATATATACACAAATTTTAAATTTTCTGTATTTTTAACCTATGAATGTAATAATGTAAGCTAAGAGGCTAGTATGAGTCCACAAAGAGGACGACGATGTTGGTTACATCTACGGGGTGCTTCCCGGATGTGACAAACTTGATATTAGAGCATGAGTTTTAATATCTTTAGAGTCTATGTCTCACTTAATAACATCTATGTAGATTGTTACTAATAATTGTGAACCGCCCCACACTTTTGAATAGGAACCTATGTGATGATTAAGAAACTATCAATTTCTTGGAAATCCAATATCGTTCCTCTAGAGTCTTGACTCTATGTTCCCTTAGCATCTAATCCTTTTATTATGATTTTAGGCAATGACTACTCAAAGAATAGACGCTTGATGACTTGATGAAAAGATTGCCAATGCGGGAGCTCCTCCTCGAGGCAATCAAGTCCCTCCTCTTGAATAAGTTGCAAATAATGACTAAGATCCGGTCAATCATCCTCCTTTGACGGATGGTGACATAAGGGTTATCTTTTTTGGAATGTCCCAAGTAATTAAAACTCAAACACAAGCCGTCACTACTTAATCTCAAGCCATGACGACCCAAGCTAATTGGGAGGTTGTATAGCGAGAAAACCAACATGTTGGTACCATGACCTCCCGTCTGAGGGATTTTACAAGGATGAATACCCCTACTCTCTATGAGTCAAATGTTGAGTAAGACCCCCAAGATTTCATTTATGAAATCTACAAGATCCTCTATTATATGGGGTTGACTATTGGTGAGAAGGCCTAGTTATCAACTTATCAACACAAAGGTGTGTGCCAAACTTGGTATGATAACAAAAGAGACAATAGACCCTTAAGAGGTTGACCGGTGACTTAGGAGATTTTCAAGAAAGATTTTCTTGATATGTTCTTTCATATGGATAAGATGGAAGACAAAGTTGTGTAATTCATCAGCCTACGTCTAGGAGGTATGAGTGTACTTGACTACTCTTTGAAATTCACTAAATTGGCAAAGTGCTCTCCTTCATTGGTTTTTGATCCTAGAGAGGAAATGAGCCGCATTGTGATGGAAGTGTTGGATTACTGTAAGGAAGAATGTGTTTCGGATATGCTACATGAAAATATGAACATTTATCGTCTCATGGTTCATGCTCAAAAAGTGGAAGAGACAAGGGCTAAGATAAAGAGTAGAGATGCCCAGAGGGCAAGGCCTTTTGATGGTGGTTCTTCAAAGAGTAGGCTTGATATCCAAGAGAAGCTTAAGTCTAAGAAGATGTCTTCTAATAAAGTTCCTACCAAATTTCCCAAGGCTCGTGATGATAGGGTGTCTAACCCTAAGTCTCAAAAGGGAAGAGATACTAACTTATGAAAAGTGTGACAAGAAGCATTATGGTGATTTCCTTGTGGGTACGGACAATTGCTTTGGGTGTGGAAAGAGTGGCCACAGGGTTAGGTATTTACCAAATGCAAATTGGAAAGACAAGGGTAGCGAGCAAGGTAATTGTTCTAATGTTGATACTCCAAAGAAGAATCACTTTTATGCACTTCATTCAAGCGGTGAACAATAGAATTCTCCCGATGTTTTGACCAGTATTTTACAAGTCTTCTCAATTGATGTATATACTTAACTTGATCCAGGTGATACATTATCTTTTGTTACTCTCTTGATAGCTAGAAAATTTGATATCTTTCCCGATTTTCTAAATTAACCTTTCATAGTTACTACCCTAGTAGGTAAGTCGGTGGTTGCAAAGAGGGTATATAGGAATTTTCATATAATGTTGCCCAATAGTATTACTAATATTGAATCAGTAGAACTTGATATGTTCAATTTCGATGTTATTTTGGGGAAGGATTGGTTGCATGGTTGTTTTTCTTCCATTGATTGTAGAACTAGAATTGTCCAATTAATTTTCCTAATGAACCCGTCTTACAGTGATAGAGGGAAAAAAATTTCTAGAGGTCGTATCATATCTTGTCTTAAGTCTTGTAAAACAATCTCAAAAGGGTGTCTATATAACATTATAAGAGTCAAAGATTTAGACTCCGGAAATTTGTAATTGAGTTAGTCCTTGTATTAAGGGAAATCTTCAGAGGTCTTTCATAATGATATTTGAAGAATCCCTCCCGAATGGAAAATTTATTTTGGTATTACTTTCTACCGGATACCAACCCCATTTCAATTCCTCCTTATGGGATGGATCCGGCCGATTTTAAAGAGTTTATGCTCAACTCAAAGACTTACTAGACAAATGCTTTATTAGACATAGTATTTCTCTATGGGGTGCTCCGGTTTTGTTTGTTAAAAAAGAAGAATGGGTCCCTTAGAATGTGCATAGATTATCTCCAACAATAAAGTCACTATTAAAAATAAGTATCCTCTTCCTCGGATTGACGAACTGTTTGATAAACTCCAAGGGGCGAGCTACTTTAAAAAGATTGACCATAGATCGGTGTAACACAAACTAAGGGTGAGAGGTGAGGATATAACAAAAAAGGCATTTCGGACTAGATATGGTCACTATGAGTTCTTAGTAATGTTCTTTTGTATCACTAATACCCCGACGGAATTTGTGGATCTCATGAAAAGGGTGCTTCGAAGTTACCTTGATTCATTTGTCATTGTCTTCATTGACGACATATTTGTATATTCAAAAAATGAGGGTGAACACATGGACCATTTGAGCATGGAGTTACAATTTCTCAAGGAGAACTAATTATTTTCCAAGTATAGGAAATATGAGTTTTGGTTGAGTTCTGTTGCGTTACTTGTTCATATAATCTCTAGTGCCGGAATTGATATTGACCCAAGGAAAACCGAGGCGATCAGGAATCACCCTACACCACTGACTCCAAGTTACATTAGGAGTTTCATGGGTCTAGCGGGTTATTATTGGAGGTTTATGGATGGTTTTTGATCCATTGCATCTTACTTGACTACTTTGACTGAGAAGACTATGAAATTTGAGTGGTCGGAGGCATGTGAGAGATTTTTACAAATCTTAAAAGATAGGATTTGTAACACCCTAAAAGGAACTAAGGTGAACTAGTGCTTCATGATTGGTTCTTGAGTTAATTTTTAGTTTACAACGAGTGATATTGTTTTTCTTATGCAGTGTGTGAAGTTTGAAGGTCAAACATCCGAGAACGTCCATGACGTTCGCAAAGTCTGCCATAGAGAGTGCTTATGTGTCTTGGTATGTTTGAGTAAGTTTTGTGTGTCCGTTTTGTTTGAAATTGGTGTGGGATATTCGTAAGACCTAGAAGACTATGTTTAGGGGTTTAACAGGTGAGTATGACCCAACCTAGGTCCCACAAGGGGCCCTATAGAAGGGCCCAAGATAAAGACCCAAGACGGCATTGGCATTATCCACCAACGAGGGCAAATGACGGTCTATGGTCAAACAAACGGCCTACCGATTTGCGCCATCATTTTGACCTAAAAGGTTTGCTATCCAGGCCCCAAATTAATCTAATTAGAAACTCACGAAACCCCACCAACAGACCGTTGATGGACAGACAGTCCCTTAGTTGCATCTGTAGTTTGAAGGCTGTCCAAAAGTTGTTTTTCCAGTAATGACTTTGGGTGTTTTGTAAAGTCACCCCAAGTCTTTTATGAAACTAGGAAGTAATTTTTATGTCAATTTAGGTATATTAAATAGTTCCAAAACATAATACCTAATTTTAGACCTTATTTCCTAAAACCATGAACCCCTCTCTCTTAGAACTCTCTCCCAAACTCCATAGAAGCTAGAAGTCAATAAGGAGCTAGGATGGATGTTGGAGGTAGATTTCTTCATCATTATATTTGGTTTTTATTGAATTTGAGGTAAGGTATCCATACTTGAACTCCCCTCCATTTAAGGAATCACTTCTAATTTCAAAAAGGGGTTTCAACCCTAGTTTCCTTTTTCTTCAACTATAAATATGGGTCTTCCATGAAAATGTTTTAAATAATTGAAAAATAATATTTTACTGTTATTTGATGATTTTAATGCTAAAACTTCAATGAGAACAAGTTAAAGCTTTTTATCAAATTTTGGCTTAAGGAATGGGTTAAATGAGAATGAATTGGTAGTCTTTGAGCATTGGTTTTTTATGGTTGATATTCTTGTATAGATACTGACCTTAAGGCTTTATTATGATGAAATATTGTGTAAATTTTTATAGGTGATGCAAGCTTTGATAAACGGGTATGTTGGCTATGTTTTTTATTTAATTTTGAAATGCTCTTGAGTGGCAGGGTCCACCTTCTTGGTGGTGGCGTTTATTTAAATTGTATGAAAGTGAAGTTATTTATTTAATGTGAATGAGGACATAAAGGATTGTTATACGAAGTAAGATGATCATGATGTTATTCTTGTTAAATGTGGTTTATGAAACTATAATGTGAAGTATGCTAGAGAGTATGCTTTAATGAATTATATGATTATGTGAAGCATTTCAAGTGTATGATGTGATGAATGAAGGTCTAAGCATGTATAGAAGTTAAATGTAAATGAAATGATGCTTATGTGCAAGGTCTGATCACATGTACACACACTTAAACATGAATGAATGAATAAAGCTAATTTAAGTCAAAAGGAGTGTTTTGGGGTGAACACTCTTCGTGAGTTTAGATGAAATGTTTAGTAGCAACCTCACTACATCCTATGAGATTTCTAAGATAGGTCGAAGGATGAATGTCCTTCTTGAGTTTAGATGTGTTGTTCACGAGTTGTCCTTAACCTATGATATGCAATGTTAAAAATTTGTGGGGATTTATGCCAAGCACCGAGAGGATATGAAGAAGTGGTGGTTACACTTCGTGAGTTGAGATGTTGTTTTCCAATATGCCACTTGAGATGAGTACTCCTAGTTAGTAAAGAATGAGTTAGTAGCAATCTCTTTATCCCTTTACAATGTACCCGCATAGGTGTAGTTATTGGGTAAGGCATGTAAAAGCTAAGAGAATGACCTTACTCTAGGAAAAAGAGTACCCCTCATCCGATAGGGGTTAATTTCGGGATTCCATCTCTAGCTCTTATGGTCTACGTCAATTAAGCTAACCCCCACAAAAGTAATAAAAGTGCTATGTCTTCGAAAAAAGTGTTCTACTTACGGTAGGTAGTGAAATGAGGCGCTATTTATCCATTGCACTAGGTAGGCATTCCAAAAGGGGATTCTTTGTGAGTCTTATATGAATAAAATAAACTAAGTCTTCCAAAATAACGTAATACTTAGGGTAGATGGTGGTATGGGACACTATCCATCCATTGCACTAAGTAGACCTTCCAAAAAGGGAGTCTTCGTGCTAAGGCATCTAAAAGAGTGTACTACTTAGATTAGGTGGTGGAATGGGAATCCATCTACTCATTGCACTAAGTAGGTATTACGAAAAGGAAGTCTTGGTGTGTTATTTGACTGTTATTCTAATGTCGTGTTATTGAGTGGTGAGTTGTTCTACTAAGTGGAGTAAGCCTAGAATGGGTAGTCTTAAAGATCTCCCGGGTGTGCATTGAAGAAGGTGTATGGGAGTTTCCGTCATGTCTTACCTTGGAGAGTCTTAGGATAACCTTGGTTAGGGAAACTCTTATGGAAATGACTTCACTTCCTCTTTGCAATACCTTAGGTGTTCACCGTTATGGACTCAATTTGGTTCACTGTATTGATAAAATAGTTTTACTATAAATTTTAGGAAGTTCACTATAAAGTGCCTATTTTTGCTAAAATTATGTAAATCCTTCTATAAGTGTTAAACGATGTTTCTTATGTTGTTTTGCTTCTAAATTCATGAATGTGTTATTTATTTGGCATGAAAGTCTATTTATACTAAAATATCCCTTTTCGCATGCTTTTGCATATGCCATACCTAGTACCTTATTTTGTACTAACCCCATACTTTTCTATACTTAATAATAATAGGTTGGAGGCTTTTGAAGATTTGAAGACGAAGCTTGAGAATATATTCTCTCAAGACAAAGTATGTTGTCATATATCTGACGACATATTCCTATTCTCTTATTTTCTTATTTAAAGACTTTATATGTATTTCCTTTCAATGTAAAGTGTCGTGTCCCAATGATATTATGTTGTGTCTTTAAGATAACCTTGTGACGATGAGACTTCCTTAGTATTTTATGAAGAATGTTTCCTATTAAATTATTCGTGAAAAGTTTTAAATTCCAAACTATTTTTTATGTCTATGTAATGAACAAACATTAAAGGCCATGTACAAGACTTCAAATGGTGAAGTACGCCTTGTGACGATCCAAGGCTTCTCCCTAACTTCTAGGGCGTACTTCCGGGTCGTTATATGCTTACTTTGACGATCCAAGGTTTCTCCCTAACTTCTAGAGGGTACTTGCGGGTCATGATATGCTTACTTTTTCTTCGATGTTGACTTTATCGAAGGGTACCAACATGTATTATGATGCATTCCGAGTAGGTTTAGGGTGTGTGCTATGAATCATGGTAAGTTAGTAGCATATTCCTCTAGACAACTTAAGCTGCATGATAGTAACTATCCAACTCATGATTTTGAGTTAGTGGTCGTTGTATTTACCTTGAAAATATGGAGACATTACTTGTATGGTGTTCATGTTGATCTATATACCGACCATAAGAGTCTTCAATATGTTGTTTACTCAAATGGAGTCTAATCTCCGACAAAGTAGGTGGTTGGAATTATTGAAAGATTATGACATGAGTGTTCTCTATCACCCCGGAAAGGCCAATTTGGTTGCAGATTTTCTAAGTTGTATGACCATGGGTAGTGTTTCTCATGTATAAGAATCCAAGAAAGACCTTGTGAAAGATGTTCATATATTTTCTAAATTTGGTGTAAAATTGGAAGATTCTCCGAATGGTGGTTTTAGGGTCCGTCACTACTCAGAGTCATTTTTCGTGGTTGAGCTGAAGTCCAAACAACACTTTGATCAAGCATTGATGGATTTGAAGGAATAGGTTCTTGGTAAGCTTAATGAGTCATTATCCTATGGTGTATTGAGGTAGCAATGAAGGTTGTGTATTTGTTTGAGGAACCGGGTTCTTGATAAAGCTCATGGGTCGTGTTCCTCCATTCATCCGGGTTCCACAAAGATGTACCATGATCATAGGGAAATGTTTTGGTGGGATGTCATGAAGAAGGACATAGAGGAATTTGTTGGAAAGTGTCCAAATTGCAAAATAGTGAAAGTTGAGCACCAAAAGCCAGATAGTTTACTTCTAGAAATTAAGTTACTACATGGAAGTTGGAAGACAACAATGTGGATTTAGTGGTAGGTTTTCCTCAAAAACAAAAGCAATATGTCTCAATATGGGTGGTTGTAGATAGGTTGACCGAATCCGCTTGTTTTATTCCCGCCATGTCTACATACTTGACCGAGGATTATGCAAGGATTTTCATAGATGAGATTGTATTTCGCCATGGTATTCCGTTATCCATCATATCGGATAGGGTGCATAATTCACATCTAGGTTTTGGATGTCATTCCAAAAAGGGTTGGGTACAGGGGTGAAACTAAGCACCGTTTTCAACCCTAAACGGATGGTCAAGAGGAGCATACTATTAAAACTCTTGAGGATATTGTTAGAGTTATTTAATCAATTTCAAGACAGATTGGGATAAGCACTTGCCTTTGGTGGAGTTTGCTAACAATAATAGCTACCATTCATCTATATCTATGGCTCCTTACGAAGCCTTGTATGGTAGGACATGCAGATCTCCAATTGAATTGTTTGAAGTTGGTGAGTCTTCTATTTGGGTCCCGATTTGATTTATAAGACTTTGGAGAAGGTTTATATCATAATGAATCGCTTGAAAACATCCTATACCCGTCAATAGTCTTAGGCCAATAATAGTATAAGGGAATTAGAATTTCAAGAAGGAGATAAAGTATATTTAAAAATTCCCCCTGTGAAAGGGCTGGTGATATTTGGCAAGAAAGGGAAGTTGAGTCCTCGTTATGTGGGTCCCTATGAAACATGCAAAATATTTGTAATGTGGAATATGAGTTTAGTTTGCCTTGTTAATTGGCTTCTGTTCATCCGGTTTTCCATGTTTTTATGCTTAAACAGTGTATTGATGTTCCCTAGTCCATTCTTCCTATTGAGGGTCTTGATGTACAAGAGAACCTCTATTATGAGAATGTTCCCCTTAAAATCCTTTCGTAAAGTGAAGAGGTTGAGGAACAAAAAGGTAGCCTCCATAAAAGTGTTATGGAGAAACCCCCTAGTTCAGGGAGCAACATGGGAAGACGAATCCTCCATGAAGTCCCGTTATCCTCATCCCTTTCCTAATGAAGATTATTTATCTTATTAACATGAATATAATGACTAAATTTGAAGTTGCTTTGATTTTTGGTGATGTTTTGCAAAAATGTTCTAGTTACAGTGGAATTACAGTTAAATATGCCTATATACTTTAATTTTTGTAATTTTACTTGTTTTGAGGTTATGTTGCTGATTTTCGTATGTTGTGCCTTCATGAATTATATTGAGCGTGTTAATATGCGTTGAAGAAATCTTTGGCATCATAAATAAGCATGAAATAAATGTTGAACTCTTACGAGTTGAAAAATGATATTTTGAGTTTCATCGGGAAAAAGACCATGAGGCTCTGTTGATTTTGATTGTGACTCATGCTTTGATATGTTGTTGTTGGTTGGGCTGCTACTCTTCATTCTATTCCTTCCCTTTAAAGAATTTTTGAGTCATTCGGGGACGAATGTTCCTAAGGCGTGGATAATGTAATACTCTGAAAGTATAAGACGTTTTCTAGAGAGTAACATAGGTGTTAAAAGGTGTAGAAACTTTCTTAAGGACACAAATAATGAATATAAGTCATTTAGGAAGTTTAGAAATCAAAACGTCAAGGAACGTCCTATTTTACTAAGTTTTAGGAGTCGGAAAACGATGAAACTTGGTGAAATGGTGTCTAACATGCATTAGATTTAATTCATAGCCAAAACGTCTGGGTAGCACTCCCCAAGGACCAACTAAGGGCCCTTGAGAAGGATCCTTCAACTTGGGGCAAAAGCTGCCCAAGGTAGTGTCCACCAACGGATGCAACCAATGGATCGTGGTCCAATCGATGGGGTGTTGGTTGCCTCCATCGATGGACACTTAGATTATTTGTCAAAGACTGGATTTTAACCTGTCTCTGACCAAAATGATAGACCAACAAAACGAGGGGCATGTGGTCGTCGATCGATAATGGTGGCGTCGATGTAGTCTTGTGTGTGAGACCACTGGTCTTCCTACTCCTTATTAGTTTGGTTAATTTAATTAATAAGGTGGTTATTTAATTATTAGGGGTTAAGTTAGATGTAACTAAGTTAGTTAGAAACCTATATAAAGACCTTAGCCTAATTAAGCTAACCTAACCCTACTAAATCCGAAAACACAAATTATCTTCCTTCCTTCTTATGTCTCTCTCCCAAGTTTAAGAAGACCATATAATTCAAGGTCAAGGGTTTTTAGGGATGCTAAATACCATAGTTTAACCATCAAACTTCATCAATCAATAAGTTAAGTGATTCCTTTAACCTTTGGGATCTCTTTCCCCAAAGGGTTCCTTCAAATTTATTTAAAAAGATGAATTTTCATGTAGGTGTTTTCAAAAATCGAAATTGATCTTTCAATTTGATTTATGATTTATTTTTATTGTATTGATTATATTATGATTAATTATGACTATATTACACAACTTACTGATGTATTGGTCTAGTTTGTAGAAGATGACCTACTCCCCTTAACACTAGGTTGTGATCATGAAATGAACTACCTAGTATTGATGTGATTGGCTTGGTTAATGTGTGTATTACCATCCTATGTTGTTATTGTGCCAATTTATGAATAGATTGAGATTAATTTTAGTCCTACCGTGCTAGTTCTTTAATAATTGACCTAGATTGTGAAGTAGATTATGACTTTATCTAAGTGTCTAATTCTAGGGTATGAACTAGTGATGAGTTGTTGTATAATGATTTTATTGGAGTTGTTATTGTGTTTGTTATTATTGTGTGATGATATTACACAAATTTTTTGTTTGATTTGAGAGTTAATGGTAAGACCTTGATGATGGCATTGTGAAGGAGATTTAGTAAGACTTGTGATCTTTATTCTTTACTTCAATTATGGTTACTTCTGATTAAGTGATGATATTGTATTGAAGTATAGCTTATATTAATATTGATAGGGTTGGTATGAAGTTTAATTGATATGTCTTGAATATGGATTTTGAGTTATTGGGTAAGATGTAATTGTTATAAGGATGGTAATAAATTACCAATGTGCCTTATTATGATGTCATTATGTAAATGTGCTAACATCACTTTGCAAGGAAAATACTCATGTAATTATTATTGAGCTATGATGATGATGATTATACAAGGGACAGACCCTATGACCTATATTAATCTATGATGATTAATAAAGACATTAAAGACAATCAAAAGGGACTCTAGCTTAGAACCGAGTGAACTACTGTGAGGAGTGTCCCTTTCCACATAGGGAAGGTAGGATCACTAATGTACTCATAAGATTTGAGACTTTAATGCATGTAGCATAAAAAGGGGTCAAAACTATATCTCCTAGTGGTTCAACTCTGTTTCCCCATAGGAATACTAGCTAGTGGATCTACGTAGTTGCTCTGTTCATATTATGGTACTACCTTGGCAAGTAGTCCGCCTTCCTTTGGTGTGGGGTTCTCTGACACTGGATTCCAAATTAGCTCATGTATTCTATGTTGGTTAAGGCAACATGTACCCAAAAGGTAAATGAACTAATGGAATGAACTCTAACTAGGATAACCTAAGGGGTTTAGCTTAGTCTATGTAGGGGTATGGGACTATACCTAAACATTGTACTAGTTAGCCTTCAGGGATGTTTTAGGAGGATGTTCTTATATATGTATATTCTAATTATTATACATGAGATGTATGTGATGCTCTTGCACATTGATGAAACTATATGATAATTGTTTCACTTAAGAACATGTGTTTGTCTCGATTGCTAAAGTATTATGATGTGTACTCTCAATGATATGCTATGTGAAGTTGGACTTTGGTGATGGGTCTTGTTGGGAATACTGGATTAAGTATTGTTTTGGGGCTTTGCTGAGTGATTGCACTAGTTGACTTAATAAGGGTTCATGCATGATTGTCTTGCTTTGGTTATGTTGTAATGAACAAGATTCATGTATGTTGCTATTATAACTTGATGATAGAGTTGTCTTGGTTTTGTGCTCAATTATGTGACATGCATGTTGAACTGACTAGACATAGTATTGTTTGTCTTGTGATATACATGATCTAGACTTAATGAATATATTCAAATTGATTAGTATTATGTTCTTCAATGTGCATTAGGCTTTTCAAAGTAAATTGCATTCTTTAATGAAATATCTCCTTTTTGAATGATTTTATAATTTCTGTGCATATGGTCTCATACTTAGTACAATATGTGTACTAACCCCATTATCTCCCATTTCCCCAACATTTTAGGTTCCGGTCATTGAAGGGATTTTGACAGCACTTTGAACAAGACTTGGAATTGTCACTCATCCAAGTTGGGTAGGTCCTCACTTTCTGAGGGCAATGGCACTATGAAGCTTTTGATATTTTTCTAGTTATAAGACTTCTGGTTTTTTCTGTCACGATCCGAATGAACCCCGTAGAAGATAGGTGGAACCCTCGTTTTGTCACCAGGCGTACTTGACCCTTTGGGGTCTTGTACAAGCCCTTAAACTAGCATTCATCACATATGACATGAAAAGTACTAAAGAATTAAAAAATTTCACGAATAAATTAATAAAAAGGAATTCTTTTAGAAATACTTAAGAAATTTCATCGTCACAAGCCAATGAGGAATATATAATAAGTCTTAAGATAAAGAAACTAAGAAGATAGGAATAATGCACTCGAATAAATGAGGACACACTTTATCATGAGAGGAAATTTTCCAAGCTTTTCCTTCTAGACTTCAACCTTAATTACAACCTATACTTATATAGTATACAAAAAGTATGGGGTTAATACAAATAATGTACTAAGTATGGCATATGCAAAAACATGCGAAAAAGGACATTTTAGAAGCAAAACATCATACGAACCATAATTTAACACTTAGATAAGAGAGTGCAATATTTTTAAACCAAAAGAGACCATTTTCAGTAACATCTAAAAATTACAGTGAACACAAATCTAACATTGCAGTGAACTAATTAAGCCTTTACAGTGAAACCATTTGAGCATTTACAATAAATCATTTAAAACATTCACAATGTATTCAACTTGATCAATTACATTGAACTATCATATTCTAAATGAGCGAACTTCCAAGGCCAAGCGAAAGAGAAAGTGAACTCATTTTTTGTAGGAGTTTCTCTATGTCAAGATTATCCTATGACTCACTAAGGTAAGACATGAAGGAAGTATGCATATGCCTCCTTCAATACACACCGAATCAATCCTCAAGACTACACCTTTTGGCTTGCTGAACTCTGGAGAAACAAGCCCCTCAATCAATGGAAAGACATGAAAAAATACTCAACAAACCACAAAAGTCTTTCCTTTCGGAATGCCTACTTAGTGAAATGAGTAGATGACGTCCCATATCACCACCTACCATAAGTAGCACATTCTTTAGAAGGTTAGAACCAAGTCTTCCCTTTCGAAAGGTTCTACTTAGTGCAATTGATAGATAGCGCCCCATAACACCATCTACCCTAAGTAGTACATACTTTTAGAAGATTTATTCTTTCAATTCAAATAAATCTCACCAAGACTCCCCTTTCAGATTGCCTACCTAGTTCAATGTATAAATAGGGTTCTATTCCACTACCTACTCTAAGTAGAATACTCCTTTAGAAGACTTAGCACGTTGATTTCTTTTGTGGGAGTTAGCTTAACCAACATAGACCATGAGAGCTAGACATGGAATCCCGATATTAACCCCTATCGATGAGGGATCCTCACTTACCTATAATGAGGTCATTCTCTTTGCATTTACATGGCTTTCCCAATAGCTACACCTATGCGGGCACCTAGTTAAGGGATAGGAAGATTGTACTAAGTAACTATTCTCTACTAAGGAGGAGTACTCATCTAAAATGTTACATTGGATTACAACATCTCAACTCACGAAGTGTAATCCACCTCTCCTTCATATCCTCTCGGTGCTAGGTATAACTTCCCACAGATTCTCAACATTATAGAATATAGGTTAAGGATAACTAGTGAACACCTTATCTCAGCTCATGAAGGGCATTCATCCTCAAACCTATCTTATAAAGCTCATGAGATGTAGTGGGATTGCTACTGAACACTTCCTATGACCTCAAGAAGAGTGTTCACCCCAAAACTCCCTTTTGGACATAACTTAGCTTCATTCATTCAAGTGTGAGTGTGTGTGTACATATGAGCGCACGTTGCAAATAAGCTTCACTTCATTTACATTTAACTTCTATACATGCCTACACCTTCATTCATCACATCACACACTTTACATGCTTAAAATAATCATATATTTCCTTTATGCATAATCCTTAACATACATCTCATACCAAGTTTCGTAAACCAATTAACAAGAATAACTTCATTCAAGCATAACCTCTAATATACTTCATGTAATAGCTTCATAAGGCACATTTAACAAGAATAGAATAATTTTCATATCACTGAACATAAAAATTCTTCATCGCCTCATTCACAACAAACTAGTAACATCACATTCATACAATTCAAGTGAACACCGCCACCAAGAAGGTGGACCATACCACTCAAGAACATTTCGAAATTGAAACTAAACAAGATAACCAACTGACCCTTTAATCAAAGATTTAATCACCTATAAATTTTTCTAAACATTTCACCATATTAAATCCCTTTGGTCAGTAGATAAACTACAATAACAACAATAAGAAATAAAAGATCGAAGACTACCAAATCATGCTCATTTAAGCCATTTCTCAGGCCAACATTAGATGAAAAGATTTAACATTATTTCGTTGAAGTTTTAAGCTTAAAATCATCAACTAACATTAGAAATAACATTATTAATTCATTAGAAATATTTTAATGCAAGACCCATATTTCGAGTTGAAGATAGAAGAAGCTAGTGTTTGCAACCCATTTTGAATATTTATTACAAGGAACTCCTTGAATGGTAGAGAGTTCAAGGATGGATACCATACCTAACATTGAAGAAATACCAAAGAGTTTTTTTATGTATAAACCACAACCAACAGCCTTCCTAGCATTTCTTGGCTTCACGCTTCAATAGAGACTAGAGAGAGAATTTTAAGAGAGAGGGGTCTTGGGTTTTACGAAATGGGGTCTAAAATGAGGTATAAGGATTTAGAACACATTAATATATCAAAATAACCCTAAAATAAATGTAAGAGTTCCTTAATATATTTTGGGTGAATATACACAACTCCCAAGGCCAAGGCAGCCAATTAACAACTTTTGCAGACAGCTTCCTCCAGGAACGGCTTGGAGGGCTGGTGGTGGACGTGTTTCTTCATAAAAATCAGTAGTTTCCTTATATTTTAGGTATGGTAGTCATCCTTTAACTCTCTTACCTTCAAAGAGTCATTTCTAAAAGATTTCAAAAATAATTTCCAAACTCTATTTTCATCTATCTTTGACTCTACACATGCGACTTCATATAAATGTGTTTTAATGAATAAAATATTCTGTTTCTAGTATTAAGTTATGATTTTAATATCAAAAAAAAATTATGCATATTTCCATTTTTAGCTTAAGAATTAGGTTAAATGAACATGTTTTGTAGGGTTTGAACTTTGGTTTCCTTATGTTATTATAGTTTAGCTACTACCCTAAGGTTCATAATATGATGAAATATTGAAGAATTTGTTATAGGTGGTGAAATATTGGTTAAATGGTGAGTTGGTTATGTTGTATAACTCTTATTATGAAATTTTATTTAGTGGTATGGTCCACTTTCTTGGTGGCGGTGTTTACTTAATGTATTTGGAAATATATTTGTATGTGATGTGAGCATGGTTTTTAACGCATAAGGTTTGAAATGAAGTGATAATGATGATGTTCATGTTGACATGTATTATAAAACTTTAATTGTATGTCTTTCTTACATTATGCCTTAATGAAGTATGTGTATATGTTAAGCTTGCTAGCATGTGAGAATTGACGAATGAAGGTGTAAGCATGTCTATAATCCAATGTTATGAATATAACACCGCCAAAAATGAATTAGGTGAAACTAGGTCCTAATGTGTGTGACATCAAGTCTTGAAGTCCTATGTTTGATTTAAATTATGTTTGAGGCTCTGTTTAAAGATTTGGGTTAATTTTGGATTCAAACGTCAAGGGACGACCAAAACGTTCGACGACTAAGTCACCTATGTGACTCATATGTTGTAGATGTGCCTTGAAATGACCTTATATGTCTATGCATGTTTCATAGAGTTTTACGTGTTTGTTTCTGATGAAATTTAGGTGAGATGTCCTACAACAGTATACGAGCATGTTTGGTATCCGGGTAAACATCCCCAAGGACCATCCAAGGGTCCTTGAGGAAAGACCCTTCAAGAATGCCCAAGCTGTCAAAAGACAGGCTAACCTACGGAGGCAGTCGACGCCCCGTAGGTGAGGGGGTATAGGTGTACATATAGACGTGGGAGAGTCCGATCCAATGACCAGCCTCATTCCCAAACCACGGACCAACCAGGACAGTCCGTTCGTTAAGGGACGGGCCATCAATTTGCAAGTCGTTGGTGGACTATCTTCTGCGCAGGTTCACTATCATGTTAGGGGTGAAGTTGGAAATTCACCCCAAGTGTTATAACATATGAGTACGGTTGTTTTAAGTGTATATGGGTATTTTAATAGTATATAATTCATTAAACTCTTGTTTAAACCCTAGCACCTAAATAAAAAACCATTCCCTCCCAAAGTTTCTTGAAAAACCTCAATGAGAGCTCAACGTAAAGATCGACCTTGAAGATGGATCTTCAATTGACTTTCTTCTTCAATTGTCATTGAATTCTTCTAATAAGGTGTGAGAGTTATTCATATAAGGTTTACCATCACCTTAGATATAGTTTCAAAGATGATTTTAAGAGATTTCAAAAAGATAAAAAAGTCCAATTTCTACTATTAGACTTGGGTTGTTGCATTGAAGGTTTAAAATATTAAGATATGATATTATTGATATATAATTGATGTTTTCCATTGGAAACCCTTGACCTTCTCAAATCTCTCAATTTGACTAAAATATGGGTTATCGGATCATGCTTTGATACTAATGAATTCATGTGTAGATTGTTATGGGATTTTAACTCATGTTTAGATTATAATTGTATGGTTTATAATCTATTTCAATTTGATTAATTTAGTTTTGTATATTCTTAGATCTATTATATATTATGCTTATTAAATTGATATTGACTTAATGTATATGATTTCTAGCGTAGTTTTCTATGGGATATTCAATGATGTAAGGATTGTATTAAATTGATGTATATGTTTTCTTATATTGATAAATATATATAGAATTGACGTAGATTTATTGAGTATTATAGTTTATGTATTGAATTGGTGTTCATGGTCATGGGTAAGGGTCTTGTGGTATTGAATTAGATGATTTAGCTTTGGATTAAAGTGATGAGATTGAATGGATTCTATGCATTTCTAGCTCTCTTAATATTATGTACATTTATTGTATTATAATGTTGATCGGTATGGACCACCTATCGTGGCGGTGCGATGTGAATTCATTTGGCCCTATCGACGTTAGTTTATATATTATGATGATCATGGCCTTGTTGGCAGTAGTTGAAGTATTATGATGATTTGTGTAGTTGTTTATGTGAAGAATTATCATATCTACCTACTTGTGATTAATGTGAAAGTATGTGTTTCTTCTATGGATATTTGGTGATCACGTTAGACTATGACTATGTCTTAGTGTGTGTAGTCTTAGAGTTGCTACATGATTGTTCCTACTTGACTATATGAGTCTGTTATTGTTATATTTATGATTATATGGTAGTGCCTATGATGACTTAAAGATGATAATAGTTATTCCTAAGTGCTTCTAGAATGACTTGTAATATGTGTTAAAAAGATGTATCGTGTGCCTTGTATTTGTTGACTTGTATCCCTTACTTGATCCATGTAGGAATGTGAATATAATATTCCTTGACATTGGATGCTAAAGCCTCTTAGTCTTGAATGAATGAATTATATGAGACCTTGAATGATTCTAAGGAGGTCATTTATGTAAAACGTTGAACATAGTGGTAAGGTTATGAAACTTGAATTCAAAATTCGTAATGGTATCCTTCTTGTAATGAATTATGGACTTCAGGTGGGTTGGCTGGAATGACATTGTATCAATCCTTAGGGAAGTCATTATGAGCTTCTTGTCACCATTGTAAGGTATCCCTAGTGGACCCCTTTTGTAGGGTAATTGTTATTGGGTTATGAACTTGATATGGAACCCTTTATATGAACCTTTAATGTAAATTACACTATGAGAACAAAGGCTAGCACCGAGTGAGTATGGCAAGGGAAGTAGATTTAGTTAAAGGATAAGAGTAGAGTAGAAATCACACCCTTCATATTTCTTAACCACGTGCCTACATGGGATGTGTCCAAGATATACTATTGCCAAGTAGAACACCCTCATTAAATTAGGTTAAAACTCCGTATTCCATGCTCAGCTATCATGGTCTATGTTGGTTATTCCATGTTCTCATCATGTGGGATACCTACTCGCATTAGAGAATTTCTATGAAGTTTATGTGGTGGTATGGTACGCTATCTAGACATTCCATAATAATCTTTGAAGACGTCAGTGAGAATTCCTTGGTCTTGTCCAAGACCATTACTTGAATGTACTTAGGATATGAATGAGTCTTAAATGAAATAGGGAATGTAATGACTTACGTAAAGAATGCATGTTAAATGAAGTACTTATCTAGAGTAGTTAAGGCTTGTCTTGTGAAGGTGTGAAGGGGGCATAGGAATGGTCACTTCGTAGCTTACCTTGATATGTCTTAAGAATGACTTTAGTTAGGGACGATGGTTTATTATGTAGACATTATCTACGCCTTAGGTAGTCTTAAGGATTATTTAGGTATAAGAAGAGGTCAATCATGGACGTTTTCTTCTTGATTTTCTTAAATAAGTCTTATGATAGCCTTTGGAAGGAGAATGTCATATTATCTATGTGTTGATGTATTAAGTGAGCATGATTCTATCTTGGGTAGTATATAGGATCACTTAAATGTGTGTGTAAGGGATTTTATGGGTGGTCGCTTCACAACTGACTGAAGTTAACCTTACAATCACTTTTGGTAGGAAGATCACATGTTCATGTCATTGATGTATTTGTAAGTATGTGTATCTCATTATAGGTGGTATTAAGGATCATTTAGGTGTTCCTAAAGAGGGTGTATGGGTGGTCTCTCTTTGTCTATCTTAAGTGAGTCTTAGGATAGATTTTAGTGAGCGAAATTACATAATAGGAAGTGTCCTAGGTGAAGTTAAAGAACTTCACTGTACAGTGAAGGAACTTCACTTTAACAGTGAACATACTCACTGTAATGTTTTCCTATAAAAGTGAATAATTTCTTAAATGATTTCTTATGTGTTCCTAGAGTTTTAAATGTTTTTCTTATGCTTATAGTATGATGTTTCAATCAAAATTAATGAAAAACATGTTATTTACTAAATGTACTTTTTTCATGGTTGTTGCATGGCAGTCATACTTAGTGTATCTAATGTGCTAACCCATTCTTTCCCCTTTTTGACTAAAGTGTAGGGAATTGGAAGTATTGATGTGCCTTGGAGGATGGATAGGTTTCTAAGGGTTAAAGATGAAGTATTGGTGAGTCCTCATCGATTTAAGGACAATATCCACATGTTCCTCTATGTCATTGTCTTTATTTTTTATCCTGTATGGGCTTAGTCCCAAGTGTTGTATACTCCAAAGTTTTGATGGTTCAATGAGATGTTGTAAAGGTTTAATGTTTTAAATGAAAGTCTTCTGCTTGCATATTGATTATAGAGAGAGTTCTTCATTTGTGAAGAATGTTTTAAATTCATACTCATTTAAAATATTTATTATGCAATGAATGATACGAGTGGCTTTGATGAGACTTCTTGAATTCTCATTTTCCCTGTGGCGACACAATGATGCTCTAACTTCTAGGGTGTACTTGCGGGTGGTTACAATGAAAGTGATTATTAATGTGAAAGGTCTGCTCACATGTATACACACAATCACACCTAGAATGAATGATTGAATGAATTTAAAGAATGTGAATAATAAGGGAGATTTAGGGTAAACATTCTTCGTTAGTTGAGATGATGTTTTTAGTAGAAATATCACTATTCCCAAGAGCATTCTAAGATAAGTTGGAGGTTCGATACCCTTTGTAAGTTGATATGTGGTATTCCAATGCAACCTCTAGGGATAAGTACCCTTCGTTAGTTGAGATGTGGTTTTAATTATCTATCCCTTAGTGTATAGTAAAGAATGTTTAAGATTCTGTGGGGGAGTTAGGTCTAGCACGGAAAGGATATGAATAAGGGGTTGTTACACATAGTGAGTTGAGATGTTGTATTCCAATATACCTCTTGAGATGAGTACTCCTCATTAGTAGAGAATGATTTACTTAGTAGCAATATCCTTGTCTCTTAAATATGCGCCAACATAGGTGTAGCTATTGGAAAATCCAAGTAAAAGCTAACAGAATTACCCCACACTATGCAAATGGGGAACCCTCATCCGATAAGGGTAGAATTGGGATTCCATGTCTAGATCTCATAGTCTATGTCGTTTATGCTATACCTCCAAAAAAAGAATGAATGAACTATGTCTCTTAAAAGGACGCAATACTTAGGTTAGGTGGTGGTATAGGACGCAATCTAGCTATTGCACTAAGAAGACCTTCCGAAAGGTGAGTCCTAGTGTGTTTTATATGAAATGTATGAACTAAGTCTCCTAAAAGAACAAACTCCTTAGGGTAGGTGGTGGTATGGGACACTATCTATCCATTGCACTAAGTAGACCTTCCAAAAGGGTAGTCTTGGTGTGTCTTGTATGAAGTGTATGAACTAAGTCTCCTTAAAGAATGAACTACTTAGGGTAGGTGGTGGCATGGGATGCTATATTTCCATTGCACTAAGTAGACCTTGTGAAATGGGAGTCTTGGTGTATTCTAGATGAAGTATATGAATTAGTTAACATGTTTTGAAAAAGAAGTTAGATGACTTAAGGTCTAATGCAAAGAAACAAGTTAAAGTTTAATTTTATGTAATAAAGTTATGAATGACTAATGTAAAGTTATAATCGAAGGGAATCCTCAACGAGAACTAGGTGGGAGAAGTAGTATGGGATGATACTCTCACATTGCACTTAGTTTGACTCATAAGTCCTATTTTAGAAGGTTACTTACATGAAGTCCTTAATGTATGAATATCCTTCAAATGTCTAGCAAGGATTGTGGACTTGTTTCCCTTGCGAGTTAAGCCTATGGCTGATAATCTTAAGGATCGTTTTGGTGTGTCTTGAAGGGGGTGTATGGGAGGTCCCTTCTTGTCTTACCTTAGTTAGTATTAGGATAAGTTGGTTAGGGAAACTTCAAAGGAAATGAGTTCACTCTGCTTGGGTTTAATGGTTCACTATATTGTTTTTGGAGTTCACTGTAAAGTGACTCCTTCTGCTAAAATTATGAAAATCTTTCATGTTTTAAATGATTATTCTTATACTATTTTAATTCTATATACATAAATTTTTTACTTATTTGGCATAAAAGTTTATTTTATTAAAATGACCCTTTTCACGTGTTTTTGCATATGCCATACTTACTACATTGTTTTGTACTAAACCCCATACTTTTCTATAATCTATAAATATATGTTGGAGTCAAGGAAGAAGTATGGAAGGCAAAGCTTGGGAATTTATCCTCTCAAGACTAAGTATGTCCCCTTATATTTGATGACATTTTTTTACTTCTTAGATTCTAGCATTAAGACTTATTATGTATTTTTTTTAGGTAACGGGCCGTGCCCCTAAGATATACATGTCGTGTTTTTATGTTGGCTTGTAAAATCAAGATCGTTCCTTAGCTTTTATGAATGATGTTTCCTTTTTATTTTGTTATTCGTGAAAAATTTTAGTTCCGCACAACTTTTCATGTCTTATTTAATGAATCATAGCTAAGGCTTGTACAATACTTCCTAAAGGTCAAGTACGCAATTGTTCCGACCTATGGGTGCTCCTTTCTTTTAGGGGGTACTTTTGGGTCGTTACAAAGAGTGTCCCAATTACACCTCCTAGCTCTTGAATTATGTTTAACCTATAGGAATACTAGCTAGTGGATCGACATAAGATGCTATCTTCATGTTTTGATACTACCTTGGCAAGTAGTCTGCCTTATTTCGGCTTAGGGTTCCATGAAACCAGATTCCACATTGTATCATGTAGTCTATGTCGGTTAAGGCAAGATGGTCCCACACGGTAAAATCAAGTATGAAGTGAACACTAACTAAGATGACCTTAGTATTTGGCTTAGTCTAGGTAGTGGTATGGGACTCTACCTATACATTTCACTAGTTAACCTTGAGGGAAGTCTTACAAGGATTCTCTTACTTGCATATATTCTTATGAATGTAAATGGTATGTATATGTTGATCTTACATGTTAATGACACTAAATGATATTAGTTTCACTTATGATTATATAGTTGGTCTCTATTGCTAAAGCATGATGATGTTTACTCTTAATGATATAGTATGTGAAGTTGGGCATTGCTTATGGTTCTTATTGGTTTTTTACTTCATTGAGTGAGGTTATGGGGCCTTACTTGGTCATTGCACTAGTGGACTTAATGACGGTTCATGAGTAATTGTCTTGTTTTGGTTATGATGTTATGAACTCTTAAATATGCTTGTTGGTATTATAACTTGATGATAGAGTTCTATTGATTATGTGTTCAATTGTGTTTATATGCATGTTAATTTGACTACACTTGGTATTGTCGGTCATATTATGTACATGTCTTAACTTAATGAATATTTTTTATTGAATTGTATTAATTCATGAATGTCCATAAAGCTTTTCAAAGTAAATTTGCATGCTTTAATGAAATGACCCTTTGTAGAATGAGTTTTATGTTGTGTGTTTATATGTTCTCATACTTAGTACAAGTGATATGCTAACCCCATTTCTCCCTTGTCCCCAACATTTTAGGTTTTGGTTATTGAAGTATTCGTGACAACTTTTGAAAAATGGCTTGGAATCATTCTCCAAGTAGGTATGTCCTCATGTTCCTAGGATGATGCCTTTCTATGACTCTACCTATGTTTCATTTTTATAATTTATTGTCAGTCATTTGATTCATGTTTATACAAGATAATATTGTAAGCCGTATGTGGCATATCTACATTTGTGTAAGGGCTTTCCGCATATTAACCTATTCGGCTTAGATGGTTTAATAGGAGATTCTGTATGATCTGTATATGTTCCATAAAAGTAGAATACTAATCTTCTTATACGAAGGGTCTATGTGTACTCAATATAAATATATTATGTGTAAGCGAGAGGTCTAAGTAATCCTCGTGAAGTAGATGTAGAAGAAAAAGTTTTAAATTTCAGCATTTTAACCTATATATGTAATGATAAATACTAAAAGGTTAGTTCTAGTCCTCTCCGAGGACTAAAAAGCCGGTTACGTCTAGGGGGTACTTCCCGGATGTGACACCAACTTCCCTTGAAATCAATAACAAAAGATCTTAGCATATTTTCCAAGGTTTGAGTGGTATGCTCCGCTTGACCATCTGTTTGAGGATGAAAAGCGGTGCTAAGCTTCACTAAAATACCTAACCCCTTTTGAAAATACCTCCAAAAATGAGAAGTGAAGCATGAAACTCTATCCTAAATGATCAATAAAGGAATACCATAAAAGCTTACAATTTCGTCAAGCTACAACCTTGCATATTCTTCCACAGAATAAGTAGACTTAACTGGAACAAAGTGAGCGGATTTCGTCCATTATCCACAATAACCCTTATTGATTAATTTTTCCTACGTGCCCCGAGGTAAACCCACTACAAATTCCATATTAATGTCTTCCCACTTCCAAGTAGGAATAATCATTACTTGAGTCAAACCACTCAGGTTTTGATGCTTAGCCTTTACTTAATAACATTTTTGGCACTTAGACACAAATTCCTCTATGTCCCATTTCAAACCTCCACACCAATAAACTGCTTGAAGATCACGATACGTTTTGGTGGCATCTCGATGAATAGAATATTGGGACCCATAAGCTTCTTCTAAAATTTTAACCCTTAGGTTTTCAACATCAGGTACAAACAATATACCTTGGTACCTAAGTACACCATCTTGCGGTCGGAGAATGACCCACTAAACTTGCTAAGTCCGACTACTTCAGATCCATCAACAGAGGATCAAGGTGTTGCTTAGACTTTACCTCAACTACCAAAGACGATTAAGAGTTATAGTGGACCATAAAACCACCATTTGGATAATCTTCAAACCGAACACCCAACCTAGCCAACCTACAAATATCTTTTAGTAGGTGTCTCTTAACCTATTCCACATGAGTTACACTTCCCATGGTCATACGACTCAAAGAATCTACAACCACATTGGCCTTGCTGGAGTGGTAGAGAACACTCATGTCGTAATCCTTCAAGAGTTCCAACCATCTTATTTGTCGGAGATTCAAATATTTTGGGGTGAAAACATATCGAAGCCTTTTGTGGTCGATAAATACAACCACATGGATACTATACAAGTAGTTCCTCCATATCTTAAAGGAATACTCTACACCATCTAACTTAAGGTCATGAGTTAGGTAATTCTTCTCATGCACCTTAGGGTTTATAGATGTATAGGATATTATATTTCCATGTTGCATAAGGACACAACCCTAACCCACTCAGAATGCGCCAAAATATACCACAAACCCCTTGGTACCCTCCAGTAATGTGAACACCGAAGAGGAGGTAAGCCTCTCTTTCAATTTTTTGAAGCTTCATTCACATGCCTCCGACCACTCAAATTTAACACTCTTTTAGGGTCATTGTAGTAAAAGGAGAAACAATGAATGCAAACTCATCCACAAACTTCCTATAATACCTAGCTAAACCCAAGAAACTGCTAATGTCGATTGGAGTCAAAGGTCTAGGACAATTCTGAACTGGCTCCGTCTTCCTTGGGTCGACCTCTATACCATCATTTGAGATAATATAACCAAGGAATGCAACCAATCTTAACCAAAACACACACTTGCTATACTTTGCAAATAGTTGGTGTTCCTTATGGACTTGCAGCACTTCCCCTAAATAGTCTATTTGTTCACCTTCACTCTTGGAGTACAACAAAATATAATCAAAAAAGGAAATCACAAAGGATTCAAGGTAATTTCGGAACACCCTAAAAATTAGGTCCATGAAAGCCACTGGTCCATTTTTTAGACCAAAGGACATGACTAGGAATTCATAGTGAGCATACCTAGTTCAAAAGCAATTTTAGGTATCTCTTATCCTCTCACCCTAAGTTTACGATAACCCAACCTCAAGTCAATCTTAGAAAAGTAGATTCTCTCCTTGTAATTGATAAAAAAATCTTCGATCCTAGGGAGGGTATACTTGTTCGTTATTGTAACCTTATTTACTTAACGATAGTTGATAGACATCCTAAGAGACCCATCTTTTTTCTTCACAAATAACACCTTAGCACCCCAAGGATAAATACTAGGTCTTATGAAACCTTTGTAAAGTAAATCATTGAGTTGGAACTTTTGTTCTTGCAATTAGGCCAGATCCTTCCATTAAATAGGTAATGATATAGGTTTTGTATCCATCAATAAGTCTAAGTCTAAGTCTTTTTTCCGTTCGAGAGGAACTTTGGGCAAGTCATCGGGAAAGACATAAAGAAAAATCCCTGACTAAGAGCACCAAATCTAATGGAAGGATTTTTAATTCAAGGTCCTTGACCTTTACAACATTATAAAGACACATTTTAGAGAAAATTTTCTAAGCCTTTAGACTCGAAATAATTCTACCTCTAGGCATTCAGTTACCCCCTTTCAATCTAAGATGGGTTCATTGGGGAATTGGAACTTAACTACCCTGGTTCTACAATCTATGGAAGAAAAACAAGCATGAAACTAATCCATCCCCAATATCACATAGAAATCAACCATATAAAGTTCTACCAAGTCAATCAAAGTAACTCTATTGTGCAATGATATAGGACAACTTCTAAAGAATCTTCTAGCAACGAGGAGTAACCCATCGGGGTTGTAACCAACAAAGGTTCCATTAGGACATCAGGTAACACATTAAACTCTCTAGCTACTAAAGGAGTTGAAAATGATAAATTAGAACACCGATCTAGTAAAATAGGAGACTAATAGAGAACACTTGTAACATACCGGTGAAGACATAAGGAGACTCCTCTTTATCACCTATAGAGCGGAGAGCATTAAAGTGATTCTTCTTAGGTGCATTGTTATTGGAAGTACTTTATTGTGCTTGAGAATTTTCTCTCCCTTGAACCTTCGTCATAGGACAATCCCTCTTCATGTGATCACTCTTACCACAACCATATCGATTTCTCGTACCAACTAGACACTTGCCTTCTTGTTTTTACCACATTTAGTACAACTAGATTTCTCAAAATAAGGACCACTACCTTGATCCTCCTTAGGTTTGGGTGTACACCTTTTACCTTTGTTGACCCTTGGAATGGTACAAGGACTTTGATTGTGGAACCTTTTCTTGAACTTTGTCTTATCTTGCACCTCAAATCTACTTTTAGAATAATTTCCATCTTCGACCCTTGTCCTCTTGAGTTCTCTACCCACTTGCTTAATTTTTTGCTACTCAATTTGTTCGGCATTAACCATGCGAGAGATATCCATGATAGGAATCAACATAGTCGACCTACATTCATTCACCACATGGTTGGAGACCCCCATAATAAATTTGTTCATATCGTATTTATAATCCGCCAAAATAGTAGAAGCATGATTGGATAGTTGAGTGAAATTGAGACTACACTCCTTCACATATATACCCTCTTGGCGTAAATTGATAAATCCTTGCACTTTCCTCTCCCTTAGTTCCAAGGAAAGAAAAATATGAAGGAAGGCCGTCTTTAAAGATCCCTAAGTAATCCGGCCTTCTCTAACCGGCCTCTTATCCTTCCGTTGCTCATACAAAACTTGAGACACATATTTGAGTTGGTTGGCGGATAGTGCCGCATTTTCATAAGAAGACACCCCCGTAGCATCTACTACCTTTATTACTTCATCAATGAACCCTTAGGGGTCCTCTTCTACCTTAGAGCCAACGAATGTAGGGTGATTCAACCTTGTATTCCTTATCCTTTTTGCAGTGGTGCTATAATTGTGATTTACTTGGACCCTAACATCCCTAGAAACTTGAGTAGCCAACACTTGGGTCAAGTTATGAATGGTCTCCCATATTTTAACATTAGACATAGCCCTTCTTCAATAAGAACTTGAGGATTTTGAGGAACCAGAGGGGGAACCGCCTCATTAACATTCTCCTCTTCAACCCTTCGAGCGTTGTTCCTTCTTGCATTCATTTCATATAAGCATAAGAAAGGGATTAGAAGATAATGACATATAGAGTTAAGACTCTCGAGTCACTATTTCAACAATACCAACAAAGTGAGACTTTTCTAGTTATCGCATAGCCCCTCATTCATAATAGTGGTGCGCTTCACAATCATGAACAAGACTCTACTGTATGTGGTTTAGTGATACATCCACCCTAAGATTATTTTACATCACGCTCTGATACTAAATTTGTCATGATTGGGGAGCACCCCCTAGTCATAACTGTCGTCTTCTTCCTCGAAGAGAACTTAGACTAGCCTTTTGTATTCATCATTACACATCATAAGTCAAAAATGCAGAAAAATTAAAAAATTTATGCATATAGAGGTATACACAGACCTCTCTCTTACTCTCAATATATATATGCATATGGAATTTACTTAGACTCCTCGCATAGGAACATTACATAGGCTTCTTGTTTAGACAACATAACCAACAAATAAGGATTTAGTCTAATAATACAGTCTCCTATTAAACCATCTAAATGAAGTACAATATTTGGGCTTAGCCCTTACACAAGTACATATTGCCACATAGGGCTTACACAAATGCCTTTAAGAATAAGGAAGAAACGAATTTCTGTAGACAATATCAGTACTACTAGGGTAGATCAAAAGGAATCATTCTCGAACGTGGAGGAGTCACCAACTACATAGAAGAACAAGTCCAAGTATCCCTGCAAAGTGTCCTAGAATCTCTTCAATAGCCAGAACATACAATGCTGGGGAAAGGGAAGAAATAAGGGTTAGTACAAAACACATGTACTAAGTATGGTTACTATATATAAAACCATAAATGCATTAGAAAAGTCACAATTTAGTAAAAACTATGCATTATGTTTGATTAATCAACATGTACATATTTAGAACATTATAAGTCAACCCAACATGATAGTAACCCAACACATAAGCAACCTAAAGCAACATTTGTGCAATGCAAAGAATAGAACTCCATAACCCTATCCATAGCTAAGCATAATTTCGTGCTTTATCATAACATGCTTGATTCATAAGTTTAGATAAATCTTAACATACTAACATGTGACCAACTTGATCGTAAAACTTACTAATAGAACCATACCTTAGGATCCCACATGTTCAATGAGTAAGAGAAGTTCATACCCTCCCTTACCCTATGTAGTAACCATTAAGACAAGCCCTACTAATAGTTCACATACTTGACTCATTCATTTACCTTATTACATTTGGGAAAGTAGTGGAATAACAAACATGAGACAATGTGAGATAAATGGAATATGGTCTTCTTCTCCCATACCAAAAAGAGAGGGTCAACACTTGCCTAAAGTGTAACCATTCTTACATGGCTATCTCGGTGGATCCACTAAGCTATAGTCTTATGTGGGCATATAGTTAAGGGTCAAGGATATTGTTACTAGAAACCTTGAATTACTAACGTGGAGGTTTCCATCTCATGAGATAACACATATGTTGAGGATATGGACTTACTAAACGTTAATAAACCCATGTGGGAGGCCGTACATACTAAACATGAGACCTCCATATCACTTACATGCCCTTTCAGTGCTAAGCATCTATTCCCTTAATAGTCATCATACTATTCATACAAGATCACATTAGTCTCTTATTGACCCATATGTGACCAGTTAATCATAATAGCTCATAGGTATTCACAAGTGAGAACTACCCTTTAAATGTAGAAAACCACATACAAGTGAGTAAACCTTTAACTCAACATTTTATCTTAATCAAGCGAACTTAATTTCCGTCATATAATCATCATATCTTGACATACTTGCATTCTTCGTCGACAATTCAATCCTCTAGGTTTAATGATGAGGAAACCTTGCTATCAACATAACAACCACACATTAGACATAGAAGCATTGAAATCTAAGTAAATCATACTTCATAATTAAATTCAAGTAGAATCAATATTCATACCTTATTGACCTTTCATTGACTTCATAATTAAATTACCAAATACTTACGTACCCAATGCATAAACAAGTTAAATTCAAGAAGCAACACATAGTAATTACTAGTCTACATAGTCATATAATCATCATCATTCATAATTACAATAGAAATACAAGGCAAAATAAACGTAAGGAATAATAAGGGTTAAAAGGGGCAATCTTGATAAATTAACAACAAATGACTATTAATAAGTAGTTAAACAATGATAAAAGACTATAATTCATCACAACTGATTAACAATTTCATTTTGAAAAGAGAACCCATGTCTATATTTAAACCCTAGTGTCTGGGAAGTTGAAAATCATCTTTGAAAAGGACTCTTGGGGAAATTTATCCCAAGAGTGAAAGAAAACTTACCTTAGTGATGATCTTGACACAAATATGGCATGAAATCCTTGGTGAATTCTTCCTACACTTGAAGCTCTAGTGTTCTTCAGTGAAGGTTTGAGTTTGGGAAGAGGTAGACACAAGAGAAGTTAGACAGATGTGGGTTTGGGTAATTATGTGGTGCTATGTTAGTTTAATGACGGTTAGGCCTGTTCTAGTCCCTTAAATAACTAAATTAAAAAACCCTAAACCTTAATTAACAACCTAAGTAACTAACTGATTATGTCATTCCATTAAAAGTTATGTAGTTCAAAATAGACCCAACCTACGAGAACTCGACCTACGGTCTGTAAGTCCACCAACGCCACAATACTGGAAAGACGCCGATTGGTCCAAAGACTTGAATTTTGGTCATTTTGGAAAATGGATAAGTGTTCACTTACGGTGCCATCAATGGCCCGTCGTTTTACTCGTAGGTGTGTAGTGTCAAGAGACAGCTTTTTGGGTCAATTGGAATGGTCCTTTCTAAGGACCCTTAGAGTTGTCCTTGGGGAGTCGTACCGGTATATTTCAATCGTAAACACAATATAACACATGTTTAAAACTTTTTTTACCAATTTTCGTTAATCTTTTACTCTTAAAACCTCTTGAAGCATGCCAAGGCATAGTAACACACATTTCATATTTTTCCAGACGCCATGGCCGTTTCTCGACATTTTGACTCTAACACTTCATGTTTAGTTTATAATTTTAGTCTTAGAAACTGATTTTTAAGTATTAGTTCATCATATGAGGATGTACACGAAGTCATGAACTTTCAGAGTGTTACATACACCCATTTCAATACTTCTTTAGCAGATGGCTACGACCGAGTTTGAAGAACCAATTGCTAAAGTCAAGGATTTTCTAGACAAGGATTTTATACAACCAAGAATATCTCCATGGGCCGCTCCATTATTATTCATGAAAAAGAAAGATGGGTCTCTTATAATGTGTATTCACTATCGACAATCGAACAATGTCACTATAAAGAATAAATATCATCTTCCTAGGATTGAAGATTTATTTGATCAACTCCAAGGTGAGAGAGGTTGAGGTATCATCAACTTAGTGTTAGAGGGGTTGACATTAATAATATATCTTTTTAAACTAGGTATGGTAAGTTTTAGTTCCTAGTTGTCTTTTGGTCTAACTAAGTAAGGGTATATGCAAGCACACACCAAGGACATGCATGATTAAGAATATCTCTTTCCTAAAAACATGATTGTAGAAGGTCAAGTCAGTGGACTTGCCAAATTGTGATTAGGAAAGTGAGTGTGCTTTAAAAATTTGGATTAGGAAAGTTATTCCATTAGAGTAACATGAATAATCATACTTAAGATCTTTCACACAGCACACAATAGCATACACATAGTACATATTATAATTCATATAACACATAACGTTATTCATATCATTTATTTGTATACCATGAGACCTTGTAATCATGGACTTGACATTAAGACTTCCCAAAATGAGGGCTCAACATATGGGACCTCAACTAGGAAGTCTTCTTTAGAAAGCACAGAGTCTGCTTCGTTCATTCATACGTACTTCATTTCATTTCATTCATTAGCCAGTGTAAACACCAGCTATACCTAGGATGTAGTTTATGGCTTTCATAGGGTTTGTTATGCAATGACCACGAATGACCTAATGTCATTACTTGAGTCTAACTCACATCTTGATTATCCTATCCTAACACCTTTGGTATTATACTTTTCATTATGTACATCATTTGAGGTTGACCTCATTTTTCATTGGGAACATTAACTTTAATCGACACAGACATGTGAGCATCATGAAATCCACTATTATGAAACCCCACACCAAAAAGAGGTGGAATTACCGGCCAAAGTGACCCAAAACATGTTAGCGTACATGGGAATTGAACCCCGCCAAATCCCTATATTGGCAGTATAGGTTCAAAGACTAGGAGATATAAGGATACCCATACCCGGCATGCCGGACAGTCTCATCTCATAAGAGTTACGTGAACCTCCGACCTTCCAAAAATAAGGCGTCACCGCTCATAGCTAGTCTATCGGTGCTCAGTATAAAGTTCCATGACATTCAACTCATACGTCATAAAAGCTGGCTTCTAGTATGAGGACATCATAGATCAATATATGATTTCTCATCTCATCATTAGTATTAAGTGTGTTAATCTCAATAGTTTCATTAGTGTTCATAGAGACTGGTCTATTCATTAACTTTACACTGTCATAGGTGAGTATGTTTTGGTTAAATTTATTTAGGCTCATTTGAGATTGCTCTCATCTTTTACATTAGCCGCATATCATGTTGTCACCACATTCATTAACATTAGCAGATTTGTTCTCCATAATATCTCACCCATTTTTACGTGGATGTTAAATTCATCATATGTAAATGTACTTGGCCATTTGTATATTTCACACTCTTATTTAACCCTTCTAGGGTTTTATCATTTAATTACATAATATCTGTTTCATCATATGCCAATGCACTTGGCCATTTAGTGTTTTTTAGACTCTTACTTAACCCTTCGAGGGTTACATCATTTCATTGCATACATATAAGGTTCACTTTTATTTAAAAATGTATGATAGACTTATGGATAAATACATACAAGCCATGAGGCTTCATTCGTAGTTCATTTAAGTGACTCATATCATTGTAAGATTATGTGGTACAAGACTTATGTATCTTGTATGTATGCGAAGATCTCAATTTAAATCTACATAGAAAGAATTATTCTTGAACTTTTAATTCACGTATGACTTATATATCAATACGGAATTTGGGCAAGGGAACCCAGTTTTAAAAATACTTTTAACAACACTTACATTTTTTATTCATTGTTGTTTGATCCATACGGCTTGGAGACCCAATTCGAGCCCCAATGCCTTCATTTTATTTTCCCCTTAATTTCTCTCTTGATTTTTCACTTAATGGAACTAAGAGGATGTGGGATCGAACCCCCACAACCTCGTCTACTTTTTATTTTCATTGCCTTTAAATTTCTCTCCTTTGGCCGAGGGGTTGTGGGTTCGAACCCCTAAAGCCCCTCTTTTTTTTAAATTTTTTCTCCTTAAATCAGCCTGGAAGGTCCTGTGTTTGATTCCCACGCCTCACATCTCTTTTCTTTCATTTCCTTTGACTCTCCTTCACTGCCTAGAGGTCGTGGGTTCAATTCTCATGCCTCACATTTCTTCTCTTTAATTTTCTTTTCTCTCCTTCACCGCCTAGAGGTCGTGGGTTCGATTCCCACGCCTCACATTTTTTTTTCCTTTACTCTTCCTTAAATCTGATTGAGAGGTGGTGGGTTCGAATCCCAATCCTCACATTTCTTATTTTTTCTTTTAAGTTACATTTTCCTACCAATACCATGGTTCGAATCCCCTTCACCACATTTCTTTTTACCTCTTTATTTTCATGGTTATTAACATGGTAAGGTCACGGGTTCAATCCTCCATGACCTCATTTGTTTTAATTAATTTTTTTCAACATTTTGAACCCTCTTTGCTGACCTAAATACATCACTAGAAGCTGGAAATTTTCTTTTAATTTTTCAGCATCCTTTCATGAAGTTACACCTTAGTTCTTAGGGTAATTTTGTAGTGCATTTAGAACATTTTAGGTGTGTCTTCATTTATTCGTTTGGCCAAGATATTATCCCTAAAATCAGCAGTATTTCAACTAATATGAACATACACACGTAGTTACATTTTTTGAAACATCAACATAAGTCACATAATTCCAAACATACCTATAAACAGAAAATCATCACGAAAACATGTTTCATCCCTAGTTTTCTACTAGCAAACATAACCAAACTATGATTCAATGGGAGCTAGTGACAGGGACAAGAAACGGGGAACAATCCTAGTTTTCTAAATGAATATTCTGAACCGTAATGGGTCTCTTGGGAAAGGGACCAAGAGATAAGAGAACCCATACATTTTTGACGTTAAACCCTCGACTTTTTTCCCAAAAACTAAACCAAAGATTACATCTAAGCCTCCTCAAAGTCAACTCGACTCGAATGACAACCTCCCTTAGCCTTGTGTGCGATTAACGTTTGTTTTCTTGTGATTTCGTGTGAGTTCTTCAAGTGTGAAGAACTTGCTTTGTTTTTATGCTCTAGACTCTCATTTTGGAATAGAGAATACATAAGAAATAAGAAGAGAGATTGATTGTGACGGTGGAGAGATAAACGTGAGAGAGTGGGAGTTGTAAGAGGCTTAGGAGTCTAGTTTTAGGACTTACTCAATAATTTTTTGTTTATTTAAAAATTCTGATTATTATTTTGCTTTAAATAAGCTAATGAATAATAATTTTTTGTTAATCACATTAATTCAATAGCTTAAATAAAAATCACATTAAATCATTTGTTCCACCTAAGTTCGAACCTGGGTGCAGCAACACTTTCCTTGTAGAGCCCAATTTAGGCCTTCTCTCCCTAAAATACCCCTCAACCTTATTAATTAAATAATTATATATTTAGGTTAATTACGATACTACCCTTATCCTAGAAAAAGACCTTTTTACCCCTAGACCCTCCAAACCTAAGATTTTTCCTTTTTAATTCCGATAAATACTCTTTCAAGTAAATCTTAGTATTCGAGATCCCTACATGGTAGGACCCAACCTTTCCAAGCTCAACTAACTCCCCAAGTTAGTTTTCTTTGATGTAGCAAGGGTTCCTAGGTCTTGTCCTACGCGTACCAATCCGTGCGAACTCTGGTCTAATCATAGGCATTCTTGACACATTAAGCATTTCTTATCTTATCCATTTTTAGGGTTGGTACATGAATGATAAGACAACAGATGTGATTGGATCATTTTAAGGATTATGACATGAGTGTTCTGTACCACCTAGGCAAGGCTAATATGGTTCAGACGCTCTAAGCTGAATGTTTATGGGTAGTATAGCCCATATTCCCGATGTAAGAAAGAGTTAGTGAAAGAACTTAATAGATTTGCTCGGTTGGGTATTCGATTAGAAGATTCACCAAAAGGAGGATCCATGGTGCATAATAATTTAGAATCATATTTAGCGGTTGACCTAAAGTCTAACAAATATCTTGATCCTCTATTGATTGAGTTGAAGGAATCGGTTCTTAGTAAGTTCAATTAATCATTCTCCCAATGGGGTATGGGGTACTTAGGTACAATTGTAGGTTGTGTGTACCGGATGTGGATGATCTAAGAAGACAACTTTTGGAAGCAGCTCATGGTTCCTGATATTCCATTCATTCGGGTGCCACAAAAATGTAGTAAGTTCTACAAGAGGTCTATTGGTGGAATTTGTTGAAGAAGGATATAGCAGAATTTATGGCTAAATATCATAATTGTCAACAAGTCAAGGCCGAACATCAAACACCGCGGGTGTTAATTGAAGAGATGGCTACTTCTACTATGAAGTGGGAAGATATTAACTTGTATTTCTTATTGGGTTTGCCTCGAACGCGTAGGAAAAATGATTCCATATGGGTTATTGTGGATAGGTTGACAAAATATGCCTATTTTATCCCTATCAAAACTACTTATTCAACAGAGGAATATTCTAGGTTTTACCTTAATGAGATTGAGTTTGCATGGGATTCCTTTGAGAATCATCACGAATAGACGTTCGCAATACACTTCTCACTTTCGTAGGTATTTCTAAAAGGGGCTGGTACTATAGTGGAACTTAGTAACAATTTTCACCCTCAAAAAGATGGCTAAGCGGAACGCACCCTCCAAACCCTAGAAGATATTTTGAGAGTGTGCCATAGAATTCAAGGGTAATTGGGATTACCATCTACCTTTGATAAAATTCTCTTACAAAAATAGCTACCATTCCAGTATCTTTATGGGAGCATTTGAAACACTCTATGGTAGGAGGTGTCGGTCTCCTCTTGCGTGGTTTAAGGTTTGTAAATTTATAATCCTTGGTCCCGAAAAAGTCTATGAGGCCATGGAAAAAGTTTGAGTAATAAGTGATAAGTTGAAAAAATCCTATAGTCCGCAAAAATCATATGCCGACAATATATAGAGAGATCTTGAGATTGAAATAGGTAATTCGGTTTACTTGAAGATTTCAACCATTAAAGAGGTGATGAGATATTCTAAGAAGGGGAAGTTAGTCCATGCACGAGAGCCCTTATGATATATTGAAGTGGGTTGGGGAAATTGTGTATGAATTGAAATTACCATGTGAATTAGCCCCGGTTCACCCGGTATTTCTTTTCTCTATAATCAAAAAATGTATACGCGACCCGGTGTCTAATCTCCCAATATAAGGGTTTGGGGTGAATGATTAAATTTCTTATGAAGAGGTTTTGGTTGAAATTTTAGATAATCAAGTCAAGAAATTGAGTAATAAAGAGGTGGCCTCTTTCAAAGTCCGCGGTAGAAACCATCTTGTTGAGGGTGCAACATGGGAGGACGAGGCTGACATGAAGTCCTACTACCCTTATCGTTTTCCTCCTACTTCTACCCAATGTTGAGGTTAGTAGTTTCTCTTAAAATAAAAATTATGAATAATGTTGTACTTATCTAGTTTTTCTACGATGTGCATGTCTTTGAAAAGGGTCATGATTTACTTGAATTTTCATGAATTTTGTTCTCATTGTTAACTTGCACTTATATCTTGTGTGTCATATTTGTCTTCATGACAGTTCTAGTGAGCATGTTTGATGTTGGTTGACAAGAAAAGTTGTATGCAAACTCCTTGATATATGCAAGCTTAAATGAAGAAGGTAGCTCCTCCTTATGTGATGTAAAATGGTGAGCACTTACAAGTAATGAATTGTGAATTAAGTTATCATGATTTCATGTGATGATTGTGTTGAACAGAGTTGAGAATTCCTCGTATGAGGTAAGACTCATGATGACGTTGTTGTTTTGGTTTTTGGTCTGCTAGTATTGAGTTTATTTCTTTCCTTATAAAAAGATTAATGTGTCATTCGGAGACCAATGTTTCTAAAGTGTGCATAATTTTACATCGCGGATGTTTTATGACTTATAGTAGATACTAAACAATTAAAATTATTAAAATGATGTTTCCAGACCTAGACTAATGTAATGAACATAATTTAGAAGTATTAGAGCCTAAACATCAAAGGACGCCCTTGACGTCCGGAAACTAACAAAATTGAACTAGTAGACGCCATTAGGTCTTGTGCAGGTTTAGGGGTGTTTTGTGAAGCATAACACTTTTAAAAGTACTTTTAATTAGTAAAATGATGTGGATAGGGTAATAACGTCCAGTTACAACTCCCAAAGGACTACCCAAACGGTCCTTGAGGAGGGCCCAAGTGTTGGCAACGAGGCTGCCAAAGTAGCGTGCAGAACAACCCTTATTTGATGGTGCCTAACCGTTGCGCATGAATAACTCATAGGAAAAAATTTCCTTGTGATGCGGGGTTTTTGCAAACCTCTCTAAATTCTCCCTGTATAGAACCTCCATTGAATAGCTTTGGAAGCTTGAAGAGGAAGACCAATTTCTCAAATTCAGTACTCAATTCGTGGATAAAGTCTTCATCAAGGTATGGATTCTTTCACTCTTGGGTTCCTTTCCACAAGAGGTCCATTCAAAGTTGATTTTAAATCCCAAAAAATCAAGGTTTTTATCTACACATGGGTCTCCTTCTAAAACGAAAATTAGTGATCAATTATGATGAATTATAATCTTGTTTGATAAAATACTTGAAGCTGATGAGTATATGAGTTGTTATATTGGTGTTAATTGTATTATATTTTTATGGACTGCCTTATATCATGTATTGGTTGGGTTTTTGATATAGTTCTTAAGGATACATGAATGACTCTTTTCTCCTTACCCTAACTTATGAATAGGTTGATTGATGATTATGGATTATATAATTGAATATGTTATTGCTTAATATACTATAATATGATGATGATTATGATTAGATTGTTGGATTAATATTATGGATTCTGGGGTGAAGTCTTGAAAGAGTTTCCTGGAGGCTATTGGTAACACTTTCAAGGTTAGGAACATTTTATTGTTTAAATGTTGGTCTATTCTTGATAATATTGTTCAATTGAATTATCATGGATGAAGTTATGGATGTATGATTATTCTATGAACCTGTTGGATGTGAGATGATGATAGTTGAATATTTATTAAGAATTGGAGATGATTTCTCATGTGAATTCTATTACTATGATTATGATATAATGTTGTCACATGATGATGATAGTTTGGTGATGAAAGGACTTTCTTATCCTAGACCTTATGAGATATTGACATTATTATATAAAGGGATAAACTCACGAAATCTATATTAAGATTTGATGTTCAAAAAAGCTTAATGAGATTTCAAAAATAGAATTTAGTTTAGCACGGAGAGAAATAGATGATGAGAGGTGTCCCTTCAAAAGAGAGAAGGCATGTTCACAAACGTTCTCATGAGATGGAGACTACAATGTGAATTAGCATAAAGAGCGTTTCTAGTAACAATCTCCTAGTTCCTTAACTAAGTGCTTCCATAGGAAGACTAGCTAGTGGATCCACCTAGATTCTAATATTATGTATGGTTCTACCTTGGCAAATAGAGAACCTTGTTTCGGTGTAGGGTTTTATGACACCGGATTCCATGTGTAGCTCACATGGTCTATTATCAGTTACGGTAAATATTGCCAAAATTAAAATGAATGAATAAAAGTAATAAGATGGGCACTAACTAGGATAACTTAAGGGGTACTACTTAGTGTAGGTAAGGGTATGGGAATTTACCTATGCATTGCACAAGTGGGCCTTGAGGGGAGTCTTAGGAGGATGTGATTATGAACTAATGTTATGAATGAAATTCATGATGTTGGTTCTACATAATGTTGATCTATGATGTTGGTTTCATTTGATAAGCATGATATTGGTCTTAATTTCTATGTATCATGATGACAACAATTTTATATGAGTTAAATACATTGATTATTGTCTCTTTACTAGTTTACTTGGTTTATGTGGGGTTATGGAGCTTCACATTAACATTGCACTAGTAGGCTTTGATTGGGATTGTGAATAAGGGACTTGTATGATTTGTATAAATGAACTCGAGAAAATGTAATGTTTATATAGATTTATTATGATGTTACTCTTGCATGTGGATATGAAAATGTCTTAATGATGCTCTGACTAAGAACTTGTATATGCTATTGGAATGTGCATAAAGGCTTTTAAAGTGAACATGGCATGTTTATACTAAAATATCCCTTTGTGCATGTTTAAAAAGCTGTTATTTGCATATATCCATACTTAATACATGTGGTTTATACTAACCCATATCTCTTCTATTTCTATAATAATGTAGGTTCAGGCCATTGAAGAGCTTCAAGACCGTTCTAAAGGAATATTTGGATAGTTCCCAAGTTGTTGGTGAGTCCTCAAGTCCAAGGATGAAGCCTACCATTCTAGCCTTGCTATTTGATTAGTCTTATGACTTTGTCCTATTTCCTATCTTGTAAAGACTATGTTTCTCTTATGAAAGTTATTATACTGTTGTAAAGGCTATGTCCCAAACCTTGTACTCTTATGTTAGATGGTTTTGGTGTGAGACCAAGATTGTAGACTATTATACATGAGAAGTATATGTGAACTTCATAAGTAAAGTTTTAATATTTACGAATTTCATCTACTTATGATATGCAATGACGTATGCTAAGGGCTAGTATAAGACCTCTTTGAGGACGAATAGCCCGTTTACGTCTAGGGGGTGCTCCCCAATCGCGACAACTATTTCAACTTGTTTTCTTCCTTTTTCCAAGTTAGTGTCCTTGCTTTGTTTCTCAATCTATATACCTAAAAATTAAGGGTTTTACATCCATTAGTGACACAAATTAAGCATTTGAGGACACTACATTTATATAAACAAATCCCTAAATGAGTCCAAGTTTCGGACTCAAACACCCCCAACTTAAACTTTTGCTTGTCCTCAAGTAAATCTCAAGTTCCCCAGCTCAAAAAGAATGTCTCAAACATTGTTACAAAGGACTCAATCATGAATGATGACTTCACATAATAGGACACTACTTGTAGTACAAGTGTCAACGATCCTGAGTAGTTATATAACCCAACCAAGGGCCAGGATCGTTCCCAAAAGGAGTGGCATTGCGAATCAATAGCCAAGTTTGAATATTTTAAAGTTAATCATAGCTTTAATATTCATATATAAATAGGTAGTTCAAGTTTGGGGTGACACAGTTGTCAAATATCGTGGAGGGGGGTTTGTGGTTGTAATTATCAACTTCTACAACAAATAAATCAAAAGTAACAAATATAGAAATGATATTCTTGGGATGTGATAGAATTATGTGCTAAGATAGACAATTGTGTAACTGCAATCAGTGACTAAGCTAAACTTTACTGGGGATAAACATTCACACGAACAATTTTCCCCAAATAAAATTGGATTCTCTCAATCACTAATAAGAAGAAATGAAGAACAACCTTTACTTTAGTGCATTCAGTCTCTTGACATGAATATGCAGAAAAAGGTTTAGGATTTACTCTCTCGATCTGAACCCATGAGAACCCAATACCCACAAACCATTAATTCAGTAATCTTGGTTTTAAACATCTCTCTTGAGCAAGTCAAATACACGAAAGTAGATATCATTTGCAATTGAAACATTTCGATTAAACCACAATATTGAATGAAATGACAATAAAACAACATTAGACTATCAAATAAAATTACCCAACAGCTAAATCAACCCATAATCGCATGATCACACCCCAAGAATCGGGTTTTAGCTAGACATAGCAAAAGCAAGAAATCAATACCAAATTGAATTTTATCAATTGGGTTAGATGTATATTGTATTTAAAGATGTCAAGGAACAAGAATCTTCAACACCCACTTCCAATTTCTTTGAATTGGAAATCCTCTAATGTTCAGAGCTAAAGAAAATATTGTCTCTAAACTTGGTTCTTACCTCTCAAACATGAAAACTAATTTATTCCACAACAATTTAAATGTTCAATGATTAATATACACTAATTTATTAATTTAAAAATGTATTTACAATTTTCAAAAATTATGTTGCGTTGGACCATTCGGTGCAGTTAGTCAAGAACACCGAGTTGATCGGTGATTCGCTTTTTTGTCAATTCCATCGCCGTTTTGCTCTGGTATTTATCATCTGTAACATTGGGTGATATAGAACTACATAGAAAAATCATTCGGAAACTCGCCAACTAATTCTTTCTATCGCCGACTTGATTTTCTCCTTTAGAGCTTGGCACACTGGAACATTGGGCAAGACCATGGCAATTAAGCGACTCGCCCAATGATTTACGCGATCCTTAGGCCTTCTTTACTTTGTTGTGTCATCTACCTTTTTCCTTTTATCTCATTAGTGTCCAGTGACCATGCTTTATTCTTCAATTCAAATACCTGAATATGAAGGATTTGTATGAGTTTTTTTGCACAAAATATCCATTTGAGGACAATATATCTATTAAAATAAAGCCCTAAATTATTCTAAATCGTGGACTCGTCAACACCCCCAAAACATAAAAATTTGTTGTCCTCAAGTAAAGATCGAGTTTTGCACTTCAAAAAGGATATCTCAAATAGTAATACTTAAGACTAAATCATGAATGAACACAACAAGACTCAACTTACTCATGCAATGTTTAATAGTGAAATCAAAGATTCATGTTACGACTCACTATTATCAAAGAATCTCATGTTCACACAGTACTTGCTTCAAATGCAAGTTTTGCCCTCACACAAAGAATGATTCAATAATAACACATAATGGTTTACAATTTAATACTTCGGAATCAAATGCAACATACTCACTTACAAATATGAACACAACGCATGACTTCGCCCATGTGTTTTCCCGTATTTTCTTCCCAACCTTTGTTTCAACATACTTAAGATGAGGAAGGTCTCTTCAAGGCGTTGTAATTAGGTTGTGTCTATGTTCATATAGGCTTAGTGACTTTTATCCTCATGAAATGTTGTGTGAACAATACTTATTTTTTTTTCTTCATCATTTTCATTCATGCTCACATGTTACCCATTATTCATTTTCCATGGACCGTTGGAAACACCAGTTTCTTTTAACTTTCACAACTTTATTTCACAACATTTTCATTCTTTTCATATTTCACTCGTTAATTCTTTTTATCTTTTTTTTAATATGGAGGGGTTCCATTTTTCTTAAAACAATAGGTCAAAAGGGGACTTCCTTGAAATTTTTGATTTATCTTCTCTTTTAACTATGCCCCCAACTTAGGTTTTTGGCTTAAGTTGGCTGTTCAAACTAACCACAATTAATGAGGCTTATTGGTAATTGATAAAGAGTGGTCACATTTTCATCAAGTTTCTTCCAAGAAAAGATCAAGGCTCGATAGGTGTTTTCTAGGGAGGATCACACACTCACAAGGTTGGCCACAAAATAAGTATAATATCAAATTGTTTTACACTATTCAATGTTTCCTAAGATCATATAAAGAGATCGCATCACTTAGTCAATCGGACCAACGGGGAAAATTCTAGGTGTCATCATGTTGGCTGCACAATAAGCTCATTATACAAGGCATATACACCAATGTCAAATAAGACTCCACACATTTGGTAGTGGGAAATATTCATCATAAGAGATTGAATTTGATAATTGGCTAGTCATAACGAGATGCAAAGAGTTTACATATTGTGTATGCAACTTTATTTTGCCTCATCGTAGACACATATTAATGTTTTGATCAATAATGAGCACTATTTAAGTCGTCCGTATTGATTAAAACCAATACTCAAATTTCAAAAAGAACAACAACATTTCAACAAAAAGGAGGTGGAATTTTTTTTAAGGGTCACAATCATTTATGGTTAAAACAGAAGCCACAAGCTCATTGATCCGTAATATGTAATTGAAAGCATAAGATAAAGCTGAAAACCCAATTATATAAACTAAACCATAGTCACAAAAGGTGGCAAAAGGTGGGCCTAACCCCATCACAAATAAAAATCCTTTTCCACAAATGCAAACAAAAAAACATAAGTAAAAATAAAATAAGACACAGAGGAAGGTAAAGAGGGGATCATGTCTACACAGTCATTCCGTATGTCTGGGCATCAGTGCCCGATGTAGTACTCTGAATTTGTGCTTCAGTACCGGAGTCATGTCTAAAGGACCCGCTCCACTAGTTGTCATATCCAAGGAGCACCCCTAAGACGTAACCGGCGACGTCGTCCTCTTTGAGGACTAAGACTAGCCTCTTAGCTTACATTATTACATTCATAGGTCAAAAAGACGGAAAATTTAAAAACATTTTTACTACGTCTACAATGAGGTTTACATAGACCTCTACATATACATAATGTTCATATCGAGTATACATAGACCCTTTGTATATGAAATTACATAGTCATCTACTTTTATTGCACATAGAAATATAAGATATAACATAGTCTCAAAAGGGTGTCTCATCTCATAACCATAAACAAGAGTATAACAATTTGGGCCTAGACCATACATCAATGTAATAAAACCACATATAGGCTATATAATTTTTAGTACCCAAATGAAAAGGAAAGAACATAGTTGCTTTACAACTATAACAACTTCATAAGTTTTACATTGGAATTGCCATCGGAAAGTGAGGACCTACCCAACTTGGATGAATGAGAATTCCATGTCTTCCATCAAAGTCATCTCAAAGAACTTCAACGACCTTAACCTAAAATTTTGGGGGAAGAAAGGGAGAAAATGGGATTAGTACACCACTTGTACTAAGTATTGGACCATATGCACATATATCATAAAATCATGCTAAAAAGGGACGATTCATTAAAGTATGCAATTTACTTTGGAAAGCCATATGCACAGTCAAGAAGATCATACCAATCATTAAGACATATTCCTCAAGTCAAAAGCATGTACATTACAGGACCAACAATGTTAAGTCTAGTCAGGTCAACATGCATATAATATAATTGAACACATAGTCAAGGCAACTATATCATCAAGTTATAACATTCATAAGCACGAATTAGAGTTCATTACAACATAACCAAAGTAAAACAATTACCCATGAATCCTAATAAAGTAAACAAGTGCAATGACCAAGCAAAGCCCCATAACCTTACCCAATCAAGTACTCTAAACAAGACCCATAATCAATGTCAAACTTCACATAGTGCATCATTAACACTATATATCATCATACTTCAGCAATGAAGAACAACACATATCCATATGTAAAACCAAATCATCATATAGTATCATCAATGTGTAAGATCATCATATGCAAATCATATACCGTTATAAGCATATACATATATAAAAATTTCCTCCTAAGACTTTCTTTAAGGCTAACAGGTTCAATTGTTAGGTACAGTCTCACACCACTATCTAGACTAAGTTAAACCCTTTAGGTTATCCTATTTAGAGTTCATTCCTTTAGTTCATTTTACCTTCTGGGAACATCTTGCCTTATACGACATAGACCACATGAGCTAATGTCAAATCTGATGTCATGAAGCCCTACACCAAAGGAACGAGGACTACTTGCCAAGGTAGTACAAAAACATGAACATAGCAACTACGTGGATATACTAGCTAGTATTCCGACGGGGGAAACATAGTTCAATAACTAGGAAATATAGTTGGGACCCTTTTCACGCTACATGCATTATGGTCTCCAATCTCAAGTGTACATTAATGATCCTACCTTCCCTTTCACTCCAGTTTAGTTGGTGCTAAGCTGAGTCTCTTTTGAAATATCATTAATTATCATTATTAATCATTATAGCTTAATGTAGGTCATAGGGTCTATCCCTTTTATAATCATCATCATCATATCTCAATAAGAATTGCATCACTATATTCCTTTCATTACAATTGATATAAGTAAGGTTAACACATTTACATAATCACATCATGATAAGGCACATGGTAAGTTATCACCATCCTTATATCATTTGCATCCTGACCAACACCTGACAAACCATAGTCAAGATATTTTAATTAAACATCATATCAAACCTATCAATCCTAATACAAGATTGACTTCAGTGCAACATCATCACTCAATCTCAAGTAATCACAATGGAAGTAAAGAACAGGGACCACATGACTTACCAAGTCCCCTTCATAATCCATCATCAAGGTCCCACCATCATCTCTTAACTCAACCAAATAAGGGTAAAATATAATCACACACCAACAACCAACATGACAAAAAATCCAATTGAATCACTACATCACAATTCATCACTAATTCATAGATTAAGATAAGAGACTTAGGTCAAAGTCATAATATATATTAATTAGTAAAGAACTAGCATGATAGTAATAAAATTAATCGTAATCTATTCATAATTGATACAATAACATCATAGGATAGTAATTCAACCAATAATCAATTCAATTGAACCAACACTAGACAATTTATATCAAGATCACAACCTAGGGCTAAGGGGAATAGGTCATCTTCTACAAACTGGACTAATAAATCAAGAAATAACATAATTGATTTATAATACATGTTAATATATTCATAATATCCAAAGGAAATCATAAACAAAGCAATTCACAAGATGAATTTCTAGATTGGAAAAGACCCACTTGAAGTTCATACTTTTAAAAACAATTTTATGGAAACCTTTCGGGAAAGCCGTCTGGCTGGTCCGGCGTTACGTTCAGAGACATGCAAAACCAGGATTTGGCCAAATATTCTATGTTTTCATCTACTAAGGAAATTGAAGCCTTGCCGATTGGACACGGTTCTTTCGTTACACCCTTTGGTGGACATTACCTTGTGCAGTGTTTTACCCCAAATGCAAGGATCCTCCTCAAGGGGCCTTAGTTTGTCCTTGGAAATTCGTGCCCGACTCCAAAAACTTTGTCAAATAGGCTAAGGCACACTAGCACCTCCTTGAGCTAGTTTCAAGACGTCATGGACGTTACTTGACATTTTGATTCCTAAACTGCCTAAATGACTTATATACATTAAAATTTACCTTAAAACAGTGTCTAATCCTTTTGACACCTATAATAGTCTATAGAACACGTCTTACACTTTAGAAGTGTTATACTAGTCCCCTCCATGGTGGTGTCTCTTAGAGATATCTAGCGCGCAGTCTCAATAGTAGCATCCTAAAGATTATCTAGATCATCAAAGAGCTCATCTTCATGCACCTATCTTCTCATCATCAGTCTATGCCTCCCTTTCATCCGTTGGGGCATGATCTTTGTGTACATCTCCGATGGTAGCCGGAGGAATCTCTTAATTGTTGGTGGCTCCATGTCACTTGCAACGTTTAATAATGAGGTGAAATTTGTAGACTTCAGATAGTCTACATCCTTTCAAATATCAGCCACATTGGATTTCAAAGTCTACATCTGTGACAATTCCTCTTTCCTACTCTCACATGTTGCAACTCTCTATTCAGATCATCCACTGAAGCCCGAAGGGGGATAAGAGCAACAAAAATAGAACCTCAATCATCACGGGAACATATCTCTCTAATCGGTTCACCTCACATTAGTAGAATGGGCCATATTCTGCATCTTCAATATCATGGCCTGAGTGATCTGGGTTTGCTCAAAAAAAGTAGATTTTCTTGCAACCATTGAGGAGGAGGAATGAGTTGAAGTACGTGAAGTCGTGGAGGCAGGAGTAGGCAAAGATGCCTCTGCAGGTATCACATCTACATCTACCTCTGGGGATGTGTCCACCAGAGCTGCCCTTCTCCTGACAGCCTCCTCACAAGTATACTCGGCCTGATTACGCCAGATGCTAGTGAAAAATGTTGGTGTAAGCTCAATGTCAATCATGTAATCTCGGTGCACTCTTGTACATCGTTATAACTAAGTGATTGGGACTTGGAATGGAAAGGAGGTCTGCCTCTACTTGGCCATCATGGACATCTCATGCGAAATAAGAAGTCCTTGGTCAATATACCTTTTTAAGATGATAGACCCCATGCCTTCCACCTTAGGAGGGAAGAGGATAGACTCGTTCTAGGATGACATAATAGTGTTTTTGATAATGCCAAACAAGAATCGGGCAGCAATACTCAAATCGCTCTTCTCAATAGGGGCTCCCACCTCCACGAGGCAGGACTAGCTGGCCAAAAATTAGTGTGCAAAAGGGGTTAAGGGGTGTAAATAAAGGTAAATATAAGATGACTTTCAGTTAGTTGTTGAGTGCCTTCGGCAACTTCAAAATGAATGCCAAAAGTTGAAGAATCCAGCATAAAATAAATTATCAAATTAAAGGCAATATAGAGGGCATCATCGAGCTCGAATGAGCTCACCAAACGACCCTACTTCCCTAATTTCCACCAAACATCTCAAATTCAATACCACAACACCCGAAAACAAAATTAAAGCATGAACTAGTTAAATTTAAGCAAGACCCATTACAACCATTACCCCGAGATACTCAAATTACATCACATGACCTTTACCTTTAAGAATGACATAGCATACTCTTTCATTGGGCAAATTACATCATTGTGCACACCTACGGGTTACTCAAACTTCACCCCACTAAACTAAACAATGTTCAAGCACAACCCCATAAAAATTCATTCATTTTAAGGCACAACTTACGAGAATCAAACATTAAAGGTATTATAGCAAAGATTATCAAATTAAAACATGAATTCAAACATTCTAAAGTTATTAGAGAGGCCCAATACACTTTAATCAAGATAAAAGATTTGCACATGATTACAATTTCAATAAAAGTAAAACTTTGAGTTTGGATAACAAACCTTAAGTACCAATTAAAAAGATTCCAATGCTTGGCAGCAAAGATCTCCAACTTCGAGCAAAGATCTAAACTAAAATATGGTAAAAGTGAAAAAATATAGAAACTAATGTGCCAGTGTGAGTTTGGGAAGATAAAAATGAGGAAAGTGAAAAATGGAAGTTTAAAGAATTGGCCTTTTAAGAAATCGTCCAATTCTAGCCTATTCGGCGACATTAGTCATGTTTGCTGATCCACTTAGCTACTCTTCTAGTAGTAACTTACTTTACCGAGTTTTACAAAACATCGAGTTATTTCAGGGGTTGAAATAGGGGACAAAATCATGGACACCGACTTAGACTACCATTCGCCAGATTTCTCCTGGGGTTGTCCAAATTTTACAAACATTTATTTCAACTTAACTTGAGTAAAACAACAGATCATGTCAAGCATGACTCCCTATTCGGTGATGCGCCAACTGGACTACCTGCTCGCCAAACATTACTTTTAAAACACTTGCCACACTTTGTCAAGTACAATCAAAGCACCATTATTTATTAAAAAAAAATAAAAATATGTATTAAAGGATCTTGGGTTGCCTTCCAAGAAGCGCCTAATGTAACGTTGTGGCATGACTCAAGTCCACACTCAACCCTTATTTTTAGTGTTGGCCATAGTATCACTAGGCAACCCTCTTGTTGTTTCATGTAGAGGTGAGGTAATACTGGACCCATGAGGGTCAATTACCTGGATAGATCAGGAGTGAGAGAAAATAATCTGATTTAGCACTTTGATATTCTCATTCAAATATTCCATCACTATAGCATGTTCATTGATCATTTGTAAAATGATCAAAAGCGTGTTCTCCACAACTCTACTCTCAAGATCCTGATACTTTTTCTGCTCAAGTGGGAACGATTATGATTAGTAATATAACCCAAACAAGGGTTAGAGTCTTTCCCACAGAGAGTGGTTTTGAGAATCAACATCCAAGTGTAAACGTGTTCAAGTCAATCTTAGCTAAAAATATTAATGAATAAATTGGAAGTAACAAATATAGAGAAGAGATTTTTAGGATGTTATAGGATTATCGGCTAAGGTAGACAACTAGGTAACTGCAACTCATAGTAAAGTGTTGTAAATCATTGACTATGCTAGACTTTTGTGGGGATAAAATTTCTCTCAAAAAATTTAAAAAGGATCAAATTAGTTTCTTGTGATCACCAATAAGGACAAATTAAGAACAACCTACGTTTTAGACCATTTACTCTCTCGAGCAAAACGTGTGGGAAAGGGTTTAGGATTCACTCTCTCGAGCTGAACTCATGAAAACCCATTTACCACAAACAATCATTTCGGCAATTTTGGTGTAAAAAACTCTCTCTCGAGCAAGCCAAAAACACGAAGTTGCATTTTCCACTACAACCCTTTACATTAAGCCACTATTACTGAATAAAATCTCTTTAAAAAAAACTAGACTATCAAAATGAAATACCCAACAGCTAAATCTACCATAATCACATCTCAATAATGGAGTTTTATCTAGACATAGTAAATATCAAGAAATCAATACCAAATTTGATTTTTTATCATCAGGGTGTCATATGTATTGTCTTCATAGATGTCAAGGAAAACAAATCTTCAACACAAACTTCCAAATTCTTAGAATTGGAAATCTTCAAAGGTAAAAAAAAATATTTTCTCTAAACTCAGTTCTTAGATCTCAAACTTGAAAACTCAATAATTACACAAAAGATTCAATATTCAATGAATAATATATACTAAACTATGAAATAAAAAATGAGTTTATAGTTGTTTAGTAGTGTGATGCATAAGCCTATTCAGCGTAGCTAATTAGATCGCAAAGTGGATCGGCGATCCACCCATTTTGTAAATTATATCACCTTTTTCATTTGCCTTCATAATCTTTAGGTACTTCAGATTTGGGAGATATATCACTGCATCGCAGAATCGTTTAGTGTCTTGTCGACTAGTACTATTGATCACCGACTTAATTTTTGTAATACTCCAAAAGTATAAAGCCTAATCTAGAGCCTAACATGAGAGTCTAAGAGTTTTAACACAGTTTTAAGGTCAAATATAATTTATATAAGTCATTAATGAATTTTTAGATTCAAGGCATCAAGAAACGTCCATGACATCCGGAAACTAGCTAAATTGAACTAGTTGACGTCCCTATGATTGGTGAAAGTTTGGGAGTCATATGAAGTAAAAAACTTATCAAAAAACATTAAATAGGTATAATGTAGTACCAAGGGTCAAAATGTCAAGTAAAGAATCCCAAGAACCACCCAACGGGTCCTTGAGGAGGCCCCAAACCTTGGCGAGCCAGCTGCCAAAGAAGCTTGCGGCAGACTAGAATTGAAGGTCAGTGTGTGACGCGTAACTGACACGTAGTGTGGCAAAATTTTCCTCCAATGCCTTCACTCCGCAAGGTCCAGTGCCTGAATCCGGATTTCAAAACTAAATTGTGAAATTGCCCATGCGACGCACAACCACTTCCTAGATTCGTTAGTGTCGTATTTTAAGCAATTTGAATTCACAGAACCATTTAAGTGAGGGGTCTTTTGGGAAATTTAGGCGGTGACCATATATAAGACTAAGGGTCAATTTTATGTCATTTTTACTCACCTAAATGAAATTTCAAAAACAAAATCCAAAAGCTCTCATTTCTTTCTACTTTCTCTCTCTCTAAATCCTCCATTGAAGAAGCAAGAAAGCTTGAAGAAGAAGGCAAATTTCTATAGGATTTCACTTCAATTTCATGAATTAATCTGCATTATGGTATGGGTTCTTCACTCTTGGTATTCCTTTCACCAAGAGGTCCTTTCAAACTTGATTTCTATATCACCCAATTCCAAGGGTTTTGTAACAACCCAAAGTAAACCCTAGTCGTTATTGGTGGCGGAGTCTTCGAAGAGGACTACGAACAACCCTTAGCACACGTGTACCACATCATAGGTTACAAATACAAAAACAATTAAAAAATTTTAATCTCTTGAGGTTTACATAGACCTCTCTCTTGCACGCACAATATATATACATAAGGAGTTTACATAGACTCATCACATATGAAGCTTACTCAGGCCTGTCGTATAGACAACATTACCATAATATAGGAATTTAGTCTAATACTTTTTCTCACATTAAACCATCTATAAATTAAAACACAATTGTTTAGGCATAGCCTTTAGTCTATAACAATATGAACATATAGGCTACAAGAAAGTCTCAACATGAGAGTGGAATAATTGTCTCAAAATATATAGATAAATGTAATAATGCTTCATGAGTGGCTCTATCCTCGGAACTTATGAGGTCTCACCAATTGACTTGTGAAAGATCACTGTCTTCTTCTCCAATATCCAAGAATCTCCTCAATGGCCCGAACCTAAAAATTTTGGGAGAAAGGGAGAAAATATGGGTTAGTACAAGACACATGTACTAGGTATGGTCCCTATGCATAAAAATCATTAATGCATGAGAAAAGGCACGATTAAGTCAAAACTATGCACAACGTCCAACATTTTAATATACACTCATAAAGAACATTATAATCACATCAAAACATAAGTAATTCAAACAACATTTGTGCAATGCCAATAATAAAGCACCATAACCCTATCAAAAGCTAAGTATCACATTAAACAACCCATTTCATACTTACAACATATTCTCCTATAAAACATATTTCATACATCAATACTAATCATAGATTATCAACATAGCCATAATAATGTCATAATCATAAAAGAACACTACTAGAGCCATACCTTAGAATCCCACATGTGCAATGTGTAAGAGAAGTCTAATACCCTCCCTCACACCATGCAGTAACCTTTAAGACAACCCTAATAAGAGTTGACATGCATAACTTGTTCATTTACCTTTACTTTAGGGAAATAAGTGAAATAACCCACATGAGACCATGTGAATGACATGGAATCTAATGTTCTATTCTCACACCAAAAAGTGAGGATTAACACTTGCCTAAGGTGCAACCATTCGTATGTATCTATCTAGGTGGGTCCACATAGCTAGATTAATATGTGGCACATAGTTAAGGATCAAGGAAATAGTTTCTAGAAACCTTGACTTACTAATGTAGAGGTTTCCATCTCATGATACAACACATAACTAAGGAATTCAGACTTGCTAACGTGAGGAAACACATGTGGGAGGCCGGACTTTCTTAACGTGAGGCCTCCATCTCATTTTACATTACCTTTCGGTGCTAAGCAATTATTTCCTTTACTAATCATATTGATTCATCATACAAGTTCACAATTGTCTCTTCTAGACCTTCTTTAAACGTCTTATCATATCTAGCTCATAGGTCATCACAAGTGAGAATAATTCTTTCACTTTAGACACCATCTCATAAGTGAGTAAACCTTTCACTAACACTTTATTATAATCATGAGAAACTACTTTAAATCATATAATAGTCATACCATAAATTACTTACATACATCATAATCAATTCAATAGTCTAGTGTTAAGGATGAGGAATACTTAGCTTCTACCACACAGTAGACCAAGAAGCATTGCTATCTAAGTAACTTATCATTCATAATTGAATAAAAAAAGAAGCAATCAACATACCTCATTGCCCTTCAAATAAACTTCATACTTCCATTTCCAATATGCATAAAAAATTACATAAACAAGGTAACTTCAAGGAGCAATTACTTAATTAACAACAATGTAGTCAATCTACATATTCATGATTTTCACAATTCACCATATCAATTCAAGGTTTTCATGAAATTGGGGAAAGGACATAGGTATAGGGAAATCTCATAGGAAATCATCAATTAACAATCATTATATACTTAAACAACATTAATTCATCAAAATTGATTCATAATTTTGCTTTTCAAAGAAGACCCATGTGTATTTCTAGATTTTTTTTGCGGATTTAGAAATCATCTTTTGGAGGGACCTCTATGGGAAAAGAATCCAATAGTTAAAGAAATCATAACTTAGTGATTATAAATCCACGAAATTGGGATGGAAACTTGAAGTCTTGATCTTCTTCTGGGATCTCTATTGGTCTTAAATGGAGGTTTGGAGGAAGAGAAAATTTGAGAGAGATGAGAGTGATTTTTAAATTCAACTTTTGAGACTTGATTTGGTTGTTAAAATTGACCTAAAACTAACCCTAATACCTTGTATATTCACCCACTAAATTACCCAAAAGACTCCTCACTTAAATGGGTCCTTTTGAGAAGTCAAAATGTTTAAAATACGACTTTAACGAATCTTGGAAGTGGATGCACGTCATGGGGTTAATTTCATGATTTATTTTTGAAATCCTGGTTGAGTCAGTGGAACTCATGTAAGCCCCACGTCGCGAGGCCAATATTTGATCCTCACGTTATGTGATGCTCTCAGGCAACTCTTGAAGCCCACTCGCCCAAGTTCGGGTCCTCCTCAAGGACCTTTCCAGTGGTCTTTGGGGTGTCGTGATTGAACGTTTGGACCATCTATACTACATTTTACCTATTTAAAGTATTTTTTTAACTTTTGGACTTCATATGACCCTCCCAAACCTTAACCGAACATAGGGACGTCAACTAGTTCAATAGCTAGTTTACGGACGTTAAGGACTTTATTTGATGTCATGTCTCCAATACTTCTACAATAAGTTATTCACACTTATTTAGGTCTTAAACCATAATTATTCAACATATGAGTCTCTATTATAGGTCATGGAAATTAGAGTGTGTTACAATATCCCCCCCCCCCCATAGGAACATCCGTCCCCTAATAACACCACAAACCTTCTACTGGGAAAAAGGTATAGACTCAAGACTAGCAGCCAACAAACCAGCAGTATCATAATGAGTCACAGCTCATAGGAGGAATTTTCAACTCCTTTAGATGCATAAATATATTATTAATACATAGGAACTTAATCTGCAATTCATCACACATAAGAGCTCATCATTTCTATCACATAAGGAGGAACTACCTTTTCCATTTCAACATGAGATCAACATGAACAATTTCAAAGAGGTGACATGCTAATTTCGTATAAACACACACCAAAACATTCCCAAAACAATTCTCATGAAAGCAATATAGAGTCCTACATATTTAAGTGCAAGTAAATCATGAGAGTCATATTCACAAAAACTCAATTTAGGCATGAATTTCAAAAAACATATGCACATGATAGATAAACATGATAAGTTCAACATTATTCATAGGACTCATTTAAGATAAATCTACTATCCTTAACTTTGTATAGGAGTAGGGGGAAAGAGATGAGGATTGCGGGTATTCATGTCGGTCTCGGCCTCGCATGTTTCACCCTCTACAAGGTGGTTCCTCCATAAAACTTCCACGGAGGCAATCTCTATATTCCTCAATATCTTATCTTGGAAATCCAAAATTTCAACCGGGACCTCTTCATAAAAAAGGTCCTCTTTTACCCCTAAACATTCTAGAGGGAGAATCGACACTGGATCTGCTATACACACCTTTAGCATAGACACATGGAATATCGGATGAACCGAGGTCAATTCGATTGGCATATGTAACTTATATATCACTTTCCCTACCCTTTTAAAAATCTTATAAGGCCCCATATAACAAGGGCTAAGCTTTCTCTTTTTTCCAAACCTCATCATCCCATTCATGGGTGAAATTTTGAAGTAAACCCAATATCCTACTTCGAATTCAAGGTCCCTCAATATATTGTTGGCATAAGATTTTTGTTGAATATAATTTGTTTTGAACCTCTCTCTTATGATTCAAACCTTCTCCGTTGTTACACACACTATTTCAGGACCAAGAAGAGCAAACTCACCCACTTCAAACAACCAAATCAAAGACCGGAACCTTCTACCATAAAGTGCTTCAAAAAGAGTCATACTAATACTCGTATAGTAGCTATTGTTATAGGAGAAAGATATTAAAGGAAGGTGATCATCCCATTTCTCTTTGATATCAATTCCAAACCCTCAACATGTCTTCAAGAGTTTTGGATGTTGCGACCCTTTTGTCCATGCATTTGAGAGTGGAGAGAGTTGCTAATATTTACATGAGTGCCGAGCCCACTTTGGAAAGATCTCAAAAAATGTGAAGTTAATTGGGCTCCTCTATCCAAAATAATTGACAATGGGGCCCGATGCAACCTCACAATCTCTCTAACATACAATTTAACATGCTCCTCCGCTGAGTAAGAAACTTTTACGGGAAGGAATGGGATTACTTATTCAACCTATGCACTATGATCCAAATGGATTAATGTTGCTGACGTGTTTAAAGCAATCCTTCCTCAAAGCCCATGTTCACATTTTCCCACTTCCAAGTAGGAATGTTAATATCTTGTTTTATACCACCCGGGCCTTGATGCTCAACTTTTACTTGTTGGCAATTTGGATACCTAGACACAAACTTAGCTACCTCTCTTTTCATTTCATTCCACCAATAGACATCACGCAAATCACGATACATCTTGGTGGACCCCGAATGGATGGAGTATCGGGAACCATGAGCCTCTTCAATGATTTTCTCCCTTAAACCATCCACATACAGTACACATAATCTTCCTTGGTACTTCAGTACCCCATCCTCCTCTTTGGAGAAAGATTCATTATTCTCATTAAAGATCGATTCTTTCGACTCAATCAATAAAGGATCAAGATGTTGCTAGGACTTCAAATCAACAACTAGAGATTACTCGGAGTTATGAAGGACCATGAAACCACCTTTTGAAGATTCTTGTATTCAGACACCCAACTGGGCCAACCTATGAACCTCCTTCACCAATTCTTTCTTGTCATCATCTACATGATCCACACTACCCATGGACACTCAGCTTAGTGCATCCTCTATCACATTGGCTTTCCCACGATAGTAAAGGACCCTCATGTCATAATCTCTTAAAAGTTCTAACCAGCTTATTTGTCATATATTCAAGTATTTTTTAGTCAATACTTATTGTAGAATATTGTGCTCGGAAAACACATCCACATGTACCCCAAAGATATAATGCCTCCAAATTTTAGAGGCGAACATCACGGTCGCAAGCTCAAGATCATGAGTTGGGTAATTCTTCTCATGTGGATTGAGTTTACTAGAGGCATAAACTATGACTTTCCCATGTTGCATGAGCACACATCCTAGAAACAGTATGGAGGCATCACAATAAATCACACACCCTTGGGTATCCTCTTTTAAGGGCAATACCGTAGCGGAGATGAGTCTATCCTTTAATAATTGGAAGCTCTTTTGACAAGATTCCAACCATTTTAACTTGGATTTCTTTTCGGTTAAGGTCGTTGATGGAGATGCGATATACGAAAACCCCTCAAAAAACAACATATAGTAAGTGGCCAACCCAAGAAAAGTTTGGATATAAATAGGATTCAAAGGTCTAGGAAAACTTTTGACCACCTCCGTCTTCCGTAGATCAACCTCTACCACTTTACTATAGGAAATGTGACCAAGAAAAACAGCCGATCTCAACCGAAACTCACACTTAATAAACTAAGAAAAAATTTTGTTATCCTTGAGAACTTGCAATATTATCCTCAAGTGTCTTATATGATTATTCTAAATATTGGAGTATATCAAAATTTCATAAATACAGATAATCACAAACAAATCAATATACTTTCTAAAAACTCAATTCATAAGGTCCATGAATGCCGCCGGGGCATTTGTAAGACCAAATGACATAACTAGGAATTCAAAGTGACCATATCTTGTTCGGAATGCCGTTTTTAGGATATCAACCTCCCCCACTCTAACTTTATCAAAACTTGAGCTCAAGTTAGTCTTCGAAAAGTAACTCTCTCCTTGGAGTTGATCAAACAAGTCATCAATCCTAGGGAACGGAAACTTATTATTGTAGTAACTTTGTTCGTTTGACGATAGTCGATACACATTCTCAAATACCAATCCTTCTTGTTCACAAACAATACCGGGTCACCCCGTGGGGATATGCTTGTTCGAATAAAACCCTTCTCTAGCAAATCCTTGAGTTGAGAATTTAGTTCTTTCAACTCGTACGGGGCCATCCGAGAAGGAGGGATTGAAATAGGTTGTTATCTGGTAATAATTCTATGCCAAAGTCCATCTCCCATTTGGGAGGAATTCTTGGAAGATTATCGAGAAAGACCTCTAGAAATTCCCTGAGTATGAGTATCGACTCAATGGGAGGGACCTCGGATTCAATATCCCTAACTCTTACTATGTTGTAGCGACAACCGTTTGCAATCAATTTTCAAGCTTTTAGACATGAAATAATCTTACCACTAGGATTTGAGTTTCCTCCCTTCCACTAAAAGATGGTTTCATTTGGAAATTGAAATTTGACAACCCCTGTCCTACAATAAATTGAGGAAAAGCAAGCATGCAACCAATCCATCCCCAATATGACATCAAAATCTAGTAATAAGTCAACTAATGTACCTCTATCGAGCAAGGAAATAGGACAACCCTTATAGACTCTTTTAGCCACAACGGAATCACCCACAAGGGTAGAAACCGAAAAAAGCTTATCTAATATGTAGGGTAGCATATCAAACATCATGGCTACAAGAGAAGTCAGACATGACAATGTGGCTCCAAGATCCAACAAAGTATATATATCAAAGGAAAATAATTTTAACATACCGGTAACCAGTCTAGTGATATCTCTTGATCACTTTGAGATTGGAGAGCACCAAAGTGATTATTCTTAGGAGCATCCAAATTTGGGGCACGTGATTGAACTTGAGAATTTTACCTTCCGTGATATTTCATCATAGTACAATATCTCTTCATGTGACCACTCTTTCAACAACCATGGCAATTACCCATGCAAAATAGGCTCTTACCATCCTGTTATCTACCCACATTTGGATCAAAGAGGCTTCTCCACATAAGAACAACACCTTTCCCCTCTTGGGGCTTGGGAGTAGACACCTTAATCTTGTTGACCCTTGAAGAATTAGAAGGGACTTGGTTGGAAAACCTCCTTTTGAACTTTGGTTTTTCTTGCACCTCAAACTTAGTCTTGGAAGAATACCCATCTTATGTTCTTACCTACTACAACTCCCTACAAACTTGCTTAATCTTTTGTTTCTCAATTTTTCAACATAAACGATGAGATGAGAGGTGTCCACGCTAGGAATAAACATAGCCGACCTATACTCATTAACCACAATATCGGATATCCCTATAACAAATTTATTAATCTAAGATCTAGAATCCGCAACCATAGTAGGAGTGTACATGGATAGTTGAGTAAAATTGAGGGTATACTCTTCACGCTTATACCCCTTTCATAAAGATTGATGAATTCTTGCATTTTCCTCGCCCTTAATTCCAAGGGAAAGAACATATCAAGGAAAGTCATCTCGAAATCTCTCCAAGTAGTCCGACCTTCTAGAACTAGCCTATCATCCTTCCATTGCTCATACCAAACTTGAGCGACGTCTGAGTTGGTAGGATTCCAGTTCCACCTTTTCTTGAGAATAAACACCCATAGAATCAAGAACTTTGAACACTTCATCAATGAACCCTTGTGGGTAAAGTTGGGGGATTCATCTATCTGAAATCCCTAATTGTTGAAGTGGTAATGCTATCACTAGAGGTTCACTTGCACCCTTGCATCCCTAGAAACATGAGTAGACAAAACTTGAGTCAAGCTATTATGTCTGACCTTATCTCAAAGTTAGACATAGCCCCTTCTTCAATAGGAACTAAAGGGTTTTGAGGAGATTAAAAGGGAACCGCCTCTAACACTTTGAAAATCGAAGACTCATTGTCAAGCCTAACATAGGTGTCATAAAGTCTATACACTATTTGTAAGTCCATTTTTAATGAATATAGGTCATTTAGGAGGTTTCACATCCAAAATGTCCAAAAACGTCCGGGAAGTTGGTTTAAAAGGATTTTACTGTGCCTTTTGACTAACTTTTAGGAGTCTAAAATGTACGAAAATTTGTGGGGAAGGTCTATAATTATGTTTGAGTTGTTTTATGATTGAAAAGTCTGGGAACGAATCCCCAAGGACCAACCAAGGGCCTTTGAGGAGAACCCCTTCAATTTGATGCAGCATTGCCTGGTAGTGTGCATCGATGGGACTGACGACGGTCCATGTGTGGATCGACGAGGCATCCAGGCCACCGTCATCCCACACATAGAAATATTCGTGAAGGCTCTTGTTTACCTAGATACTTTTACACGCAACGGAAGAGGGTTGACTTGGGCGTCAGTGGATCGACGGGGCGTCGAGGCCATCGCCATCCCACACTTAGGAAAAATTGGATGAAACCCTCGCTTGCAAAGTCTCTGACAGAGATTATTGAGTGTAGGACAGAGGAGCAGTTGTCCGTCGAATCACAAACGGACCGTCGATCGTGGTCTCATCGGTGAGGGTCGAGTTTCATTGTTAAAATTTAAATGATTTCATTTAATTAATTAATATTTAGGTGTTAGTTAGGTATAAAATGTATTCTAATTAGATTAATTAATACCCACTATAAATACCCTTAACCCTCATTAACTTAAAGAAAACTCTCAAAATAAACTCTCTTCCTTCTCTCTTATTTCCCTCTCTACATGAACTCACCATTGAAGGCTTGCAAGAACTAGGGTTTGGGGGCATGAAAAAAGGGTGGATTATTCATAATATTGTTGATAAACATTAAGGTATGGGTTCTATTAACCTTTGAGATTCTTTCCGCAAAAGGTTCCTTCAAAATAGATTTAAAATTTAGGTTTTCTTATGGGTTTCATTCAAATAAGAAATTTAAGTTATGGATTGAGTTGTTAAAGAATTCTTATGGTTATATTGAGTAGATTAACATGTAGTTCAACTTGTTTATGGTAATTGTTGATGGTTTGGTCTAAATTGAAGAATATGATCATAAATCCCTAACCATAGGATGTGATCTTGACCTATATTGTATTGTGATCATTCAATTGAGTTTGTTGTTCATTTGATTACTATATTATGGTGCTATTATGATTAAATTAATCTGAATATAGGCCTATCATGTTAGTTATTGAGATGTGATTTAGTTTATGAATTATAATGTGAAATTAGCCAATGTACCTTGTCACAAGTTTTGATCTAAAGACGAATTGTGTTATAGAGATGCAATTGGACTTGTTATTCTATTGGTTATAATTATGTGATGATGTTACTCCCCAAGTTGGGTTGAGTTATGGGTTGATGGTAAGACATTGATGATAGACGATTATAAGACACGGTAAGTCTTAGAATATCTAGTTTTACTTCTAATTGTGATTAATTGTTGTTAAGTCACTATATTACATTGGAGTATGCCTTATACTAGGATTATAGGGTGGTATGATATTGAATTGAAATGTCTTGATAATTAAGGTGTATGTGATAATAGGATGGTGAAAATTGTCGATGTGCCTTAATATGTTATGAAACGCTAATGTTTTAACCTCACGTATATGAATTGTGATGAAAGGATTGATACTCATACAATTCTGATTGTGCTATTGATGATGATGATTATACAAGGGGTAGACCGTATAGCTTAAATAAAGTTATGAATGGTAATTAAAGGCTTAAAGACATTTCAAAAAAAAAAACTCTAGCTTAGCATCGAGTGAACAAGGTAGAGTAGTGTCCCTTTTCACATAGGGAAGGTAGGAACAGTACATTACTATTGAGATTGGAGACTATAATGCATGGCGCATAAAGAGGGTCCCAACTAAATCTTCTAGTTATTGAACTATGTTTCTCCCATAGGAATACTAGCTAGTGGATCAACGTAGTTGCTATGTTTTATGCTTTTATACTGCCTTTGCTAGTAGTCTGCCTTCTTTTGGCGTAGGGTTGTATGACACCGGATACCGCACTAGCTCATGTGGTCTATGTGAGTTAGGGAAAGATGTTCCCATAAGATAAAACGAATTAAAGGACTTGAACTATAACTTGGATAACCTAAGATAACTAGCTTAGTCTAGGTAGAGGTATGGGACTCTACCTAGACATTGTACTAGTTAGTCTTGATGGGAGTCTTTGGAGAAGGTTCTTATGTATGTTTTTGTTATGACAATATATGATGTATATATGATGATCATGGCACATTGTTGATACTATATGTTGATTAGTTCATTAATGAATATGCCCTGGGTAATAATGATAATACATGATTAAATGCAAGCCTAAGCGGTATGATATGTAAAGTTGGACATTGGTCATGTTTTCTTGGAGAGGATACTTTATTGAGTAAGGTTATGGGGCTTTGCTTGATCATTTCACTTTTTAACTTGATAAGGACTTGTGAGTAGTTGTCTTTCTTATTATCATATGTTTATCTCTTAATCATTCTTGTTATGTTATTCCTTGATGTTAAGATTGTAGTAAATCATGGTTTCAATTGTGTTGGGAGAAGTATTACTTGTTGAGATAGTAAGCATGTTTGGTTGATTAATCTGACTTACTTGACTTTACATTAAGCCCCTAAAAGGGGTAGAATGGCATGCTTTGATAAAAATTTCCTTTTAGTATGTTTTTCTTGTGTATGTGCATAAGATCTTATACTTAGTACATGTGGAGTACTAACTCCATTTTCTTCCCTTGTCCCAGACATTAGGTTCTGGTTGTTGAAAAATTTGGAAGGTTATATTGTTGAAGACTTGGATTCTTCCTTTCATCCAAGTGGGGTAAGCCCTCAACTTTCAAGGGCAATTCCATCTTCTATCTTTGGATTTTTTATGAGCTTGTTGACTCTATTATTTCTTTCTTTGTTATTTTGAATATTATACTTTCGTATGACCTATACATGGTCTTGTTGAATTGATGTAAGGGATATGCCCATATTGTGATATCCATTCGATGGTATAAGACGAGACAATCGTTGAGACTATTTCTATTTTTTATATGTATATGTGCCATAAAAGTAGAAGGTTGTGTAACCTTCCTATATGAAGGGTCTATGTATACTCTATATGAATATATATTATGTGTATGTATAGGTCTATGTAAACCTCCAAGTAGTGATAGTAAAAGTTTAAATTTTTCTGCATGTTTAGACCTATAAATGTATTGACATGAAACTAATAGGCCAGTCTTAGTCCTTCAAAAGGACATCGACGCCGGTTACATCAAGGAGGTAAACCTAGATATTAGAAAGTTGATATCAGAGAATGAGGTTGAATACCATTGAGTTATGTCTCTCTCTCTCTACCACGTCTACGTAGGTTTATATTCATAATTGTGAAGCGCGCCACACTTATGAGTACGAACATTTATGATGCTTAGGAATCGCTCTCATTCATGGAAATCTTATATCATGCCAATAAAGTATACTTATGTTGTGCCTTCCATCTAGTTCTCTGGTTGTGTTTATAGGAAGCATAAACACGCAAAGGAATGTGGCTCGAAGACTCTAGGAGAAAGTTGCTAATGAGGGACCTCCTCCTCATAATGAGAAAGTTCCTCCACATGAGGAAAATGCGAATGTTGATTAAGCCCCGGCTAACCCTCCACCTATGATTGAGGAGAAGATGAGGGATATTCTTGCTCAAATGGCCCAAGCCATGACTACTCAAGCACAAGCCGCAATGGTTCAAGACCAAGATTTGATGGCGTAAGCCAATCGGGATATTGCTCCCCGTCCTCATTAACAAGTCACTACTATGGCTTCCCGTCTAAGGGACTTCAGTCAGATGAACCCTCCTACATTTTATGGGTCTAAGGTTGATGAAGACCCCCAAGAATTCCTTGATGAGGTCTACAAGGTGTTATATGCTATGGGGGTGACATCAAGTGAGAAAGCCGAGTTGGCCTCATATCAACTCAAGGATGTGGCTCAAACATTGTATGTGCACTGGAGGGATAATAGGCCGTTGAGGGGTGGTCCGGTGACTTGGGAGATATTTAAGGCAGATTTTCTAGATCGCTTCTTTCCTAGAGAGATGAGGAAGGAGAAAGTGACGGAGTTTATCAATCTTCTCCAAGAAGGGAAGAGTGTTCATGAGTACTCTTTGGAATTCATTAAGTTGTCCAAGTATTCTCCTTCTTTAGTCTACAATTCTAGAGACCAAATGAGTCGTTTTGTAACGGGGGTGTCGGAAGACTTTCAAAAGTAGTGCCAATCGTCCCTGGTACATGACACCATGAACATTTCCCGTCTTATTGTTTATGCAAGAAAGGCTTACAAGGCAAGAGCTAAGAGAAAAAGTAGTGATGCTAAGAGGACTAGGTCATTTGATGAAGTCTCCTCAAATAATAGGCTTTAGATACAAGATAAGCCTAAATTTATGAAGCGGGGTTAAATCAAGTCCCTACGAATTTCCCAAGTGATAGTGGTGATAGGAAGCATAAACACGCAAAGGAATGTGGCTCGAAGACTCTAGGAGAAAGTTGCTAATGAGGGACCTCCTCCCCATAATGAGAAAGTTCCTCCACATGAGGAAAATGTGAATGTTGATTAAGCCCCTGCTAACCCTCCACCTATGATAGAGGAGAAGATGAGGGATATTCTTGCTCAAATGGCCCAAGCCATGACTACTCAAGCACAAGCCGCAACGGTTCAAGACCAAGATTTGATGGCTTAAGCCAATCGGGATATTGCTCCCCGTCCTCATTAACAAGTCACTACTATGGCTTCCCGTCTAAGGGAGTTCAGTCAGATGAACCCTCCTACATTTTATGGGTCTAAGGTTGATGAAGACCCCCAAGAATTCCTTGATGAGGTCTACAAGGTGTTATATGCTATGGGGGTAACATCAAGTGAGAAGGCCGAGTTGGCCTCATATCAACTCAAGGATGTGTCTCAAACTTTGTATGTGCACTGGAGGGATAATAGGCCGTTGAGGGGTGGTCCGGTGACTTGGGAGATATTTAAGGCAGATTTTCTAGATCGCTTCTTTCCTAGAGAGATGAGGGGGGAGAAAGTGACGGAGTTCATCAATCTTCTCCAAGGAGGGAAGAGTGTTCATGAGTACTCTTTGGAATTCGCTAAGTTGTCCAAGTATTCTCCTTCTTTAGTCTACAATTCTAGAGACCAAATAAGCCATTTTGTAACGGGGGTGTCCGAGGACTTTCGAAAGTAGTGCCAATCGTCCCTGCTACATGAAACCATGAACATTTCCCGCCTTATTGTTTATGCAAGAAAGGCTTACAAGGCAAGAGCTACGAGAAAAAGTAGTGATGCTAAGAGGGCTAGGTCATTTGATGAAGTCTCCTCAAATAATAGGCTTTAGATACCAGATAAGCCTAAATTTATGAAGCAGGGTTCAATCAAGTCCCTACGATATTCCCAAGTGATAGTGGTGATAGGGTGTCTAACCCTAAATTTAATAAGAGAAAACGTTCTAATTCACCAAAGGAGAAGCCAACTTGTGGAAACTATTGTACAAATCACTATGGTGAGTGCCTTAAGCGGATGGATAATTGCCTTAGTTGTGGAAAGAGTGGTCACAAACTGAGAGATTGTCTAAACTTGAAGAGTCTAGACAAGGGTAGTGGCCAATATCAAGGAAGTGGTTCTAGTGATGCTCCAAAGAAGAACCGTTTCTATGCTCTCCGCTCTAGGGATGAGAAAGAGACCTCTCATGATGTGGTGACCGGTATGTTAAAAATCTTTGCTCTTGATGTGTATTCTTTACATGATCCGGGTGCTACTTTGTCCTTTTTTACACTACTAGAAGCTAAAAAGTTTGATGTTTTACCCTATACTTTCCATGCTCCTTTTCTAGTCTCTACTCCGGTGGGAGAGTCGGTTGTTTCTACAAGAATCTATCAAAATTGTCGTATTTCATTGCACAATAAAGATTCTTATGTTTGTCTAGTAGAACTTGATATGCATGATTTTTATGTTATATTGTGTATGGATTGGTTGCATGCAAGTTTTGCATCCATTGATTGTAGGACAAGAGTAGTGAAGTTTAACTTCCCAAATTAACCCGTTGTTGAGTGGAAAGGGGGAAATTCTATTCCTAGAGGTCGCATCATATCTTGATTAAAAGCATGTAAAATGATCTGAAGGGTTTGTCTCTATCACATAGTAAGAGTCCAAGATTTGGATTCCGAAATTCCTCCAATTGTGTCGGTGCCCGTAGTACATGAATTTCCGGAGGTTATTCCTCCCGAACGGGAAATTAATTTTGGTATCGATTTGCTACAAGAAACAAATCCCATTTCAATCCCTCCATATCGGATGGATCCAGCCGAATTGAAAGACTTTAAGGCTCAACTCAAGGATTTACTTGACAAATGTTTTATAAGGCCTAGTATATCTCCATGGGGTGCTAAGGTGTTATTTGTCAAAAAGAAGGATTGGTATTTAAGAATGTGAATTGACTACCGCAAACTCAACAAGGTCACCATTTAGAATAAGTACCCTCTCCATCGGATTGATGACTTATTTGACCAACTCCAAGGGGCGAGTTACTTTTCAAAGATACATTTGAGGTCAGGGTATCATCAACTTAGGGTGAGAAGGTATGATATACCTAAGACGTTCTTTCAGACTAGGTGTGGGCATTATGAGTTCTTGGTCATGTCTTTCGGTCTCACTAATTCTCCGGCGGCATTTATGGACCTAATGAATAGAGTATTTCAAAATTACCTAGATTCTTTTGTCATTGTCTTCATTGATAATATCTTGGTATACTCGAAGAATGAGGGTGATCATATGGGTCATTTGATGGTAGTGTTGCAAACCCTTAAAAAACATCAATTGTATGCCAAATATCGTAAGTGTGAGTTTTGGTTGAGATAGGTGACTTTTCTTGGGAACGTCATTTCTATTGAGGAAGTTGAAGTAGACCCAAGGAAAATGAAAGCGGTGAAAAATTTGCCTAGACCATTGACTCCGACTGACATTAGGAGTTTCTTAGGTTTAGCGGGTTTTTCTCGGAGGTTCGTGGATGGTTTTGCATCCATTCTGTCTCCTTTGACTACTTTGACCCAAAAGAGTAAAATGTTTGAGTGGTCGGAGGGATGTGAGAAGAGCTTCCAATTGTTGAAAGATTGGCTTACTTTCGCTCCAGTGTTGACCTTACCGGAGGGTACAAAGAGTTTTGTGGTGTATTGTGACACATCCCGAGTGGGTTTGGGGTGTGTGCTTATGCAAAACGGGAAGGTGATAGCTTATGCCTCTAGGAAACTAAAGGTATATCAGAGAAATTACCCCACTCACGACCTTGAATTAGCGGTCGTGGTGTTTGCTTTAAAAATTTGGAGGCATTACTTGTATGGGGTTCATGTGGATGTTTTGACAGTTCATAAGAGTCTCCAATATGTGTTTACCCAGAAATAGTTAAATCTCCGACAAAGAAGGTGGCTTGAGTTGTTGAAAGATTATGATATGAGTGTCTTTTATCACCCCAGAAAGGCAAATGTAGTGGCGGATGCCCTATGTCGGATGACTATGGGTAGTGTATCCCCTCTTTATGAAGCCAAAAAGGGCCTATCAAGGGATGTGCATAGATTAGCTAGGTTGGGGGTGAGGTTGGAGAGTTCTCTGGATGGGGGTTCCATAGTTCATCATATCTCCGAGTCATCTTTATTGGTTGAGGTGAAGTACAAAAAAGACCTTAATTTAGCCTTAATGGAGTTGAAAGAATCAGTTCTTGTCAAGTTGAATGAGTCATTCTCCCAGGGGGGATTGTGTTTTAAGGTACCAAGGGAGATTATGTGTTCCCGATGTAGATAGGTTGAGGGGTCGGATCATACAAGAAGCACATGGGTCCCGCTACTCAATTCATCCGGGGTCGACAAAAATGTATCATTACCTAAGGGAAATATATTGGTGGGAAGGTCTAAAAAGGGACATAGCGGAATTTGTCTCTATGTGTTCGAATTGACAACAACTAAAGGCCGAACTCCTAAAGTCGGGTGGCTTAATACAAGAGATCCAAATTCCAACTTGGAAGTTGGAAGAAATCAATATGGTCTTTGTAGTAGGTTTACCGGGGACCCAAAAGTCCTACGATTCCATATAGGTGGTGGTGGATCGATTGACTTAATCCGCTCTCTTTATCCCCTTTAAGTGTTCATATTCGGCGGATGATTACGCAAGAATCTTTGTAGATGAGATTGTGTGACGCCATGGTATTACGTTATCCATCATATCGGATCGGGGTGCACAATTCATATCTACATTTTGGAGGTTGTTCCTAAAAGAATAGATACTACAATAAAGTTGAGCACCATTTTTAATCCCCAAACGGATGGTCAAGTGAAGCGTACGATTAGAACCCTTGAATTTATGCTTAGAGCATGCATTATTGATTTTAAAGGGAGTTGGGATAGGCATTTACCTTTAGTGGAGTTTGCCTACAACAATAGTTTTCGTTCATCCATTTCCATGGCTCCCTATGAAGCCTTGTATAGTAGGAGGTGTAGGTTTCCTATTGGATGGTTTGATGTGGGTGAGCCTTCACTTCTTGGTCCTGAGTTTATTTATAAGACTTTGGAAAAGGTTCATATCATAAAGAACCAGTTGCAAACGGCCTATAGTCGGCAAAGTTCTTATGCCGATAATAGGAGAAGGGATTTAGAGTTTGAAGAAGGTGATAAGGTGTATATAAAAATTTTACCAATAAAAGGGGTGGTTAGTTTTGGCGAGAAATTGAGTCCTCCTTATGTGGGTCCATATGAAATCTTGCAAAGGGTTGGTAAGGTTGCCTATGAATTGAAAGTTCCTAGTGAATTGGCTTTGGTTCATTCTGTTTTCCATGTTTCTCTGTTGAAAAAGTGTATCGCTGATCCCGAGTCCATTCTTCCTATGTAGGGTCTTGGTGTAAAAGATAACCTCTATTATGAGGAAGTTTCGGTTCAAATTCTGTATAGGCAAGTCATTAAGTTGAGGAATAGAGAGGTGGTTTCCGTAAAGGTGTTATGCGAAAATCATCTAGTTGAGGGTGCAACATGGGAGGCCGAGGCTCACATGAATTCCCGTTACCCTCATATTTTTTAGAATTTAGTTGATTCATTCTTTTTAATAATATAAATATGATTAGAAATTGAAGTTTCTTGATTTTTAGGTGAGGTATTACAAAAAAAGCACCTTTAAAAACCTCACAGTAAGTTTTACAGTAAAATAACTGTTGTATTGTTATTAAAAACTTGGAATTTTGCATTTTGCTTGCTTTGAGTAATGTTGTGCATTTTGGATTTGTTGAGTCTTCATATAATAATAGGTAACATGTTGTTAAGTTGAACTTTGTGCTAATTGACTCATGTGATGTATGTTGAGCTCACAAGTGTTGTTAGAAGGAAATGCCTCATGATGAAGTGTTTTGAGACTTAGGTGTGGTAATATGAGTTTTGATAGTTGCCATGTTGAAGTGACATGATTTATGTTAAATGAATATTGTTGACTGGTTGGGCTGCTAGTCTTGGGTCTATTCCTTCCTTCAAATGAATTTTAGTGTCATTCTGGGTAGAATGTTCCTAGGGGGGGGGGGATAATGTAACACCTTGAAAATCCAAGATTCATTGTAAAGCCTAACATAGGTATCATGAAGTCTAAACACTATTTCTAAGTCCATTTTTAATAAATATAGGTCATTTAGGAGGTTTAAGAACCACAACGTCCAAAAATATCCGAGAAGTTGGTTCAAAGGGATGTTAGTGTGCCTTAGCCTTTTGACTAAATTTTAGGAGTCGGGAATGTACGAAAATGGGTGTAGAGGTAGTTAATGTGTGTTTGAGTTGTTTTACGATTGAAACATGTGGGTACGACTCCCCAAGGAGAACCCAACGTCCCTTGAGGAGCACCCCTATAGTTTGATGCAACACTGCCTGGCAGTGTGCATCGACAGGATTGAAGACGGTCCGTGTATGGCTTGACGGGGCGTCGAGGCCACCTCATTCCACACTTATAAAGATTCTGCTCTTGCTTACCTAGCTACTGTTACAAACGATGGAAGGGGGTTAACGGGGCATCAAGGACACCGTCATCCCACACTTAGAAAAAATTGGAGGAAGCCCTCGCCTGCAAAGTCTCTCACCGAGACAACGGAGTGCATGACAGAGGGGGTTGTCCATCCACTCACCGACGGACCGTCGATCGGGGTCTCGTCGGTGAGGGTCGAGTTTCACTATTATATTTTAAATGATTTCATTTAATTATTTAAGTGGTTTATGGTTTAGTTAGGGGTTGAAAGGAGAATAATTAAGATAATTAAGCCCCACTATAGATACTCTTTACCCTAATTAACCTAAAGACAACTCTCAAAATAAATTCTTTTCCTTCTCTCTTCTTTCTCTCGCAACATGAACTCACCATTGAAGACTATCAAGAAATAGGGTTTGGGGGATGGAAAAAAGGGTGAATTCTTAATAAAATTGTTAAGAAACATTAAGGTATGGGTTCTATTCTCATTTGAGATTCTTTCCTCAAAAGGTTTCCTTCAAAATAGATCTCAAAAAGTTGAGTTCTCTTATGAGATTCATTCAATTACGAAATATAAGTTATGGATTGAGTATTTAATGAATTCATAGAGTTCTATTGATTATATTAACATGTCGTTCAACTTTTTTATGGTAATTGGTGATGGTTTGGTCTAAATTGAAGAATATGATCCTATATCCCTAACTCTAGGTAGTGATCTTGACCTATATTTTATTGTGATCATTCAATTGTCTTGGTTTTTGATTTGATTACTATCATATTGTTCTATTATAATTAACTTAAGATGAATTATAGGCCTATCATTCTAGTTCATGAGATGTGATTTAGGTAATGAATTATAATGTGAAATTAGCCATGTACCGTGTTATAAGTTGTGATCTAAAGATGAATTGTGTTATAGAGATTCAATTGGCCTTGTTATTCTATTGGTTATCATTGTGCGATGATGTTACTCCACAATTTGGATGGAATTATGGGTTGATGGTAAGACATTCATGATAGACTATGAGAAGACTTGGTAAGTCTTAGAATCTCTAGCTTTACTTCTAATTGTGATAGATTGTTGTTAAATCATAATAATACATTGGAGTATACCTTATACTAGGATGATAGGGTGGTATGATGTTTAATTGAAATGTCTTGACTATGTTGTGAGGTTTATTATGGTGAAAACTATCAATGTGACTTGGTATGTTATGAAACGCTAATGTGTTAACCTCACTTATATGAATTGTGATGAAAGGACTTATACTCATAAAATTCTTATTGAGCTATTGATGATGATGATTATAAACCCTTAACCTAAATTATGTTATGTATGGTAATTAAAGGCTTAAAAACATTTTATAAAGGAACTCTAGCTTAGCACCGAGGGAACAAGATAGAGAAGTGTCCCTTCCTACATAGTGAAGGTAGGAACACTACATTACTCTCGAGATTGGAGACTATAATGCATGGCGCATAAACAGGGTCCCATCTAAAACTCCTAGTTCTTGAACTATGATTCCCCCATAGGAATACTAGCTAGTCGATCCATGTAGTTGCTATGTTTTATGTTTTAGTACTACCTTGGCAAGTAATCTGCCTTCTTTCGGTGTAGTGTTTTTTGAAACCGGATTCCACACTATCTTATGTGGTCTATGTCGGTTATGGAAAGATGTTCCCAAGAGGAAAAAGAATTAAAGGACTTGAACTCTAACTTAGATAACCTAAGGGATATAGCTTAGTCTAGGTAGGGGTATGGGACTCTCCCTAGATATTGCACTAGTTAGCCTTGAGGGGAGTCTTAGGAGGAGTTCTTATGTATATATATGTTATAACAATATATGATGTATATATGATGACAATGTCACATTATTGATACTATATGTTGATTAGTTCATTGATGAATATGCCTTGGGTTATAATGATAATACATGATGAAAAGAAAGCCCAAGCGCTATGATATGTAAAGTTGTACATTGGTCATGTTTTCTTGTTGAGGATACTTGATTGAGTAATGTTATGAGGCTTTGCTTGGTCATTGCACTTGTTGACTTAATAAGGACTTGTGAGTAGTTGTCTTGATTATTATGATATGTTTACTCTTATTAATTCTTGTGATATTAGTCCTTGATGTTAGGGTTGTAGTAAATCGTGGTTTCAAGTGTGTTGGAATAAGTATTACTTGTTGAGATAGTAAGCATGCTTGGTTGATTAATATTACTTACTTGACTTTGCATTAAGCCCCTAAAAAGGGTTAATTGGCATGCTTTGATAAAAAGTCCTTTTTAGCATGTTTTGCTTGTATATATGTATAAGATCTCATACTAAGTACATGTGGAGTACTAACCCCATTTTCTTCCCTTGTCCCAAACATTTTAGATTTCGGTCGTTGAAGAATTTGGAAAGGGATATTGTTGAAGGCTTGGATTATTCCTTTCATCATAGTGGGGTAGGTCCTCAACTTTCGAGGGCATTGCTTCTAGCTTTTGATTTTGTTATGAGCTTATTGACTCTATCATTTTGAATAATGTATTTTTGTATGACCTATTCATAGTCTTGTTGAATTGATGTAAGGGCTATGTCCAAATTGTGATATCGATTTAGATGGTATGAGATGAGACAATCGTTGAGACTATTTCCATATTTATATATATATATATATATATATATGTGTGTGTGTGTGTGTGTGTGTGTGTGTGTGTGTGTGTGTGTGTGTGTGCAATGAAAGTAGAAGGCTATGTAACCTTCCTATATGAAGGGTCTATGTATACTCGATATGACTATATATAATGTGTATGTAAAGGTCTATGGAAACCTCCTAGTTGAGATAGTAAAAGTTTTAAATTTTTCCACATTTTCCAAACTATGAATGTAATGACATGAAACTAAGAGGTTAGTCTTAGTCCTTCAAAAAGACATCGACGCCGGTTACGTCTAGGGGGTAAACACGGATGTGACACCGCCTAATTCAAATTCTCCTCTCTGCCCTTCGAGCATTGTTCCTCCTTGTATTCATTGCATATAACCAAAATAAAAGGATTAGTGAAAAGGACTAAATATAGCTATGACTCTGAGGCACGACTAAAGAATAACAAGAGAATGAATGTTCCTAAGAATCATATAGTCTGTTATTCATAAGTGTGGTGCGCTTCACAATTATGAATAAAATCGTACATAGATATTGTTTAGTGAGACATAAATCCTAAGGTTTACTTTAACCTAATGCTCTAGTACTAAGGGTTTTGTAACGACCCAAAGTACACCCTAGTCATTACTGGCGGTGGCGTCCTCGAAGATGACTAAGGCAAGCCCATAGCACACATCATAGCACATCATAGGTCAGAAATACAAAAAAATTTAAAACTTTTCATCTCTTCAAGTTTACATTGACCTCTCACTTTTAGACATTATATATATACATTGGGACTTTACATAGACTCCTCGCATATGAAGCTTACTTAAGCTTCTCGCATAGATAATATAATCAACATATAGAAATTTAGTCTAATACTTTGTCTCACATTAAACCATCTATAAATTGAATAACAATAGTTTCGGCATAGCCCTTAGTCTTTTACAATATGCCCATATAGGCTATAAAAAATTCTCAACATGAGAATGAAATAATAGCCCTTAGTCTATTACAATATGCCCATATAGGCTATAAGAAAGTCTCAACATGAGAATGGAATAATTGTGTCAAAACAGAGACAAAACTAATAAGGCTTGATGAGTGACTCTATCCTCAGAACTCATGAGGACTCACCAATTGACTTAGCAAAGATCCTGGTCTTCTTATCCAATTGCCATGAATCTCCTCAATGGATCGAACCTAAAATGTTTAGTAGAAAGGGAGAAAATATGGGTTAGTACAAAACATATGTACTAGGTATGGTTCCTATGCATAAAATTCGTTAATGCACGTGAAAAGGTAAAATTTAGTCAAAACTATGCAAGACATCAGACAATTCAATATACACATCTAAAAGGAATAAGAAACTCTCTTTATGGGAGGGGAAGGTCATATTAAAAAAAAATTACCAGAATTCCTCCACTACGGATGGACTGATCTAAAGAGCGGAGACTTGATTCGATATTTACAGTTGCTATAGGTTAGGGCTTCTATCGTGCTATTCTATTTCAATAGAGAGGTAGGCGACAAAGACAAGGGATCTCTCTCGCTATGGATAGTTGCTGTTTGCGAACATCATAATCATATCAACACATAACTAACTCAAGTAACACTTGTGCAACGCCAAGACTTAATCCCCATAACCCTATCCAAAGCTAAATATCACATTAAGCAACCCATTTCATACTTACAAAATATTCTCCTATATAAAATGCTTCATACATCAATACTACTCATATCTTATCAACATAACCATAATTATAATTATAATCACAAAATAACAGTACTAGAACCATCCCTTAGGATCCCACATGTGCCATGTGTAAGATAAGTAATATATCCTCCCTCACACCATGTAGTAACCTTTAAGACAACCCTAATAAGAGTTCATACATAACTTGTTAATTTCCTTTTACATATGGAAAAGAAGTGCATAACCGACATGAGACCATGTGAGTTACATGTAATCTGGTGTTCTACTCCCACACCAAAAACAGAGGGTTAACACTTTCCTAAGGTGAAACCAATTCTACGTACCTATCGAGGTGGATCCACTAAGCTAGATTCCTATGTGGGAACATAGTTAAGGGTCAAGGAGATTGTTGCTGGAAACCTTGAATTACTAACGTGGAGGTTTCCATCTCATTAGACAAAACATAATTAGGGAATCCGTACATCCTAACGTGAGAAGCCCCATGTGGGAGGCTGGACTTGCTAAACGTGAAACTTCCATCTCATTTACATGCCCTTTTGGTGCTTAGAAACTATTCCTTTTAATAATCATATTATTTCATCATACAAGTTCACATTAATCTCTTATAGACCCCTATGTAAACATCTTATCATATATAGCTCATAGGTCATCACAAATGAGAACAATCCTTTCACTTTAGACAATATCTCATAAGTGAGTAAACCTTTCACTTAACACTTTATTATAATAATGCAAACAACTTTCAATCATAAAATAATCATATCATAACATACTTACATACTTGTCAACCAATTCAATAGTCTAGGGTTAAGGATGAGGAATACTTAGCATCAACATCACAACCACACATTAGACCTAGAAACAACACTATATAATTCATAATTCATAATTGAATCAAAGAAGAACCAATAAACATACCTCATTGCCCTTCCAAGAATCTTCATACTTCCACTACAAAGAATACATAACCAATTACCTAAACAAGGTAACTTTAAGAAGCAATTACATAATTAACAACAATGTAGTCTATCTACATATTCATGATCTTCACAATTCACCATATCAATCAAGGTTTTCATGAAATGGGGGAAAGGACATGGGTCTAGGTAAATCTCATAGGCAATAATCAATTAACCATCAATATATACTTAGACAACATTAATTTATCATAATTCATCACAATTATTTCATAATTTTGTCTTTCAAAGAAGACTCATGTTTAGAAGAAAACCTAGCTTTTCTTTTGAGGATTTAGTAATCATCTATTTGAGGGACCTCTCGGGAAAAAGAATCCCATGAGTGAAATAAGCCATACCTTAGTGATGATAAAGACACGAAAGTGGGTTACAAGCTTGAAGGCTTGATCTTCTTCTTAAAGCTTTAGTGGTCTTCAATGGAGGTTTGAGGAAGAGAGAATTTGAGAAACATGAGATTGATTTTTGATTTAAACTTTTGAGACTTTTTTTGGGTGTTAAAATTGGCCTAAAACTGACCCTACTATCTTAGATAGTCGCCCACTAAATTACCCAAAAGACCCCTCACTTAAATGGGTCTTTTTGTCAAGTCAAAATGTTTAAAATATGACTCTAACAAATCTAGGAAATGGCTATGCATCGCGGGGTTAAAATAACGATTTATTTTTCAAATCCAGGTTGAGTCAGTAAACATCCTGTCAGCCCCACGTCGGGAGGACAGTTTTGGATCCCCACATGATGGCTTCGCGCAGGCTGCTTTACCAAGTTTGGGTCCTCCTCAAGGACCTTTCTGGTTGTCCTTGGAGAGTCTTGACTATAAGTTTCGACTCTCCACACTACATTTTACTTGTTTAAAGTCTTTTTAGAAATTTTGGACTTCATATGACGCTCTCAAACCTCCACCGAACATTGGGACGTCAACTAGTTCAATTTAGATACTTTCTTTAATTTAATGTCTTTCTTTGGTGCCATGACTCCAATACTTCTCAAACAAGTTATTTACGCATATTTAGGTCTACAACCATTATTATTAATCATATGAGGATCTAGTATAGGTCATGGAAATTAGGGGGTGTTACAGGTTTTCCTATTCTAATGAGTTTTCTTCTAAACTTCAAATTGATGATAAACCTATGAATAATTACGTGTATATTGTTGGTTAATTAATGTTAATTGATGAATTTTCATATATACCATGTCCCTTTCCCCAATTTCCCCAAATCTTGGATCTTGCTCATAAATTTATGTGAATTGGAGAATGTCTTGATTGATAGGTTTGTTTTATCTATGCTAATTCATTCATGGACTGCCTAAGGTAATGTATAGATGGGATTTATATTTATTGAAGGATTTATGTTTAACCATTTTCCCTCTAACAGTAGGTTATGAATTGAATTTAATTGGGATAGTGACGATGCAATTGTTCTAGTTATTGTATTAGTTACTATTGAATGATGTTACTATGCCTATTATTGGATTAAATTGGTTGGTTGATGGTAATATCATGATGATGGCTTGTGAAGGAGATGGGGTATGTCTTGTTATCTCAATTCTTTACTTCAATTATGATTTCTTGTGTGAAGTGAACAAATTATATTGAAGTATACCTTATGATGAGATTGATTAGGGTTGGTTGATGATGAATTGGAATGTATTAAATTATAACTTGAGTTGTTGGCTAAGATGTTATAGAGTAAGGGTGGTGATGAATTTGCCAATGTGCCTTGTCATAATGTGATTATGTAAATGTGCTAACTTCACATGTATGAATTTTAATGGAAGGACTATACTCAGGCAATTCCTATTGAGCTATGATTGATGACTATATAAGGGTTAGACCTTATAACCTAACTTAAGTTATGATTACTAATGAAAGACATTTCGAAAGGTACTCTAGACTAGCACCAATTGAACTAGAAGTGAGGAGTTTACCTTACCACATAGCGAAGGTAGGATCACTAATGTACTCATGATAGTGGAGACTATTATTCATGTACCATAAAGAGGGTAACAACTACATCTCCTAGTTCTTTAACTATATTTCCCCCATAGGAATACTAGTTAGTGGATCCACATAGATACTATGTTCAGGTTTTTGTACTACCTTGGTAAATAGTATGCCTTCTTTCGGTGTAGGGTTCCATGACACCGGATTCCACATTAGCTCATGTGGTCTATGTAGGTTAAGGCAAGATGTTGCCAAAAGGTAAAATGAAGTAATGGAGTGAACTCTAACTAGGATTATCTAAGGGGTTTGACTTAGTCTAGGTAGGGGTATGGGACTCTACCTATACATTGGACAAGTTATCCTTGAGGGAAGTCTTAGAAGGATGTTGTTATGTGATTATTTGCTTATAAATCTAAATGATATGTATATGTTGATCTTACATGTTAATGACACTATGTGATATTATTACTTATGAACATATGTTTGGTCTCTATTGCTAAAGTATGATGATAGTTACTCTTAATGATGTAGTATGTGAAGCATGGCATGCTTATAGTTATTATTGGGTTTACTTTACTGATTAAGGTTATGGGTCCTTACTTATTCATTGCACTACTGGACTTAATGACGGTTCATGAGTAATGATCTTTCTTTTGTTATGATGTTATGAACTTTTATACATGCTTGTTGATATTATAACTTGATGATCGAGTTGTCTTGATTATGTGCTCAAGTATGTTAAAATGCATGTTGACTTGACTAGACTTGGTATTGTTGGTTTGTGATGTACATGGTCTTGAGTTAAGGAATTTGTGCTTATTGACTTGTATTGGTTCTCGAATGTGCATAAGGAATTTCAAAGCAAATTAGCATGCTTTGAGGAAATGTCCCTTTTTATCATGATTTCTATGTTGTGTATGTATATGTGACCATACTTAGTACAAATGTGCTAACCCAATTTCTCCCTTTTTTCCCAAACGATATAGGTTCCGGTCGTTGAAGGGTTCATGACAACTCTTGGAGGAAGGCTTGGAATCATCCTCCTAGTGGGTTTGTCATCAGGTCCGAGGATGATGCGTAGGTATTACTCTAGTTATGGTTCTTTGTTATAGTCTAAAGAAAATCATTTTATTCATGTTCTTTCAAGATACATTTGTAAGCCCCGGCGGCATTTCTACATTTGCGTAAGGGCTTGTGCCCTTATGATTGACTCCGTTTAGATGGTGTAATATGACACATCCCTTTTAAGACTATGTTATGTATATTATACATATATGTGCCATAAAAGTAAAAGACTACGGAATCTTCTTATACGAAGGATCTATGAATACTCGATATGAATATATTTCGTGTATGTGGGAGGTCTATGTAAACCTCTATGTAGAAGTAGATAAAAAGTTTTCAATTATCCGCATTTTTAACCTATGAACGTAATAATGAGTACTAACCATGTCCATTCGGCTACACGCCCAATGGTTTGGGCGATCCTGGATCCTTCTTTACTTAGTTCTTTAAGCTGCCTTGTTTGTTTTACTCATTAGTGTTCATGCTTTGTTTCTCATTCCAAATACCTAAAAATGAAGGATTTATATCAATTATTGGTACAAAATATGCAATTTAGGACACTAAATCTATGAAAATAAATCCCTAAATTAGTCCAGATCAAGGATTCATAAAATGCACACACCAAAACTCAATTTAATCATGCAAGGATAAATCATGCACTTAAAGATTCAAATTGTGACTCACAATTACAAAAGATGCTCAAGTTCACAATAGTTTCTTCAAATGCAAGTTCAAGACCAAAAAAGTACTCAAATTCCCTCACAACAATTATGATTCCATATTCATAGACAATTCTTCAACACTATAGTTATGGAATCACATCCAGCTCTAAAACTCCCAAAGATAATACATGCATGACTTCACCCATAGGTTTGCCCTTATTTTCCTGTTACATCCAGGAGAACACCCCCTAGACATAACCGGCGGCGGCATCCTTGGAGATGACTAAGACAAGCCTCTTAGCATTCATCATTACATTTCATAGGTTAAAAAATGATGAAAACTAAAAATTTTCATCTATATCTACTTCATGAGGTTTACATAGACCTCCCGCTTACACATAGGATATACATAGAGAGTTTACTCAAACTCCTTACATGGAAAGCTTAAATAGGCTTCTACTTTCATGTCAAATATACAATATATACAATATAGAGTACTATTAGAGATGTCTCATATAAAAACATCTAAGTCGGAATACAACTCAGGCATAGCCTTTACACAAATATATTAATGCCACTTAGGGCTTACAACAATGTCTTCAACAAAAGAGTTAAACGAATGTCAATAGACTATAGCAAGTCGCATAGGTAGAGTGAAAAGAGGCATCATCCTTAGATCTTCACAACATATCAACACTTGAAGAAATGATCCAAGTCTTCCTTGCAAATTGTTCACGAACCCTTCAACGACTGAAACCTAAAACATTTTGAAAAAAAAATAAAAAAATATAGCACATCACTTGTACTAAGTATGGAAACATATGTACACACAACTTGGAAATAATGCTAAAAGGGACAATTGCTCAAAACCATAACAAGTTACTTTAAAAATCCTTATCAAAAAACAAGAACACATATAAGACAATGATCATATATTCATTAAGACAATAGCATATTGAACACAAGACAAAATCACCAAGTTAAGTCAAATCAACATGTGGATAGCATATAAGATTTCATAGCCAAAGCAACTCCAACATCATGTTAAGACAACAAAACATGTACAAGAGTTCATAACATTACAATACAAGCAAAACTCTCACTCATAACCCCTTACGAAGCTTACTAGTGCAACGGTCAAGTGAAGCCCCATACCCCACCCGCAGGATCCCCTCTTTATATATATATATATAAAGAGGGGATCCTGCGGGTGGGGTATGGGGCTTCACTTGACCGTTGCACTAGTAAGCTTCGTAAGGGGTTATGAGTGAGAGTTTTGCTTGTATTGTAATGTTATGAACTCTTGTACATGTTTTGTTGTCTTAACATGATGTTGGAGTTGCTTTGGCTATGAAATCTTATATGCTATCCACATGTTGATTTGACTTAACTTGGTGATTTTGTCTTGTGTTCAATATGCTATTGTCTTAATGAATATATGATCATTGTCTTATATGTGTTCTTGTTTTTTGATAAGGATTTTTAAAGTAACTTGTTATGGTTTTGAGCAATTGTCCCTTTTAGCATTATTTCCAAGTTGTGTGTACATATGTTTCCATACTTAGTACAAGTGATGTGCTATATTTTTTTATTTTTTTTTCAAAATGTTTTAGGTTTCAGTCGTTGAAGGGTTCGTGAACAATTTGCAAGGAAGACTTGGATCATTTCTTCAAGTGTTGATATGTTGTGAAGATCTAAGGATGATGCCTCTTTTCACTCTACCTATGCGACTTGCTATAGTCTATTGACATTCGTTTAACTCTTTTGTTGAAGACATTGTTGTAAGCCCTAAGTGGCATTAATATATTTGTGTAAAGGCTATGCCTGAGTTGTATTCCGACTTAGATGTTTTTATATGAGACATCTCTAATAGTACTCTATATTGTATATATTGTATATTTGACATGAAAGTAGAAGCCTATTTAAGCTTTCCATGTAAGGAGTTTGAGTAAACTCTCTATGTATATCCTATGTGTAAGCGGGAGGTCTATGTAAACCTCATGAAGTAGATATAGATGAAAATTTTTAGTTTTCATCATTTTTTAACCTATGAAATGTAATGATGAATGCTAAGAGGCTTGTCTTAGTCATCTCCAAGGATGCCGCCGCCGGTTATGTCTAGGGGGTGTTCTCCTGGATGTAACAGGAAAATAAGGGCAAACCTATGGGTGAAGTCATGCATGTATTATCTTTGGGAGTTTTAGAGCTGGATGTGATTCCATAACTATAGTGTTGAAGAATTGTCTATGAATATGGAATCATAATTGTTGTGAGGGAATTTGAGTACTTTTTTGGTCTTGAACTTGCATTTGAAGAAACTATTGTGAACTTGAGCATCTTTTGTAATTGTGAGTCACAATTTGAATCTTTAAGTGCATGATTTATCCTTGCATGATTAAATTGAGTTTTGGTGTGTGCATTTTATGAATCCTTGATCTGGACTAATTTAGGGATTTATTTTCATAGATTTAGTGTCCTAAATTGCATATTTTGTACCAATAATTGATATAAATCCTTCATTTTTAGGTATTTGGAATGAGAAACAAAGCATGAACACTAATGAGTAAAACAAACAAGGCAGCTTAAAGAACTAAGTAAAGAAGGATCCAGGATCGCCCAAACCATTGGGCGTGTAGCCGAATGGACATGGTTAGTACTCATTATTACGTTCATAGGTTAAAAATGCGGATAATTGAAAACTTTTTATCTACTTCTACATAGAGGTTTACATAGACCTCCCACATACACGAAATATATTCATATCGAGTATTCATAGATCCTTCGTATAAGAAGATTCCGTAGTCTTTTACTTTTATGGCACATATATGTATAATATACATAACATAGTCTTAAAAGGGATGTGTCATATTACACCATCTAAACGGAGTCAATCATAAGGGCACAAGCCCTTACGCAAATGTAGAAATGCCGCCGGGGCTTACAAATGTATCTTGAAAGAACATGAATAAAATGATTTTCTTTAGACTATAACAAAGAACCATAACTAGAGTAATACCTACGCATCATCCTCGGACCTGATGACAAACCCACTAGGAGGATGATTCCAAGCCTTCCTCCAAGAGTTGTCATGAACCCTTCAACGACCGGAACCTATATCGTTTGGGAAAAAAGGGAGAAATTGGGTTAGCACATTTGTACTAAGTATGGTCACATATACATACACAACATAGAAATCATGATAAAAAGGGACATTTCCTCAAAGCATGCTAATTTGCTTTGAAATTCCTTATGCACATTCGAGAACCAATACAAGTCAATAAGCACAAATTCCTTAACTCAAGACCATGTACATCACAAACCAACAATACCAAGTCTAGTCAAGTCAACATGCATTTTAACATACTTGAGCACATAATCAAGACAACTCGATCATCAAGTTATAATATCAACAAGCATGTATAAAAGTTCATAACATCATAACAAAAGAAAGATCATTACTCATGAACCGTCATTAAGTCCAGTAGTGCAATGAATAAGTAAGGACCCATAACCTTAATCAGTAAAGTAAACCCAATAATAACTATAAGCATGCCATGCTTCACATACTACATCATTAAGAGTAACTATCATCATACTTTAGCAATAGAGACCAAACATATGTTCATAAGTAATAATATCACATAGTGTCATTAACATGTAAGATCAACATATACATATCATTTAGATTTATAAGCAAATAATCACATAACAACATCCTTCTAAGACTTCCCTCAAGGATAACTTGTCCAATGTATAGGTAGAGTCCCATACCCCTACCTAGACTAAGTCAAACCCCTTAGATAATCCTAGTTAGAGTTCACTCCATTACTTCATTTTACCTTTTGGCAACATCTTGCCTTAACCTACATAGACCACATGAGCTAATGTGGAATCCGGTGTCATGGAACCCTACACCGAAAGAAGGCATACTATTTACCAAGGTAGTACAAAAACCTGAACATAGTATCTATGTGGATCCACTAACTAGTATTCCTATGGGGGAAATATAGTTAAAGAACTAGGAGATGTAGTTGTTACCCTCTTTATGGTACATGAATAATAGTCTCCACTATCATGAGTACATTAGTGATCCTACCTTCGCTATGTGGTAAGGTAAACTCCTCACTTCTAGTTCAATTGGTGCTAGTCTAGAGTACCTTTCGAAATGTCTTTCATTAGTAATCATAACTTAAGTTAGGTTATAAGGTCTAACCCTTATATAGTCATCAATCATAGCTCAATAGGAATTGCCTGAGTATAGTCCTTCCATTAAAATTCATACATGTGAAGTTAGCACATTTACATAATCACATTATGACAAGGCACATTGGCAAATTCATCACCACCCTTACTCTATAACATCTTAGCCAACAACTCAAGTTATAATTTAATACATTCCAATTCATCATCAACCAACCCTAATCAATCTCATCATAAGGTATACTTCAATATAATTTGTTCACTTCACACAAGAAATCATAATTGAAGTAAAGAATTGAGATAACAAGACATACCCCATCTCCTTCACAAGCCATCATCATGATATTACCATCAACCAACCAATTTAATCCAATAATAGGCATAGTAACATCATTCAATAGTAACTAATACAATAACTAGAACAATTGCATCGTCACTATCCCAATTAAATTCAATTCATAACCTACTGTTAGAGGGAAAATGGTTAAACATAAATCCTTCAATAAATATAAATCCCATCTATACATTACCTTAGGCAGTCCATGAATGAATTAGCATAGATAAAACAAACCTATCAATCAAGACATTCTCCAATTCACATAAATTTATGAGCAAGATCCAAGATTTGGGGAAATTGGGGAAAGGGACATGGTATATATGAAAATTCATCAATTAACATTAATTAACCAACAATATACACGTAATTATTCATAGGTTTATCATCAATTTGAAGTTTAGAAGAAAACTCATTAGAATAGGAAAACCTGTAACACCCCCTAATTTCCATGACCTATACTAGATCCTCATATGATTAATAATAATGGTTGTAGACCTAAATATGCGTAAATAACTTGTTTGAGAAGTATTGGAGTCATGGCACCAAAGAAAGACATTAAATTAAAGAAAGTATCTAAATTGAACTAGTTGACGTCCCAATGTTCGGTGGAGGTTTGAGAGCGTCATATGAAGTCCAAAATTTCTAAAAAGACTTTAAACAAGTAAAATGTAGTGTGGAGAGTCGAAACTTATAGTCAAGACTCTCCAAGGACAACCAGAAAGGTCCTTGAGGAGGACCCAAACTTGGTAAAGCAGCCTGCGCGAAGCCATCATGTGGGGATCCAAAACTGTCCTCCCGACGTGGGGCTGACAGGATGTTTACTGACTCAACCTGGATTTGAAAAATAAATCGTTATTTTAACCCCGCGATGCATAGCCATTTCCTAGATTTGTTAGAGTCATATTTTAAACATTTTGACTTGACAAAAAGACCCATTTAAGTGAGGGGTCTTTTGGGTAATTTAGTGGGCGACTATCTAAGATAGTAGGGTCAGTTTTAGGCCAATTTTAACACCCAAAAAAAGTCTCAAAAGTTTAAATCAAAAATCAATCTCATGTTTCTCAAATTCTCTCTTCCTCAAACCTCCATTGAAGACCACTAAAGCTTTAAGAAGAAGATCAAGCCTTCAAGCTTGTAACCCACTTTCGTGTCTTTATCATCACTAAGGTATGGCTTATTTCACTCATGGGATTCTTTTTCCCGAGAGGTCCCTCAAATAGATGATTACTAAATCCTCAAAAGAAAAGCTAGGTTTTCTTCTAAACATGAGTCTTCTTTGAAAGACAAAATTATGAAATAATTGTGATGAATTATGATAAATTAATGTTGTCTAAGTATATATTGATGGTTAATTGATTATTGCCTATGAGATTTACCTAGACCCATGTCCTTTCCCCCATTTCATGAAAACCTTGATTGATATGGTGAATTGTGAAGATCATGAATATGTAGATAGACTACATTGTTGTTAATTATGTAATTGCTTCTTAAAGTTACCTTGTTTAGGTAATTGGTTATGTATTCTTTGTAGTGGAAGTATGAAGATTCTTGGAAGGGCAATGAGGTATGTTTATTGGTTCTTCTTTGATTCAATTATGAATTATGAATTATATAGTGTTGTTTCTAGGTCTAATGTGTGGTTGTGATGTTGATGCTAAGTATTCCTCATCCTTAACCCTAGACTATTGAATTGGTTGACAAGTATGTAAGTATGTTATGATATGATTATTTTATGATTGAAAGTTGTTTGCATTATTATAATAAAGTGTTAAGTGAAAGGTTTACTCACTTATGAGATATTGTCTAAAGTGAAAGGATTGTTCTCATTTGTGATGACCTATGAGCTATATATGATAAGATGTTTACATAGGGGTCTATAAGAGATTAATGTGAACTTGTATGATGAAATAATATGATTATTAAAAGGAATAGTTTCTAAGCACCAAAAGGGCATGTAAATGAGATGGAAGTTTCACGTTTAGCAAGTCCAGCCTCCCACATGGGGCTTCTCACGTTAGGATGTACGGATTCCCTAATTATGTTTTGTCTAATGAGATGGAAACCTCCACGTTAGTAATTCAAGGTTTCCAGCAACAATCTCCTTGACCCTTAACTATGTTCCCACATAGGAATCTAGCTTAGTGGATCCACCTCGATAGGTACGTAGAATTGGTTTCACCTTAGGAAAGTGTTAACCCTCTGTTTTTGGTGTGGGAGTAGAACACCAGATTACATGTAACTCACATGGTCTCATGTCGGTTATGCACTTCTTTTCCATATGTAAAAGGAAATTAACAAGTTATGTATGAACTCTTATTAGGGTTGTCTTAAAGGTTACTACATGGTGTGAGGGAGGATATATTACTTATCTTACACATGGCACATGTGGGATCCTAAGGGATGGTTCTAGTACTGTTATTTTGTGATTATAATTATAATTATGGTTATGTTGATAAGATATGAGTAGTATTGATGTATGAAGCATTTTATATAGGAGAATATTTTGTAAGTATGAAATGGGTTGCTTAATGTGATATTTAGCTTTGGATAGGGTTATGGGGATTAAGTCTTGGCGTTGCACAAGTGTTACTTGAGTTAGTTATGTGTTGATATGATTATGATGTTCGCAAACAGCAACTATCCATAGCGAGAGAGATCCCTTGTCTTTGTCGCCTACCTCTCTATTGAAATAGAATAGCACGATAGAAGCCCTAACCTATAGCAACTGTAAATATCGAATCAAGTCTCCGCTCTTTAGATCAGTCCATCCGTAGTGGAGGAATTCTGGTAATTTTTTTTTAATATGACCTTCCCCTCCCATAAAGAGAGTTTCTTATTCCTTTTAGATGTGTATATTGAATTGTCTGATGTCTTGCATAGTTTTGACTAAATTTTACCTTTTCACGTGCATTAACGAATTTTATGCATAGGAACCATACCTAGTACATATGTTTTGTACTAACCCATATTTTCTCCCTTTCTACTAAACATTTTAGGTTCGATCCATTGAGGAGATTCATGGCAATTGGATAAGAAGACCAGGATCTTTGCTAAGTCAATTGGTGAGTCCTCATGAGTTCTGAGGATAGAGTCACTCATCAAGCCTTATTAGTTTTGTCTCTGTTTTGACACAATTATTCCATTCTCATGTTGAGACTTTCTTATAGCCTATATGGGCATATTGTAATAGACTAAGGGCTATTATTTCATTCTCATGTTGAGAATTTTTTATAGCCTATATGGGCATATTGTAAAAGACTAAGGGCTATGCCGAAACTATTGTTATTCAATTTATAGATGGTTTAATGTGAGACAAAGTATTAGACTAAATTTCTATATGTTGATTATATTATCTATGCGAGAAGCTTAAGTAAGCTTCATATGCGAGGAGTCTATGTAAAGTCCCAATGTATATATATAATGTCTAAAAGTGAGAGGTCAATGTAAACTTGAAGAGATGAAAAGTTTTAAATTTTTTTGTATTTCTGACCTATGATGTGCTATGATGTGTGCTATGGGCTTGCCTTAGTCATCTTCGAGGACGCCACCGCCAGTAATGACTAGGGTGTACTTTGGGTCGTTACAAAACCCTTAGTACTAGAGCATTAGGTTAAAGTAAACCTTAGGATTTATGTCTCACTAAACAATATCTATGTACGATTTTATTCATAATTGTGAAGCGCACCACACTTATGAATAACAGACTATATGATTCTTAGGAACATTCATTCTCTTGTTATTCTTTAGTCGTGCCTCAGAGTCATAGCTATATTTAGTCCTTTTCACTAATCCTTTTATTTTGGTTATATGCAATGAATACAAGGAGGAACAATGCTCGAAGGGCAGAGAGGAGAATTTGAATTAGGCGGTGTCACATCCGTGTTTACCCCCTAGACGTAACCGGCGTCGATGTCTTTTTGAAGGACTAAGACTAACCTCTTAGTTTCATGTCATTACATTCATAGTTTGGAAAATGTGGAAAAATTTAAAACTTTTACTATCTCAACTAGGAGGTTTCCATAGACCTTTACATACACATTATATATAGTCATATCGAGTATACATAGACCCTTCATATAGGAAGGTTACATAGCCTTCTACTTTCATTGCACACACACACACACACACACACACACACACACACACACACACACACA
>NC_028644.1:36134233-36156299 GCF_001406875.1 Solanum pennellii
CCCCCCCCTACTTTTGAAACTTTTTTTTAAACTCTCAAATTATAATAATTACACTTTAACTCATTTTTAATATTATAAATAAACCTATCCCCTACTATTTCTTAAAAAAATTCATCTATTCTCATTTCTCTCATCTATTTTTCTATATCCTCTCAACTCTCAAGTGTCAATCTTAATTTCTATTCCATTTTAATTCTCATATTATTATAATCCATATATTTCAATTTTCAATTCAGAATTTTCATATTATATCAATATATATAATTATATTATCTCATATTTGTCATCAAGTATTGGTTGGAGTTTCAAATTACAAGTTACAACAAACTACAAGCTTCAACATTCGGTTTAACGTCTGCTATTAATGTAGACATTTGGTACATTCGTTTCATAATATTTATATTTTATTTTTCGTCTTTATTTTTGTGTTATTAATATTTTTATGTTACACTTCATATATAATTAAGTATTAGTTATAGCAAAAAAAATAGCATTAAAGGAAAAGAGAAAGCACAAGATAACGAAGAAAGTAGACTTTTTAAATTATTCAATTTTGGTAAAAAAAGTAGTAAAGAAAAAAAGAGTAGTAAAAGTGGTTGTACTTCATCTAAGTGAACGAGTAGAGTTAGATTTAACATAAATGATTCTACTTATGTTGATGATACTCCTTATGATAATGATTCAATTGTTCAAGTCGATCACGAAATTTTAGAATGAAGTTATGGTAATATTAATCCTAATGTTGATGAAAATTCAGGTGAAGAAGTAGAAGCTGAATTGAGAGAAGAGGAGTTAGAAGAAACACCTACTAGTCTGGTAATAGAAGCTCCAAATGAGACTATCAATTTACCGGAGCAAAATTTTGGACACCCACCCCTTATACCTCCCACAAGGGAGAAGGTGAAGTACCAATGCCCTAAAACTTCTATTGTGTGGCAATTGATTACTTTTGATAAAGAAAATAGTGTTGCTATTTGTAATAAGTGTCAGCAACATTTTAAACATAAACAAGGTAGGGGTTAAGGTGGAACGGGGGTATTAAATAAATATTTGTTATCTTGTGTGACGATTCAATATAAAGAATCTAAAGCATTGGACAATAGAAAAAAAGGAAGTTCAATTAATGAAATTGATATTACCGGTAATGGATCGATAGGGGCTTCTAACATGGTTCAAGGAACATTAGATTCTTTTAACCTCGCTTGTCCAATAACACAACGTAAATATAATAAGGAATTAGATCGGGAAAATTTATCTAAAATGGTTTCTGTTTTGATTTGACTTATAGTTTTCCTTAAAATCCCGGTTTTATTGAATATATTCAACAAACTTATAATCCGGATTATAGGGTCTTTTCAAAAAAAAATACTGTTAAATCTGATGTTTTTGAATCTCAAGGTAAACATTGTCTATTTCTTCATTGTATATTTAGTATATTAGATAGTAGAGTGTCTATAACTTCGGACATGGGTCGTAGTTATTAATGGAAATGATAATTTAACTATTACTGCACATTGGATTGATCATAATTGGAATTTGCAAAAAAGAATTATAAGTTATAAACTATGTATAGAGAAAAAAATTGGTTCATAGTTAGCTTCAAATATTTTAAGTGTTTTATATTATTACATGGTTATAGATAAAATAATGTATGTCGCATTTGATAATGAATCTAATAATACAAATGCTGCTAAAATATTAAAAGTTAGATTATGTCCAATTGACAATAATGTTATTCATGTTAGATGTGTTGCACATATATTAAATTTAGTTGTACAAGATGGTAGTTCATTATTTAATTACGGTAGCGTAAAAATTGAATATGTTGTTACCTGGTTTTTCATACAAACAATGCTGCTAGAATTAGGGAATTTAATTAGCGTTGTTTACTATGTGAATTGTAACCTAGAAAAATTCCAAAACATATTAAAACTATGCAGATAGAATTAGGGAATTTACCTCAATACATTCAACTATAAGAACATGAGATGGATTATAACGGTATCCTCTAAGCATAGAAACATGGAAGACATTGTGGATCTTCTCTAACTTAGGTGGTAAAGCAAATATATGCAACTGCTTCCACCCTTTCAAGTATCTCATAAGGTCCAATATATCGGGGACTATGTTTTCCTTGTTGGACAAATCTCATCATATTTTTCCATGGAGACACCTTTAAGAATACTTTATCTCCAACTTTATATTCATTGTCATGCCTTTATAGATCAGCGTACTACTTTTATCTATCCAGAGAAATCTTTAAACGATCCTTGCTAATTTTCACCTTATTCTAGGTTAGCTGGACCATTTCAGGTCCAATAAGCTTTCTTTCAGGAATTTCCCTCCAACAAAGAGAGGTCCGACATTTTCTTTCGTTTAAGGCTTTATTAGGAGACATTCGATTACTTGATTGGTAGATATTATTGTAAGCAAATTCTATCAAAGCCAAGTGTTTGTCCCAACTGCCCTTAAACTCCATAATGCATTCTCTAAGCATATCTTCCTAAACTTGTGTCACTCCTTCCGATTAGCCTTCTGTTTGACGATGGAACGAAGTGCTAAATTTCAATTTTGTACCGAAAGCTTCCTGCAAGCTGCCCTAAAATCTAGATGTAAACCTTGGGTCTCGGTCAGATACAATAGACACTAGGATACCATGTAGTCTTACAATCTCATTAATATACAACTCGGCTAAACGCTCTAGTGAGTAATCCATCATGATTGCTAAGAAGTGAGCACTCTTTGTTAGCCTATCTTTAATAACCCATATTGCATCATGATTTCTTTGAGTGCGAGGATGTCCAGAAATAAATTCCATAGTTATTCTCTCCCATTTCCATTCCGGCATCGACAAGGGCTGTAGTAAACCAACCGGGAATTGATGTTCTACCTTGACTTGTTGACAAACAAAACATTTTAAAATGAACTTCTTCATGTCTCTCTTCATACCATTCCAGCAATAATTTCCTTTGATAGTCTGGTACATCTTTGTACCTCCAGGATTCATTGCATATATTGAAGTATGTGCTTCTTTCAATATTGATAAAGTAAGACACCATCCTTTGTTAATATAAAATTAAGCCTCTCTCCATTTTAGACCTCTTTAGTAAATTTTACGAGTTTTTTATCTAATTTTTGTGCTTCTTTGACTTGTTCAAGTAATATTGGCTTTAGTTGCAAATTAGCAATAACTAAACCATTTGAATCAGGTGTAAAACAAACATTCATGGCTCTTAACTAAATGAGCAATGTTAAAGGTCTCAAAGAAATTCTTGTGATAGATTTTTGACTTAATATATCGGCAACCACATTAGCTTTATCTGTATGATAATTAATCTTGTAGTCATAATCCTTGATGCGTTTGAGAAATCTACAATGTATTATGTTCAACTCTCTTTAAGTACCCAAGTACTTTAAGCTCTTGTGATAAGTGAAAATATGACAGTTCTCTCCATACAAATAATGTCGCAAAATTCTTAAAGCAAACACTATAGCAGAAGGTTCAAGATCATGAGTAGGATAATTCAATTTGTGCGGTTTTAATCTTAGTGAGGAATAAGGTATTACCTTCCCTTCTTGCATCAAGACGCATCCTAGACCATTGTGAGAAGTATCACTGTACACTACATATTCTTTCCCTTCAATTTGTAGAATAAGTATAGGCGCTTGAGTCAGCAAGGATTTGAGAGTTTCAAAGCACTCTTGAAATTTTTCACCCAAAATAAACTTTACTTCTTTCTGCAAGAGTTTAGTCAAACAGGAGTCAATAATGGAGAAGCATTTCAAATATCTCCTATATTATCCTCCTAAGGCCAAGAAACTTCTTACCTTAGTCGGACTTTTTGGAGGTCTTTATTCAACAACTTCTTGTATCTTACTAGGATCCACCTTCACGTCTTCACTTGATACAACATGTCCCAAAAAATACACCTCATCAAGCCAAAATTCACACTTAAAAAGTTTAGCATAAAGCTCTTTGTCCTTCATAATCTGCAAAATAATCCAAAAGTGTTTATCATGGTTTTCACTACTTCTGGAATATATTAATATATCATCTATTAAAAAAACCACAAACTGATCAACATAAGGCTTGAATACTCTATTCATTAGGTCCATAAATACCGCAGGAGCATTTGTCAGTCGGAATGGCATCACCAAAAATTCATAATGACCATACCGAAATCTAAATGTTGTTTTACGAATATCATTCTCTCTAATGCGCAGTTGGTGATATCCAGACCTGAAATAGATCTTAGAGATACTTTAGCACCCTTCAATTGGTCAAACAAATCATCAATCCTTGGTAGTGGATATCTATTCTTTATTGTTATTTTGTTCAATTGTCTATAGTCAATACAAAGACAAAGTGTCATCTTTCTTCTTTACAAGTAAAATAGGGGCTCTCCAAGGAGAAACACTAGATCGAATAATACCATTCTCAAGAAGTTATTATAATTGAGGTTTCAATTTCTTAATTCTTCTGATCCATTCTAATAACGAGTGATGAAAATAGGGGCATATCCAGGAATAAGCTCAATTCAAAATTTAACCTCATTTTCTGGGGGGGAATCCAAAAAGGTTTTCACGAAAAACTTCTGGAAAATCAAATATAGCAACTATATCCTGGATACCAGGACTCTTCAAGTGTGTATTAACTATGTGAGAAAGGTATGACCTATATCCATGATGCATCAATTTTCTTGCCAGGGCCGCCGCATAAATAATACTACATGTCAATGATATTTCACCTTGTACGATGATGTGTGAACATGTAGAATCTTTAAAAGTCACATGATTTGACCTACAACCTACAGCTGTATGATGTTTATAAAGCCAGTCCATATCTACAATAAAATCAAATTATTTGAAAGGCATTTCAATGAAATTAGCAAGGAAGACTAGATTTTGAATCAACAAGGGGAAATCACAATAAATTCTAATACACACAACTCGATAACCAATGAACTTTCAACTAGAACATCATAATTTAGTCTCATGTATTTCACATTTTCAAGAAGGACAACTGATGAACAAATATAGGAATGTGTAGAACCAAGATCAAAAAAGGTATACACACATAAGCCACATAAGTGAAATTTACCGACAAGTCTATCTTAATCATCCCTTTGCCTCGAAGCATAAGTACATGCAGTACCCTTTGTCCACTGTCCTAATCAGCTCCACTTGCACCTACTGCTTTGGTTTTTCTAGTCCTTTCCCTTTATTAGTTTTAGGAGGATTAACAGAAGGCTTATGAACCGAACCTTCAGTTTTCAAGGAAGAAGCATTATTTGGATTAGGATAGTGCTTTACTTTATGATAAAAGTACCAACAATTAATACATGAACTAGAGGCTCTCCTACAAGTACCATAATGATTCTTTCCTCATTGCGGACAAGACGAAACGCGAGGATTTCCTGGACCATACATTGAGAGTGCTAGCTGTTGAAAAATCTGATATGTTTTGCTTCTGTTGAGCTGATCTATTATTACTACTAGCCTTAAAAATATAAAAAACTTCCCCTTTTTGATGGACCTCCAAAATATGGTCTAGGCTTTTGTTTTCATTTCTACTAACTTCTTCTTCATTAAGTTATTCCCAAGTAAAAGCAGCAGACAATAACTTACAAAAGTTCTCATGTTGCAGGATCTCCATGTTCTTCATAATGGAAACATTTAAACCATCTTCAAATTTCCTGCACTTATATTTTTCCTTTTTAATAATACCCTCAGAACAACGAGAGAGCCTGAGAAACTGTTATTCATATTCAGCAATAGACATGTTTCTTTGCCTTAGATTCAAAAGCACTTTTTTCTTTCCATCACAATAAGTCGACGGTACATACTTCATGCGAAATTCCCTAAGAAAGTCATCCCAAGTAAGAACAGGAGGTTTTACCTTGGCATTCAGAACACTTACCCACCAATCATAAGAATCCTTTTGTAATAGTGAAATTACATACTTAAATTTCGCAACATCTGAAAACTCCAATTGCTCTAACACCCTCTCCATGTGATCTAGCCATTGTTCAGCATCAGTAGATCAACAGTGCCTTCAAACTCCACTCCACCCATTTTTCTCTTTTTGTCAAAGTTAATCCATTGGGATCATGCATCGATTCAACTATGTGGTTGAAGAATTAAGCTATTTGTTGAAAAGGAGGATTCATGCCTCAAGTACCATGAATCGTATGAGGATGTGAACCAGCTCTTACATGTTGATGGTTTCCTAGTTCAGACCTGCTAGTGTGGGGAAAATACTCATTCGATATACGTTCTCCAACCCCTTCCAGTGCATGAGGTTGGGAAACAGAGGCACCCAAACATTCACGAGCGACTTCCATAGGTCAGTTAGAAGAAATGGGCATAACTCAATTCCTTCAAAAGAGAAGATGACTCTGCATTAAGGACATGTACATGATGTATGTGCACTCTACATGCTATAATGATATGGCAAACCAAGTAAGTGAATATCAACTCTAAAAAAAACTTTTCAAAAGCAAATAACTATACAAGTAACTCATGACAAAAATCCCATAACCACAAACCTAAGCTTTGACATCAACACTTGTAGAGTCCCTAGAGATACTACAACTTGACAAGAAATGTAATTTAATACTTACGATTTTTAAAAGAGATTAACGAAGGTATACAGATTTTTTTTTCTAGTTGAGGGATTAGGTTCATAATGAATAATTTAGTTAAGGATGTGCATTTTGTCTACTTTAAATATTCAATTGAGGTCAAAATTTTAACAAACTACTGAAAAGCCTCCCAAAATATGTTAATCAAATAATCGACAAGATTTCATTCATATATTATCCTCATACTTAAGGACGAAATAAAAATAGTCTTACCACCTTCCATTTAGCAAAAATCAGCATGTTCATTCCTCACTTAACTTAAAAATATATAGTAAATTAATATATTACAAGACTTGGGTTTACACACCCCAAAAGGATAAAACCATAAAGTCATACTTATATTATAACTCATTGTGACATGACCAAATTAGCCCTCAAAATCTAATGTAATTATACAACACATAGATCATGCACAAGTCCCAAGGTTTATACAAAATACATATTCCTATATGCAAGTGGATCTTCCTTTAAGGCTTTCAAAATCTCCATCTTCAATGACCACCTTTAAACATCCTCTCGAACATTCCCTACAATAGAAACAACTATCGCTAAGCCTAAAGCTTAGTGGTGTAAAAACTATAGATCTGGCGCCCTTAGATTCACCATAATTGAAATATAATCAATAAATAAAGTAAACAATATACATAGAGTATCAAGTTGGATAATGAAAGATCTAAATATCAATAACGTTCATAGAAACATTTTGAAAGATGCTCAATAAGAAGTCTCGCCAATATATACATCATGTCTTCACACCAATCACAAGCAAAAAAAAAAAGGGTCTATGCCCTTTATCAAGAAGGGTCAAATCCAATAATCAAGAGGACAAACAACCATATAAAAGATTGTTTAAAGTTCATACTTTAATGGACAACTATCATACATAAGATGGACTAAAAATCGAGAGTCAAGATGCAAATGATCTGAATCAAGAGGCATGCCACTAGTGACCAAGTCACAGCCACAAGAAGGAAAAAGACCCAACAAGGATTCCAAGTGATCAAACAATCCGTACAAGTGGGCGAGTTACATAAGAGTCTTTAATTTCTTAAACGACAACAACCCAACAATGCAAAGTGACAAGTGGTAATCAACGTACCAATAAAAACTTTCAGATATACCTGCTGGTAAAAATTATGACAAATACAAGCTTATACAGAACCGTCAGCTTTAGCAAACAAACAGTCCAACATGACTTAAAAAGTTCAAACCGTAGACAAACCAAAGTTTGAAGGTCCTGAAATTGTTCAAGAGTAAATAACTTTTTCAGTCCCTATTATCTCAAAAGTAGCGAAGTAAAATAGGATAACCATCACAAGTATGCTTAGCCTTTACAAATAAGACTATTTCTCCCAATACATTGATTTTTGCCAACTTAATCTCTTATGTCGCAACTAAGATTTTAAAGAGAAAAATGAAAATTTGGACTTTATATCCTTCATAAAAGATGAAGGTCCATCTATTAATCATGCAAATAATCAAGAATCACCTCAAAATACGTTTTGTAAAAAAAGATATAATCAAAATACTAACAGTTTAATAGAGAAGATTTCTAATTCCAGAAGCTGGACAGAACTTGTCGTATGTTGCATCCCATATTTTGAATCAATTACAGCAAAATCAGAGTTTTTCATAAGAATAAGAGTTGAATAATTACGAATTATCTTTCCAAATAATATTTACTCTTTCCAAATAATAATTACGAATTATCTTTCCAAACACGGTACCCAGTATTAAAATAAATTCTTTATCACATACCAAGTCAAAGTGTGTGTGTGTGTGTGTTGGATTCAAGTCAAAAGGACCTAGTTTTTTTAATTTTGAAGAAAAACTATATTGATAATGTGTAATGTTCTTACACATGAGGGAAAACGAATTCAATCAAAAGAGGTGTAAAATATATCGAAACAAAAGTGATCCTCATCACATGTACACATGTCCTTCATAGGTGCTACCCAAATAAAAGTAGGCTGCCCAAAAAGCATACATATATAACTATGTGTATATACCTGATTCCATAACTTCCAATTCATATGTAATTCTAATTAGTCAATTTACATAAATACCATCATACAATATATTAAATTACGATAACAATTTATGTTAAGCAAGTTTTCAATTATCAAAATATTTCAAGTTCCAAAAATGAGAATATAACACATTATAGTAATTAACCAATGGTGTATTGACATGTAAATAATGGTTTAGTATTTTAGGGGTGTTACAGTTTCTTACCTCGTTGAGTTTTTCATGACCTCTAGCTAATTTGGGGGTACAAATGGCGGACAAAATCAGACTCACCGACCTATTCATCAAGTAACCAACTCGTCCATGGGTCTGCCAACTTTTATAGACTCCATCCTTAAATATTCTTGAATTCAATGGAGGTCTAAGTTTGGATTGTCGACATCTTCGAAGAGTTGCTGAATGGGCATTTCGCTCTATATCTTGCACTTTTTCAAACACATTCAACCTTTTAACCTTCACAATCAACGCTAGTTATTCCAGAGACAAACATAAATCGTTAAAAACTTGAGTTGTCTCCTAAGAAGAACCTCATTTAACGTCATGGCACGACGCAAGTACCCACACAAACTTCATTTTTGGGGTTTGCCATAGTATACTAGGGAACCCCCCTTGTTGATCATCGAAACCTTGTTTAAAGAGTCAAGGCTTCTGTAGATGAACCAGATTAAGACATTATCGGGCAATCCATGAGTTCTGAATTGCAGCATCACCTTCTTAAAACACAGACAAGTCTCATAGATTTGCTCAGCCTCTAAACGTTTGAAGCTTTGGATGTTGTCCTGAAAAGCCATCATCTTTGAAGGGAAAAGAATTGCACTTGTCATGCAGTAATATGTTCTTCTAGTGAAGTGATAGAATCTTTTGGAAACTCAGCCAACCACTTGCACGCTTCGCCCATTATAGGAAATGGGAACAACCTCAACCGGATCGACTCTTCGGATATGTTCTAAAAGGAGAACGTCGCGCAAACATCAATAAAGTTCCTTATATGCTCATGGGGATCCTCATGATCTAACCCATCATACAAAACCTTCAACTGTAAGAGTTGTAGAATGGTGCTTGTAATGTTAAACACAACGTTTTTTCAGCTAGAGGCAAACGAATGGCACCAACTCCACCCACTCAATTTGGGTCATTGACATTTTGTTCATTGACATCATTTAGGTTTCCGATGTCATCTTGGTGGCATACTTGGCTACCATGGCTTCATTTAACACACATTTGCTCTGTTCAATAAGCAAAAAATAACCAAAAACTATAAATAAGTAGGTTCCACTATGACTAAAGAAAACAATTCAACTTCACCAAAAGAATTTCAAACAACACTGCGTCCCAGAAATGGTGCCGTTTTGATTTTAAAATTATCATAAACACTTATCCAATCCTAAACATGAAAGATCATTAATTATTATATAACACAACTAAATGAGTTAGGGTCTAATCCCATAGGGAGCAGTACATGTTTTAGATTAAATTGGGAAGTATAAGCATTTTCAAATCAATCATAGGAATAATAATTATCGAATTAAAACATCATTGAAATCAAGGGGTGACACGAATTCAAATGGGTTTGTTTTGTTTTGATTATCAACGAAAAGCAACAATCACAAAAAATACAAATCAAGAATAATGAGACGGGTTCTTGGGAAGTGATCGATTATAAGTTTATGCAGACATATGGGTAATATCACCTACTAGAAAATATCTAAATATTATTGAGTGTGCTAGACTATGGTGGAGGTAAATTTTCTCTCAAACAATTTACCCTGAATCAAGTTGATTTCTCTCGAAATTATCAAGCTTGCAAATAAGAACAGTAGCAAGCTTCTCCCATTATAGAAAATAAGAACAACCTCTACCGGATTGACTCTTGGGATATGTTCTTAAAGGAGAACGGCCTGGAAACATCAACAAAGTTCCCTATATGCTCATGGGTATCCTCATGAGACAACCCATCAAACAAACCCTTCAATTGTAAGAGCTACAACATTGTGCTTGTATGTGGAACAAAAAGTTCCTTTTAGGTGGAGGCAAGCGAATGGCACCAACTCCACCCACTCAATTTGGGTCATTGACATTTGGTTCATTGACATCATTTAGGTTTTCAATGTCATATTGGTTGCATACTTGGCTACCATTGCTTCATTTAACACTCATTTGCTATGTTCAATAAGCAACACAGAAACAAAAACTAAAAATAAGCAGGTTCAACTATGAATAAAAAGAGCACAATTCAACTTCACCAAATGAATTTCATTCAACACCGCTTCCCATAAGTGGTGCCATTTTGATTTTAAAAATTGTAATAAACACTTATCCAATCGTAAATGTGAAAGATCATTAATAAGTATATAACACAACTAAATGAGTTGGGGTCGAATCCCATAGGGAGTGGTACATGTTTTAGATTAAATTGAGAAGTATAAACATTTTCAAATCAATAATATGAATAAAATTTATCGAATAAAAACATCATTAAAATCAAGGGGTGACATGAATTCAAAAGGGTTGGTTTTGGTTTTGGATTATCAACAAAAAGAAACAATGACAAACAATATGAATTAAGAATAATGAGACGGGTTATTGGGAAGTGATCAATTATAAGCTAATATAGACATATGGGTAATTGCAACTACTAGAAAATAGCTAAATATTAGTCGGTATACTAGGCTATGGTGGAGGTAAATTTTCTTTTGAACAATTTACCTTGAATCAAGTTGATTTCTCTCGAAATCATCATGCTTACAAAATAAGAGCAGCACACATACCCATTCACTCTCTCAAGCTGAATATGTTCGAGAAGGTTTAGGATTAACTCTCTCGAGGTGAACCCAAGTCAAACCATGAAACAAAAACATTAGCTCTAAAACCTCTCTCACGAGCAAGCCTAGAACACAAAGCTAGAACTGCATTTTCAACTACAACTCTTAAATTAAACCACAAGTAATTATTAAACTTACTTCTAATTTAAATTTATTATTAACAATACTCATAAGCTAAATTATCCCATAATTGCATAATCACACCTCAAAAATTTGGGTTTCCGCTAAACATCATAAAAAGATAAGCAACGTAACCAAATTTATTATGCATCGACTACGTAAGAGTGGTTTCATCCTTATAATGCTCCAATTTGAAGATTTTCAAAGACCCACTTCTAATTAAATCATTCAAAGCTAAGGATAAACTAGAGAAAATTGCCTCCAGATGAAGCACTACATTGCAAAACTACTCGGCGATCCAACGACTTTTCCTTCTATCACCAACTTGGTTTCTTCTTTGAGGTCTTGGAACTATAGAACTTTAAGTAATCAGATATCCATTTGACAATTCACGAAGTGAACTTGGCACTCAGTAGGCTTGCCTTTCTTCATTCTTTCAGCTCGTTTGGTTTCTTTTTTGCAAGTTAGTGTCCTTGCTTTGTTCCTCAATCAATATACCCGAACATTAAGGGGTTTAGTATTATTTATGGGCACAAATTAAGAATTTGAGGACACTAAATCTATATAAACAAAGCCTTATATGATTCAAAATCTCAGACTCATCATCTACAATAATTCAAATTGAATTATTTTGTCGTCAGGTGTGGGGTAAACAAACAAATAGTTCATATAAAAATATTACCACTTCTAAGTAAGAATAAAAATATCTTAGGACAGAACTCCCAACTCTTGATGTTAAACTTTCACTTGTTGAAATTAAGGAAACGTAGTCACCTATTCTACAATATGAATTTTCATCCCATTAAACTGATAGACCTCCCACATGTCACATTACATCCTTGGGGCTCCCGAGTGAGTGGAATACCATGAATTGTGAGCTTCAAATTATATTTTCTTACTCAATTTATCTACACCGGGAATACACAGCCAACCTGGGTATCGAAGTTCACCCTCTCCCTCTTCGTAGAAAGCTTCAATGAAAATTTAAGCACAACTTTCTTTAGCTCAACCAAAATTGGATCAAGACCTTTCTTGGCTTTCACATCCAATACAAAAGGTTTTAGAACCGTTATGAACCATAACAAAACATTCATAAAAATGAACCAACCGAACAACAAATTAGGGCAATATATGAACATCACGAACGAACTCCTTCTTAACTTCCTCAACATGATCAACACTACCCATTGATAGTCGATTATGAACATCCACCACCATATTCTCCTTTCTGGGGTGATAGAGGACACTCATGTCGTACTACTTTAGAAATATAAGAAACTTTTTCAGGCAAAGATTTATATCCTTTTTCTTGAACATAAATTTCATATTCTTATGGTCAGCAAAGACATCAACATGAACACCATCCGGGTAATCTCTTCAAATCTTTATGAGAAACATAATTGTTGCTAGCTCTAAGTAATTAGTGAGGTAGTTTTCTCATGAATATTGAGTTTCCTTGAAGCATAAGCAATGAACTTCATGTTTAGTATATAAACACACCGTAATCCTACCCATGAAGCATCGCAATAAACAACAACTACATCGGATCCTTCTAGTAAAGTAAAAATAGAATCCAATGTAAGTATGTCCTTCTATTCATGGAAACTCTTCTCATGTGATTTCTACCATGAAAGCTTAATTTTCTTTTGGGTCAATGAACTTAGTGGAGAAACAATCAAAGAAAATAATTGCATAAATCTTCTATATAACAGACAAACCAAATAATCCTCTAATATTAGAAGGGTATAAGGGCCTAGGCTAACTCTTGACTGCTTCCATCTTCATAGGATCTACCTCAATACCATTACCAGAAAAACGTGATAGAAAAGCCACAGATCTCAACCAAAACACACATTTATAGAACTTTGCAAATAGTTTTTGGTCCTTGGGAACTTGCAACACAGTCCTCAAATGATCGATATACTTATCTTCACTCGTTGAATAAATCAAGATGTTATTAATAAACACAATCACAAAGATATCGAGGTGTTGTCTTAATACTCTATTCTTAATTCCACAAATGTGGCCGGAGAATTAGTTAAACCAAATGAAATTACGAAAAACTCATAATGAGTATATATTTTTTGAATAGCTATCTTCATTATGTCCCTTTCTTTCACCCTCAATTGGTAATATCCTGATCGGAGGTCAATCATACAAAAGTAACTCGCACCTTGAAGTGGATCAAACAAAGTGTCTATCCTTGGAAGAAGGTACTCATTCTTAATTGTAACCTGGTTCAATTCACAGTATTCATTACACATGCGAAGTGAACAATCATTCTTACGAATGAACAAAATTGGACCACCCTATAGACATAAACTGAATCGAATGAAATCTTTATCCAACAAATATTTCAGTTGCTCCATTAATTCCATAAGTTATACCGGAGCCATATGGTAAGGAGATTTAGATATATGTTGCATCTATGGGAGAACGTCGAGGAATACCAGGTGGATCATCTGGGAACACTTTCAGAAACTCTTTACAATGGGACTTACTATTAGAATCTTTATCCCTAACCAAAACAAGGTGATATATGCAACCCTTAAAAATCATTTTTCTAGATTTAAGTCAAGAAACAAACTTTCCCTTAGGCAAGGAATTCCCCATTTCAACTCCAAGAAGAGTTCATTCGGAATCTAAAACTCGACCACTCGGGTTCTACAATCAATAGAAGCATAAAAATAAAGGAGTCAATTTATACCAAGAATAACATCAAAATCTAACATATCCGCTCTACAAGATCAACACGAGTGGTCCTATGGTATAAGGTCACGGGGACAACTTCTATAGACTTTCTTAGACAGGATATATTTACCAATAGGAATTGAGATAGAAAAAAGGTCTAATAGCACATATATATGAAAAACATAAACATCAAGATGAAAAACATTCAACATAATGGTAACCACTTCTGGAAAACCCTCTTGGTTAGAGTTTGAAGTGCATAGAATAAATTTTGTTGTGGAGCACTTCAACCCAAACCACTAGGCAAAGCCTGCCAACTATATTTTCCCTTGTCAACTCTATATGGACAATATCTCAAACGGTGACTAGTATTTTCTCAACCCAAATAACTATACATACCCATTACACATTTTCCAAGATGACTCTTGCCAAACTTTTAGCTTGTAGGACCAAAGATTTGTTTCAACCATCGTTTCCTTGTTGAGGTTTATGGTTAGAGACCCATTCAGTAATGAACTTATGATTTTGATCATTGGAGGAACCTTAATCAGGAAACCTTTGTTGAAACGTACAATAACCATCTCAATCAAACCTTGAATGTCAAAAGTCACTATCACCGGTCTTTTCCCTCTTTGCCTCCAAAGCTCTTTCCTTAATATTATCCTCTTAATATGTTGAGCATAAAACAATAGACGAGAAATGTCCATTCCCTTTAAAATCATTGCAGTACAACATTCCTTAAGCACTATTTCAGACACTCCAAAAAAACTTGCTCATCTTTTCCCAAGAACCGAAAAGCATAATAGGAGCATATTTGGTCAATTGGGTGAATTTAAAAGCATATTCTTTGACATTCATACTTTATTGAGGAAGGTTGATGAATTCAAGTACCTCTGTCTTCCTTGTCTCAAAGGGAAAGAACTTATCAAGGAAATTAGCCTTAAACTTTTGCCAATTAGATGGACTTGCATATATCACCATCTCTTCCTTCCATTGATCAAACAAAAGTTGAACAAAACCCTTAAGTTGATATGGGTTCAATTCTCCCTTTTCTATGGGCATCAAACCCATGATCATCAAAAACTTATATACCTTATCAATGAACCTTTTGAGGATCCTCCTCAACCTTTGAACCATGAAATCCTTGGTCGTTCATCTTAGTGAAGTTCCTTACACTATTTGTTGTCGTACCCAAATTTGGGATCACGTGGACCACATACTTCCTGTTGTCTACAACAATTATAGCTTGAGCAAACACTTGAAAAGCAGTTCAGAATTACGCATTACTCACTTGCTCGACCAACAGGCCGACAGGGACTTGAGGAGCTTCTTTTGGATATTCTTTATCCACATTCTCCGTTTAATTCCTACTAACATGTTCTCTTCGATGGGCCATATCTTTAAAAGAATCGGATAAGTATCATAAGAGAGACATTGCTCTATAGCATGAATATAGAGTGATGAAATAAGTGAAATTTCCTAAACATATTATAGCCTTCTTTTTGTAAATATGGTTCCCTTCAAAGTCATCAAAAAGACTCTACTCCAGTGGCTTATGATATATCCTAGTACCTTTACAAACCTAGCTTAGATACAAAAATTTTCATGATAGAAAGGTGTAACATGGTGTGTAGAACCTCGAGAGGACCAATAGAAGTCATTTAGCATACAATATACATGATTATAGAAATAAAAAATTCAAAAAGGTATCATTTCATATTCCAAAGAATTTGACAAAGAGAAAAAAACATAAGGCTCAATAAGACATCTAATCCATCATAAGGAAAGTGCTTGGGATGTAACCCATACATCTCACACAAAGTCTGAAAATAGAAGTGATACCAAGTTCATAAAAGTATCTCGGTTCTCAGAACATGAAGACTCACCAATCTTCAAATTCAAGTGAACCAACTATCCACAAGACCTTACATCAATGGAAAGATGTAAGCACAAGTATGCATTACTATATACAATGTACTAAGTATGGGTCAATATGAATATTATAGACATGACAACATGAATGACTTAAAAAAATGTATGCATTATCATTCTTTGAACATTGAAAGACTAAAAGAAGCAATGACATATACATTATGGAATATGAGCAAAATAACAAAATAAAAGACATAGGTAAAGCTTTGATGAAATATAGTATTTTTGTGGAATATTAACTTTAACAAATAGTAAGACAATTAAAGTTGTATCATGAAATCTAGTATATCCCTCACACAAAAATAAGGGGAACACACTTTCCAAGGTAGATTTCATACATATCATATTTTGGTACAGTGGGTCCACTGGCTAGTTCATTTAAGACAATTTACGGGGGCACGCAATTAGGGACTAGAGGTTGCTATTAGATACTACCCTATTAGAGACTCCACTTTAAAGTCCTCTCATTGTTAAGTCTAAATACAAATAGAATAGATAAACTTTTTATATAAATATCACATTGGAAAGGTGATGATCAATACCCATCCACATATTTTAAGATAAAAACATAGATTAGCTCCGTAAATATAATTCAATATAGAAGAGAAAACAATTCACCAATGTAAATACCGATGTGAGAGAACATTTCACCGATAACCTTGATACTTACCCTTGAAAGAAGGGAAAAGGGTCACAAATAGCCCTCAATTTTAATTTATTAGTTGATTATACCCCTGCCCTTAAAATAAATTTATCTATACCTTCATTGTTACTAATTTCACCATTATGCCCTCAATTGGATGGAAATCCCTAAATCAATTAAAATGACCAATTTTACTTTATTTAATTTTTACCCGACCCAACCCGCCTTATAATATAAACCATTTTATTCATCTTTTAACGTCCTTATCCAAAGCTAAAAAATTTAACTTCCCCTGTGCAAAATAAAGCTCAAGGATATATACATAATCAAAATATTTCTCCATTAATATGAATAAAAAATTGTAACAATAAATATTGTAAATTTCATTCGAAGGAGAAAAATGATTTTTTTTTAATCCTCTCCATTAATTTTGAATCATTGGAAAACTTTCGTCCTCTGTTTTTTTCTAACCCAACTCCTTCATCATCATATTCGCCGAATTCTTTACCGTTGCAGAAATTTAATTTCATTTCATTTTCTACATCATTTTGACTTATCTTTGTTCTAAATTAATTCCAAACTTTTGAAATTACCATCTTCACGAATCGAATGAAAAGGGATGTTTTAACACATCATAAGGATCACAACGAGTATCTAACAAGCATGGCCTATTAGCATCAAGTCGTTAGTCGAGCCCAAGATTTTCGTTTTCCACTCCAATACATTAAACTTACAAAACAGATGAACAAAAATGGGTAAGAACCTAGGGTTAAAAGATGAAAAAAGTGGGTTATATAGTTTGGCGTGGCGGGGCGGGTTAAAAAATAAGTAAAGTAAAATTGATCCTTTTAATTGATTTGGAGCTTTTAAAAAATTGAGGGGTATAAATGGTGAAATTAGTAACGGCGAGGGTATATATAACGTTGTTTTCACGGCAAGGGTATAATCAACTAATAAATTAAAGTTGAGGGGTATTTTTGACCCTTTTCCCTTGAAAGAATCCTCAAATCATTAACAATAATTTAATAAAACATGCATGCCTTTATAACTTCATGATTCATACTAATAAACTTCACCATGGGCACTTAATAAAAAATCGTGGATCATGTTTGTTCAATATAACTTCACTTAATTATCATATATATGAACTAGAAAATTCATTAGAAGACTTAATTATTGATAATAAATCATTATTGAGTAAAACCCATAAAGACTGAATCGAAATCCTAACTTGATCAATTGAAATTGAATTGAGAAATTGAAAACGTTGGGACCCATGAAAGAATGAATTCCATGGGTAAATACCCACATACTTAGACACTGGAAGCCCAAAAATAATTGAGGATTGATGATATTGAATTAACCCTACTATCTTTTTCTTTATTAATCTTGAGGTGGAGAGAGTGAATTTTGTTAGGTTTTAGGAATTTAGGATAATAGGGTTTGATTAGGTAATTTAGTATTGAATAAGCCTTATATAGAATTTAAGATAAAAACCAAAATAACTTAGTTTTAATTTTAAAAAGAAGGAAAAAGACTCAAAAGTCCCATAAAATAACTTTCAGAATCGACCTACGGACTGTACTGGTACTGGTCAATCGTAGAAAAGTATTGAAGATAGGAAAGTTCAATCAATTGTAATAAGAACTTCCTACAACCTATAGACTATTTACAAGTTATCAAACCTTGTCGTAGTTTTGAGGTCTCATCTGCATCTTTGAACCACTCCAATGACTCAATTTTACGACCGGTCAAATTATATACACTCCTCCTGGCCATTCTTCAACAAAGTATTTTCCCTCTTCTACAAATGTCATTTATAGCCACTAAAAGCTTCTACAATCCGTAGATAGGATCCCGTAGCCAGATCCTGCAGCCCGAAAATCCCTTATCTTTCTTTTCCTTATTCTGATGTTTTAAAAATATTGTCTAACAGACGAGTGTCCTTGTCAACTTCAATTAGATTTATCAACTTATTCAAGTTTATTTGTTTCCTAAGGGGATGTTCTTAAATAGTTTCTCAGTTAAGAGTGTCAATTTGAATATGAAGCATCTTTTTAATCTATGACTCATCCTTATTTTCCACATCTTCAGTTCCTACAGATTCGTCAAAAATAACATGGAAATTGTTTTCATGCACAATGTCCTCTTGTTATAAATTATGTATGCCAATATCCTACAGACATTCCTTCATCACTCATATGATCATATTCTCATAAATAATCCTTTGTGTTATACAAAACAAAGCATTTATAGACAAAATTCCTCAGATGACTTAGTTTTGGCCTTCTATTGTTCAATAATTCATAAGGAGTTCTGTTTAATATTGGCATGATCAAACAGAGGTTGGTCATACGACATACAATATTAACTGCTTCAACCTAGAAGTTCTTTTGGAAGGTTAGATTCAATCAACATAGTCCTTGCAATGTAAACCAAGGTTGTATTATTTTTCTCAACCACACCATTTCGCTAAGGTGCTCTAGGAGCTTAAATTATGATGAATTTCATGTTCAACACAAAAGCTTTTATTTTGGCATTTTAAAACTCAATGCCATGATTTTACTTGATCCTAACATCATGCAGTTCAGGTTTGTCTAGATCAGTGTGGAAAATATCATCAGTACAACATAAGTTTCACCCTTGGAACTCAGGACATAGCCTATGTAAACCTTGAGAAATCATCCACGATCACAAAAATGTATTTCTTTCCACACCTATTTTGAATCTTTACATGACAAAAATTATCCATGTGGATTAATTCAAGAGGTTTAGCAGTGTTTCCTTGCTTCTTTTGCTTGAAAAGTGATCTTAGTTTCTCCCCTTTGATAAAAGAATCAAAAACTTTGTCATCTGCAAATTTTATCTTTGGCAATCCACAGACAAAGTCCTTCAGCGGAAGTTTTTTCACAAGAGGAGAACATACATGGCCAGGTCTTCTGTGCCAAAAGTCATTATTCTCATTTTGAGCATAAAGACAAGTGAGAGTGTCACTATGAGCAATATCCAGATCAGAAATCTAAATATTCTAGCATTTTTTTGTTATGAAGATCACTTCCCGAGATATCAAGTTTGTGACCACCCACTTATCTAAAAGAAATTTGGCTTAATTTCCTTTATCACAAATCTGAGATACATTTAGAAGATTCTATTTTAACCCGTGTGCATAGTACACATCGTAAAAATAGATTGTTCCACAAACATACCAATTCTGCATACACAAGGAATTTGACCCTTCTTTCTATTTCCAAAATGAGACACCTCCACCTTAAAGTGCTTTAAGAGAAAAAGGAAGTTTCTTAGTTTTCGCCACTCATGTTCTTTGAGCATGAGTTGCCCATAAACCAACAATCAATATTGTTGTCTGCTCTCACCTGCATAACAAATTGCATTTAATATTTAGGAATCTACTTCATTTTGAGTTCCCAATAATCAGACGATAGATAGATAAAAGAATTTTTTTTATCTAGTAGGGTAGATCGATTTTCCTCAATCTAAGACTAGGTTTAATACTAGGTCCCTTCTTCTATCCGCTCTTCTATTTAGAATAGTTTGAAAATTTTTAATTCATGTCTTCTCCAAAGAAGATAGTCTTTCATTAGATGACCATTTTGATCACAATTAACACATAACAAGTTATCAAAGACAAAGAAACATTTGTTGTGAGGATGGTAAAGAGGATCTATTTCACATATCCTAGAGCCCATCCACCATTATATCCCTACTTAGTGATGATTTCTAGAATTTTAGAGGATGCAGTCCATTTGAGAGATTTTCAGTTCTACTTTAACATGAGTCGTATACCATTCTAGCTGGGAATTTTTCTCTAAGGTCATTTCCAACTTCACTAATGTTGTGTCTAACTTATTTTTTGGTCAAGTAAAAAACAGTTGGCCTTATATTTTTCCTTCAAACCTAACTCTAATCACCCCTTTAAACATTTCTTAAGTTCTACATTATGAACTTCTAGAATTGTCTATTGTTCTGCTATTTTGTATTGGGTAACTAATGCAATTTTTCAATCCTGAAAGACAGATATACTAATATTCAAGAGTTTCACTCTCTGATTAAATCAATCAACCTAGAAACTAGATCCATCATATTTAGTGGAATAAATATTTAGATTTTGTTTAACATCATAGAGAGGTACCCTTTCACAAGAATTGTCACTTTAGATTTTTTCATCAATGAAAAGTTCTCTTTGTAATCTTTTCCAGAAAAAATGGAAGAATCATTCTGATGTTTATATTCTTCTAAGTCACTTGAAGACTTTACCCAAATGGCAAGAGCATTCTTTAGCACATGGTCAACAACACCTCTTCTCTTTGACATATTTGTAGCCTTGTCCTCAACTTGTCTTTCTCACCTTAAGAATTGACATAATTTTTTTATTCTAACTTGTGCATGTGACCATCAATGATGAAATGTCCTGGTTTTGTACACTTTTGACATAAGTTAGTAGTATTTAGTTTCTCAGCCTCGGTTTCCATTATTCATGAATCCTTCATGCTTATTCATCTTCACTTCATCCTTGGAGAAGTCTTGTTTAATATTAATATCATGAGTTCGAAGATTCTCGATTGGCTAATCCATAATAAGAATCTTTGGGTCCTTTGCTTCATTGATGGTATCCACCCTACTTGCCCTAAACTAGGTCAGAATTCTTAGCACGTTCCAAACCTTTTTACTAGGATTAATTGTTTCTCCCAAACAACATAGCTCATCCATCATGGAGGAAAAGATGGATGCATCTCTTGACGAGCTTCACCTTCCTTCATGGTAAAATTTTCATACAGACTATTGAGCATATCCATTTTTGATTCCTTTATCTGCGTAGCTCCTTCATGAGAAATTTTTATGAAATCCCAGATCTTAAATGCATTTTGAAATGCAAAAAATTATGTTGCATTCATCTACTCCTATACCATACACAAGTATCTTTTTGCCTTCTTCTTCTCGATCTTCTCCCTATTAACATAATTATATTGTATTCAGATTTTAGGAACAACCCTTGTAACTTCCCCATACTACACAGTAATGTTAGAAACTGTCACGACCCAAAACCGAGCCGCGACTGGCACCCACACTTACCCTCCTATGTGAGCGAACCAACCAATCTAAACCCTAACATTTCAATATAATATCAACAGAAAGTAATGCGGAAGACTTAAACTCATTAATAAAAC
>NC_028644.1:36156491-36156590 GCF_001406875.1 Solanum pennellii
ATGAAGACTGGCTAGAGTTGCTGTTGAGTTGAAGACGATGGTACGTTTGCTGCACTCCACAAATAACAAAGAAAACAAATACAAGTAGGGGTCAGTACA
>NC_028644.1:36156992-36175666 GCF_001406875.1 Solanum pennellii
ACTTTGATGGATGCAATCTCCCTTGATCTCAACTTGCGAATTTTTCTATCTAGAATGGCAGCAGGCTCCTCCTCATAAGTCAAATTCGCATCAAGTAGAACCGAATCCCAACGAATGATGTAGTTTCCATCCCCATGGTATCTTTTTAACATAGACACATGAAATACCGGATGCACTCCGGACAGCCCTGGAGGCAAGGCTAATTCATAAGCCACCTCCCCTACTCGCTTAAGTACTTCAAATGGTCCAATATACCTAGGGCTTAGCTTACCTCTTTTACCAAACCGCATCACCCCTTTCATGGGCGAAACCTTCAGCAAGACTTGCTCACCCTCCATAAACTCCAAGTCTCTAACCTTTCGATCCGCATATTCCCTTTGCCTACTTTGCGCCGCTAAGAGTTTTTCTTGAATTGATTTCACCTTCTCTAATGAATCCCTCAGAATATCAGTACCCCAAGGTCTAACCTCAAATGCATCAAACCAACCAATGGGAGACCTACATCTCCTCCCATACAATGCTTCAAATGGAGCCATATCAATACTTGAGTGATAGCTATTATTGTATGAAAACTCCGCTAAGGGTAAGAAGCTATCCCAATGACCACCAAATTCTATCACACATGCACGAAGCATATCCTCCAACACTTGAATCGTTCGCTCAGACTGTCCATCGGTCTGAGGGTGAAATGCAGTACTAAGGTCCAACCTAGTACCTAATTCCGCATGCAATGTTCTCCAAAACTTAGAAGTAAACTGCGTACCTCTATCTTATATGATGGAGAGTGGAACTCCATGCAACCGAACAATCTCTGAGATGTAAAGTTTGGCTAACTTCTCTGCATTGTAAGTCACCTTGACCGGAATGAAGTGAGCAGACTTAGTTAACCTATCCACAATTACCCAAATAGAATCAAACTTACCCAATGTCTTTGGAAGACCAACCACGAAGTCCATTGCAATCCTTTCCCACTTCCACTCGGGAATGGGCATTCTCTGAAGTGTTCCTCCGGGCCTCTGGTGTTCATACTTTACTTGTTGACAATTTGGACATTTGGCAACAAAATCAACAATGTCGCGCTTCATTCTACTCCACCAAAAGTGTTGCTTTAGGTCACGGTACATCTTGGTTGCACCAGGATGTATAGAATATCCGGAACTATGAGCCTCTGTAAGAATAGTGTGGATCAAATCATCAACACGGGGCACACATACCCTTCCCTTAATTCTCAAAACACCTTCCTCATCCATTATTGCTTCTTTAGCCTCTCCTCGCAACACCATATCCCGAATTCGGCTTAGTTTCTCATCATCAAACTGTTTTCCCTTGATCTTGTCAAGAAAAGAAGATCTCGCCTCCACACTGGCCAAAAATCCTCCCTTCTCATTTACTTCCAACCTCATAAAGTCATTAGCCAGAGTCTGAACCTCTCTAGCCAATGGGCGTCTAGAAGCTTGTAAGTGAGCTAAACTACCCATGCTCCCTGCTTTTCTACTTAGGGCGTCTGCCACAACATTAGCCTTTCCCGGATGATACAGAATAGTGATATCGTAGTCCTTCAGTAGTTCCATCCATCTCCTCTGTCTCAAGTTCAAATCTTTCTGAGTAAAGACATACTGTAGGCTACGATGATCCGTATAGACTTCACACTTAACCCCATATAGATAGTGTCTCCATTGCTTTAATGCAAACACTACCGCAGCCAACTCCAAATCGTGGGTCGGATAATTACGTTCATGCACCTTTAATTGCCTCGAAGCATACGCAATTACGTTCTTCTCTTGCATTAGCACTGCACCCAACCCAGAATAGGATGCATCACAATACACAATGAAGTTCTTACCCTCTACTGGCAAGGTAAGGATAGGTGCAGTAGTCAGCAAGGTCTTGAGTTTCTGAAAGCTTTCCTCACATTCATCCGACCATACAAATGGAACATTCTGCTTAGTCAAGTTCGTCAATTGGGAAGCAATAGAAGAGAATCCCTTGACAAATCGACGGTAGTAACTGGCTAAACCAACAAAGCTTCTTATTTCTGACACGTTAGTAGGTCTTACCCAATTCTTCACTACTTCGATCTTAGAAGGATCCACCATCACTCCATCCTTAGAAACCACGTGCCCCAAGAAGGACACTGAATCTAGCCAAAATTCACACTTGGAGAATTTGGCATAAAGCTTTTTCTCCCTCAACATTTCCAACACAATTCTCAAATGCTCCTCATGTTCCTTCTTACTCTTGGAGTATATCAGTATATCATCAATAAATACGATCACAAAGAGATCCAGATATGGCTTAAAAATCCCGTTCATCAAGCTCATGAAAGCAGCAGGGGCATTCGTTAGTCCAAAGGACATTACCAAGAATTCATAATGCCCATACCTGGTTCGAAAAGCAGTCTTTGGCACATCTGCTGCCCGTATTTTCAATTGATGATAACCAGACCTCAAGTCAATCTTAGAGAAGACACAAGCACCTTGTAACTGATCGAACAAGTCATCAATGCGAGGAAGAGGGTACCTGTTCTTAACAGTTACTTTATTTAGTTGCCGGTAATCTATGCACATCCGAAGACTCCCATCTTTCTTCTTCACAAACAAAACAGGAGCACCCCAAGGGGATGCACTCGGTCTAATAAAGCCTTTCCCTAACAATTCTTGAAGTTGGGCTTTTAACTCCCTTAACTCTGCTGGAGCCATTCTATAAGGGGGTATGGAAATGGGACGAGTACCCGGCTCCAAATCAATGCAAAAGTCAATATCCCTGTCCGGTGGCATACCAGGAAGGTCTGCAGGGAACACATCCAGAAACTCACGGACTACCGAAACCGACTCAATTGAAGGTACTTGGGTAGTATCATCTCTGAGGTGTGCCAAGAAAGCTAAACACCCTTTACTAACCATTCTCTTAGCACGAAGAAAGGAGATGATACGAACTGGAGTGGAAGTGTAGTCACCTTCCCACACTAACGGATCTGTCCCAGGCTTGGCCAACGTTACAGTTTTAGCATTACAATCTAAGATTGCAAAATTTGGAGAAAGCCAAGTCATACCCAGAATTACATCGAAATCAACCATTTCTAAGATAACCAAGTCTACACGAGTGTTGCTACCCATAAAAGTCACCAGACAAGACCTATATACCTTTTCGACTATCACAGACTCACCCACCGGAGTAGAAACACGAATAGGCATGTCAAGCATTTCACAATGTAAATTAAGACCAGTAGCAAATGAGGAAGATACATATGAAAATGTGGAGCCAGGATCAAATAATACAGAAGCCATGCAATCACAAACCAAAAGATTACCTGTGATAACAGCATCTGATGTCTCCGCTTCAGACCGCCCAGGGAAAGCGTAACAATGGGCCCTATCACCTGTCTGCCCGTTGCCCCTACCATGTGGTGTTGTAGTAACTCCAGTTTGTCCGTCACCCCGGCCGTTTTGGTGACCACCATTACCTCGGCCACCACGTCCTCCAGAATAACGGCCTCTACCATGACCACCTCTACCTCTAGCTATCGGGGGTCTATAACTCTGTTTTGGACAATTCCTCCTAATATGTCCAGTCTCCCCACATCCATAACATTCTCTGGAGTCTAGCATAGGTCTCTGTGAGAATGACGAGGTCTGGGAATAACCTCCAACCTCAGAGAAATGTTGACCGGTCTGAGGTGGACCCCCAACTACAGTCTGTAGTGAAGACTGAATTGGTCGGACTGAGTAACCTCCTGAACCCTGTCCTCTAGAGTAAGAACCATTAAACTCACCTCCCTTTCGAAACCTTTTAGATGTCGATGCCATGGTGAAGTCGTCTGGCTTCACTCCCTCCACCTCTATCACGAAATCTACCACTTCTTGGAAGGATTTCGCTGTAGCCGCTACCTGTAAGGCTGAAATCCGCAAATCTGACCTCAACCCTTTCACAAAACGGCGAATCCGCTCTTGTGAACTGAAGCAAAGCTGAGTGGCATACCTAGATAATGCACGAAACTTAGCCTCATACGCAGTGACCGTCATTCTGCCTTGCTCTAGGCTCAAGAACTCATCTCTCCTCCTATCCCTCAAGGTCCGGGGGATATACTTCTCCATAAATAAGCTAGAGAATGACGCCCAAGTCATAGGTGGTGCCTCTGTTGGTTGACACTCAACATGTGACCGCCACCACATTTTGGCGTTCCCTTGAAACAGATAAGTCACAAACTCCACACCAAACCGTTCTACTATACCCATCTTATGTAGTAACTCATGACAATCAACCAGAAAGTCGTAGGCATCCTCAGATTCAGCACCCTTAAAGACTGGAGGTTTCAATTTCAAGAACTTACTGAAAAGTTCATGCTGATCGCTTGTCATTATAGGCCCTGTAGTCAAACGAGGAAATGTGCCTATTCCCAATGGCACATCCATGCGGGGAGCCGCAGCAGTTGCCTGTTGTACTTCCGGAACCTGAGGTGTTGGTGCAGAAAACACTGGAGGTGCCTGACCCTGATCAGACAACCCACTAAGATAAGCGAGAACCTGATTGATCATCTCTGGGGTAGGTTGGGGTGGCATTTCCTCATCCTGCACTTGTTCATTTTCCCCATCCTCCCCTTCTATTACTACTTCCTCAGTTGGTGGAGGAGTCACCGCCCTAGTACCAGATGGGGCAGGTGCTTGTCCTCTTCCCCTAGAGGACGTCCTCCCACGACCTCTACCACGGCCTCTTGCCGTTGCTCTTCCTCGAGCTACAGCCCCAGCGGCTGGCTCAGACGCACCCTGTTCCGCCGGTGCTGGTGTTGGCGTAGTCGTTGCTCTAGTTCTAACCATCTGCGAAATAGAGTGAAGATGGTCAGATACCAATTTGTATCACCTAGATACCAATTGGATTCAAGTAATAGCACGAAAGAAAGAAAGAATGGAATTTTCCTAAAGTCCTATAGCCTCTCAAAGAAAAGTAAAGGCGTCCCCCTACCGTTCCTTAAGACTCTACTAGACTCGTTCTTGTGTGATGAGACCAACGAACCTAATGCTCTGATACCAAGTTTGTCACGACCCAAAACCGAGCCGCGACTGGCACCCACACTTACCCTCCTATGTGAGCGAACCAACCAATCTAAACCCTAACATTTCAATATAATATCAACAAAAAGTAATGCGGAAGACTTAAACTCATTAATAAAAACCAATTCAATAACTTCTAAAATTCAACATCTATTATTCCCCAAAATCTGGAAGTCATCACCACAAGAACATCTATGATCAAATTACTAAACTAAGAGTATTCTAAGAAGCTAAAATAAACAAAAGCTAGTCCATGCCGGAACTTCAAGGCATCAAGACATGAGGAAGAAGATCCAGTCCAAGCTAGAAGCATTAGCTCACCCTGAAATCCGGTGTAATGAAGACTGGCTAGAGTTGCGGTTGAGTTGAAGACGACGGTACGTTTGCTGCACTCCACAAATAACAAAGAAAACAAATACAAGTAGGGGTCAGTACAAAACACGGGTACTGAGTAGATATCATCGGCCAACTCAAAATAGAAAGCAGTATATCTCAGATAACATCATAAAATCAACTAATATTCTTAACAGGTGATAGCAACAAGTATAAAAATCATTTATAACATCACCGAACATATCTATGAGGACTCAAGCCTCCACACCATACTCTTTTGGGAAACATGTTCTTTAGATTGAGTATATTAACATATTTCAAGATTCATTATCTTTATTCCTCTCCTGGTGCTGGAACGTGACACCCGATCCATATACTATCCTGGTGTCGAAACGTGACACTCCGATCCATATACTATCCTGGTGCCGGAACGTGACACCCGTTCCATATACTATCCTGGTGTCGGAACGTGACACTCCGATCCATATATATATTCTATCCTGGTGCCGGAACATGACACCCGATCCACATATTTATTCTATCCTAGTGCCGGAACGTGACACCCGATCCACATATATTCTATCTTGGTGCCGGAACGTGACACCCGATCCCCTAATCTCATTACTTTAGTTCATCAAGCCTTCTCCTATACCAAGGCATCATCAATAACAAGTAAGATTAGGGTTCAAGATTCAATAGCCTCATCATGCTAGTTTCATCACAATTATATATATAAAAATCACATCATGCATGCACACAATTAAGCATATAGAAGGCTTTATAATACTACCCAACACATATCATTCGCTATTAAGAGTTTACTACGAATAGCATAAATCATAACCTACCTCCACCGAAGATTCGTGATCATGCAAGCAAAATCCTCAAAGCTTGTGTTTTCCTCTTCGTTCGTTTCTCTCTATCAATCGTGCGTTATTCTCCCTCTCTCTGTTCTTTTTGTTTTTCTTATTCAAACCCTCTTTCTTTTACCCTAATTAACATATAATTAAGTATAAAGATGGCAATAATATCCCACTAATTAACTCAAGGTTACCTCCTTTAACCCCCAAGTAATTAGACTTATTAACATTAACCCACTACTTTATAATTAAAGCAGGAAATAATCCAAAACGCCCCTTAAATTACTAACAGAAATCCGACCCAGCCTGGGATTTACGCACCCTATGACGGCCCGTCGCGCATGCGACGGTCCGTCCTGCTGCTCCGTCACAGAGTTCAGAGACTCAATTCCTACTAAAGGGTCTGTGACGGTCCGTCGTGCCCACGACGGTCCGTCCTGCCATTCCGTTACGAAGTTCAGAGAGTCGATTTCAGTACCCAAATTTCAGAATTCTAAAAGTGTTTTGGAATGAGACACCCTCGACGGTCCGTCGTGCCCATGACGGTCCGTCGTGGGATCTGTCGTCTCAGCCAGTTTTTCCAGAAATAAAATCTGCTTCTTAAAACGACTAAACAGGTCGTTACCGAAACATGAGGAATATCCAGGACTATGTCCCATAGGTTACTACATCAATCACAAAATCATGTATACAATTTTGCAAGCAACCATAAAAAGGCCCATTCAATCGAGGTGGCCTTTTTGATGATTGTCCCTATTCCAAGTTCAGTGGATTAATCTTTTCTAACTTAGGATGCTCTTTCCCTGCTATTCATATAGAGAGTCAAGGCTTAAATATAAATTGATAGAAAATATCTATCTACTACTACTCATGGGTCAGGTCCTTTTGACATAATAACAATGTGGAATATGTATAACTTAAAGTAAACAACAAATGAGTTTACATGGAAGCCCCTTGCTCAAGAAAGGACCAAACCACGACCAGTCTCACATCATTTCAATCCAACTTCATTATACATCAAAGGAGCAAAGATTCAGATAACACTTTCATGTAAAGATAGGAATTAAACTCTTAATACCTTTCACCTAATTGTAAAGACTTGGCTACACATATCAAAGCAATATCTCTATTAGCCACTACACCAACTAACTCTAGCAGATATTAGATTCAAGAACTCGACATAACTAACTCTAGCTATAACTTACAATAATGATGAAAGACTCGAATGGGTCTATTTTCTTTATAATTTGTGAATAGATTTACTGTGAATAAGCATAGAAATATAATCCCAAATAGAAACTAAAAACATATGATATTTCTATCATGTCTCATGTTGTTCTTCGAGGAATATATCTTGAAAAATGGCGCTTGCCTTGGAGTTCTTATAGAGAACAAAACCTTACGTTGTGTCATTGGAGGAGAGACTATTATAAGATGGACACAACCCTTGGAGTAATTTCATTGGTTGATATTAATGTTGCTCAACAGAAAAACATGCACCAACCACTACAGTGGTAATGGTTGCAAAGTTTTTACTCTATCTGTCGTGTTGATTCTCATAAGACTAGGTTCGTATTGGATTTCATAGTTATTTAAATCATCAAAACTTCAAAATAACTTTGAATAAAATTATTGTTTACCAATCTTGAGTATATACTACAATCTTCTAACTATACTTATCAATTCAGGACTTCTATTAGTAAAAATTTGTTTAAGTTTCTACATCAAATTAAAATAATTGGCTTACTAACTTGAGAATAAATATAAATTATGTTTAATTGGTGAAAATATATATTTAAATACATATTATTAATTACGTACAAATATTGAATGTAAATTTTTTTACATATGGTGAATGATACATGTGTGGTCATTCTAGAAAATTACGAAAATATAAACAATAGCAAAAAATACCTTGACTAAAATTCTATTAGGATATTTAAAATTACTTATTATTGATTTACAAATTCACTTAATCATACGATAGGATAAATTGTTTGTTGACCAATTTTTGGGGTTAATTATATGTCTTCATGTAATTTTTTGATACTCAATTCTTTTTATATTTTGGTCTTTAGATTCATGTATTTGGCGCGTCCACATATATGTTTCTTGAGTACATGCTTAGGAGATACATCTAATTATGTTTATATAAATATGAAATGTAACTAAAATGCCTAATACGTTTCAATTAAGGATCACTTAATTAATCCTAAGGAACTCCAAAATTAAAGTAACTTTATTTTGGTAGATCTAATTCGTTCATCGAGTAGCTTGAATCCCTCACACCACTCTTTTATAATGGTTATTATTTGTCAAAAGTAAACTAAGTGTTTGTATAAGATAGTGTTAGCCTCATATAGCAAAACAGTGGTGCTTTAGCACGGGGTCATGGAGATTGAATTATTCTTCATGTTATTCTCCAAAAAACAAATGTCAAAATAGTTTCCTTGTTTCTCATGAGTTCTTTTAGTCAGTGGTTTGTCATTAATAAATTATGATCTTCAATGAATCCAAATTTGTGAAAATAGGATCCAAAAATCTAGAAATTCTTAAGGACATTTCCACGACTCCCTTCTATCGACCATAGAACCTTCTCCCTTCCATAAGCAGGATCCATAGACTTGGACCAGCAATAAACTTTAGAAGATTCCTTTTAGAAAGGTGTTACACTATTGAAAAGAAGAGTAAAGAAGAAGAAGAAGAAGAAGAAGAAGAAGAAGAAGAAGAAGAAGAAGAAGAAGAAAATACGAAGAAGAAGAAGAAAAGAAGAAGAAGAAGAAGAAGAAGAAGAAGAAGAAGAAGAAGAAGAAGAAGAAAAAGAAGAAGAATGAGGAGAAGGAGAATTCCAAGTGTAGTTAAAGATATTTATTAATTACGGTGAGAAGTGCATCTTTGCAGAACTTCTTAAGAGAATCTATTTCATACAACGAAAAAGAATATTTCCTTAAAAGAGTTTTATTCAAAGAAGGAAAAGGAGATTGAAAATATGGGTACATGAGTTGTACCTTCTATGTAAATGAAAAAAAAAATGCTTCAAAAGTATTTTTTTGCACAAACAATATTGAGAAATCGCAAATGTAACACCCCGTATCCAAAACAGACCAAAAATCAATTTTTTCAGAAAATTTTTTGATGCAATAGACGGTTACCATTGACAGGTTGTAGCCTAACCCATGGCTTGTCCTGCACATCAGTCGATTGAGTCTGAAACCCCCAAAAACTCAGCCTAAATAAATTTGACTAAGTGTTGAACGATGGACTGATCTACGGTCAATAGGTCAGACTACGGTCCGTAGTTTGTGTTCCTCGATCAACACCCCATTTACCTAGTCTTTGACATGAACCACGTTTGACCAGCACGGACCGTCATTCAATCTACGGTCCATAGGTCTTACCGTAGGTGGAAATTAGCAGACAGTTAGGGGGGAAATCTAGTTGGATCAACTTCAAATGGTCATAACTCTTAGCAAAAAATTAATTAGGTGTCTCATGACATACCAAAATATAGATAATAGAATTATCTTTCCATAACCACTGAACCTTCTAAAATCAGACCTCTGAGTAAAAAGTTATGCTTGTTTTAGAAAAGGTTGTTGAACAGAGCCAATCAACAGACCCAAACGATGGACCGTCGATTGAACGATGGACCGTCGATTGAATGATGGACCGTCGATTGAACGACGGACCATGGATTGAATGACAGACCGTCAGTCAGGTCGTCATTTGGTCCGATAGCAATTAACTCAGGGGTCTTTATGTTGTCTTTTTTAACTTCATTTAAAACCTTAAGATACGTTGTTTTGATCCTAAATCATCAGATTTTAGTAATTTTAAGCCAAGAAACATAGATAAAACTTACCTAAGTCAAATTATTTAATCAAAACATAGAAAATAAAAATCAAGAAAGGAGAAAAAGGTCAAGAACCCTAGTTCAAGAACCCAGCAAGTTTCCAGCAGTTACAGCCCCAAAATCTAAAAGTTTCTCCATGGATTTCATCACCAAACATATGGGATTTCACTAGTGAGTTCCTTTCACCCATTGGATCCCTAGTTTTTAGTCAGTTCTTGATTCTTTTATCATGATTAAACCTAGGGTTTATAGAACTTTAATATAACTTCATGAATTAATTAGTTATATGTTCCAAATTAGATATCCATGTTATTATTAAGTTTATCGCATGAATTTCACAACCCTAGCTATGTATTTCTTTAGTTCTTGAATTACACATTCTAGGTTAGATATTTCAGTCACATCAATTATACATGCCTTAGTTATACATGCATAATTACCACATTTATTGTTGCATTCTCAGTTTGCATGTTCACTTTTGAGCTATCTAGTATTTACAAAAAACTCAGTCATAATCAGTTAATTACATAATTCATTTAGAGTAGCATAATACTGAGTTGGACAAGCGTACCCAATTAATCACATAACTACTACCTAAGTGGGTTTTAAGTCCCCTCAATGGGCATCAGTTTAGTGATCAGGTAAGCATGCCTTTATAACTCTGGCATGGTATATTGGGTCTTCTTGATGGGGCGTATACATCGGACTCCACATTTAGCTCTTGTTGTTGTATTATCGGTGATTAGTAGCTCCAACAGTTCACTGAGGCTCTATTGGATTGACCAATTATAAGTATATTTAGTATTCAGTTCTAGCATGTCATAAATTGGTCATTGCATCCACTTAGCTCAGAATTCAGTATATCATGTTTATATTACTATACTTGTTTTTGTGCTTGTTTAGTTATGTTTCATTTCAGCTGTACTTAATCCTACATGCTTAGTACCTTCAAGTACCAAGGCATACGCACACTACATCTTCCTGTGATGTAGGTTTAGGTTCTCAGGATCCATATCACGCATACATCAATTCCCGATCTCCAGTTCAGCAGATTCAGTGGTGAGTCCTCATTCTCCGAGGACAATAGTCATGAGTTCATTTAAGTCTTTTAGTCATTTAGTTTCAGTCTTTGCAAGATTTATCTAGGGCTTGTCCCAATATTTATAGTTAGTTAGAGGCTTAATTAAGACATAGTTAGTTTCAGCTTAGTATTGAGTTAATATTTCCTTTATATTAAACTCATTGTTTTCAAATATATTAGTTATAGAATATGGGTATTCCCCTTCTTTTTAGTTTAATTTATGATTTAGCTTTCGCGTTTAGTTTATTATCTTTAGTATGCTCATCATCAAACCAGTAGGGTTAGCTTAGGATCACTTGTGGTCCTAGGTTCCGTGTCCGAGTCTCGGGGGTAGCTCGGGGTGTGACAAAAAATGGCATCATAGCACTAGGTTTAAGAGTTCTAGGATGTCTAAAAAGCTGCACTAAGTATAGTCCTTTTCATGGGTGTGAAGTGCACCACATCTAATGAGAGGGAGGCTACAAATTGTTTTAGGAAAACTTCACTTTCTTGTTACTCTTATCATGCGTGAGGCATGATCTTATTACATTCTAACATGACGTTCTACATTCAGATCATGTCTCCTCGTAGAGCTAGCGCTGGGAATACTAATGCTAGAAATACAAACGCAACTCCTCCAATCCCAGATCAAAAAGTCTCCAATGCAGAGTTCAAGAATGCCATACAGATGTTGGTCAAAGTATGACCAACCAAAATAATGGGGTTCATGCTTCTGTGAATGCTAATACTTGGACTTGTTTATTATCGTCTTTGTTGATGATATCCTTATTTACTCTAGGAATGAGGAAGAAAATGAGAGTCATTTGAGAATTGTTCTACAAATTCTCAAGGATCGACAATTATTCGCTACATTTAGCAAATGTGAGTTCGAATTGCAATGCGTTACTTTTCTTGGTCACATTATATCGTGCGATGGGATCTGAGTAGATTCTCAAAAGATAGAAGCAGTGAAACAATGTCCCAGACATACCTCTGCTACAGACATCAGAAGTTTCTTAGGTCTAGCAGGTTATTATAGAAGGTTTGTTGAAGAATTCTCATCCACATACTCACCATTGACTAGGTTAACTCAAAAGATGGTCAAGTTTCAATAGGTAGATGATTGTGAGAAAAACTTTGAAAAATTGAAAACTAGATTGACTACAGCTCCTGTCTTGACTTAACCAGAAAGCTCGGATGGTTATGTGATCTATTCTGATGCATCCATAGTTGGCCTAGGTTGTGTGTTGATGCAGAGAGATAAGGTTATAGCTTATACTTCTAGACAACTTAAGGTGAACGAGAAGAATTATCCAATTCATGATCGAGCTTGCAGCATAGGTATTTGCACTCAAGATATGGGGAAACTACTTGTATGGTGTTTATGTAGGTGTATTCACTGATCATAAGAGCCTTCAGTATGTGTTCACCCTGAAAGAGTTGATTCTTCGCCAAAGGAGATGGCTTGAGTTCCTTAAGAATTATGATATGAGTGTGCATTGTCATCCTGGTAAGGTGAATGTTGTAGCAGATTCTCTTAGTTGATTATCTATGGATAGTGTAGCCCATGTTGAGGAATAAAGGAAGGAGCTACTGAAGGATACTCAGAGGCTTGCTCGCTTGGGAGTTCGCCTTATGAGAATATCAAATAGTGGTGTATGAGTTCAGAATGAGGAAGAATCTTATTTGGTAGTGGAGGTTAAGGAAAAGCAAGACAGTGATCCAATATTGCTTGAACATAAGGGTGCAAATCCACAATCAGAAAGTGGAGGTTTTCTCTCAAGGGGGAGATGGTGTACTTCGCTACTAGGGTAGATTGTGTGTTCCTGATGTGGGTGAGTAGAGAAAGCATATACTTGTCGAAGCCCATAACTCTAGATATTATATTCATCCAGGGCACTAAGATGTATAGCGATTTGCGTGAAGTCTAATCGTGGAATGGCATGAAGAGGGATATAGCAGACTTTGTGAGTAAGTGCCCCAATTTCCAGCAAGTCAAGGTAGAAGATGAGAAACCAGGAGGTATGACTCAAGAGATTGATATTCCTACTTTGAAGTGGGATGTTATCAATATGCATTTCATCACAGGGTTACCTCGTACTCGTAGACAGCATGACTCTATTTGGGTGATAGTCGATAGGATGACTAAGTATTCTTGCTTTTTAGCGGTCAAGACTTTAGATTCAGCAGAAGATAGTGTCAAGCTTTACATTAATGAAATTGTGAGGTTACATGGGGTTCCTTTGCATATAATATCAGATAGAGATCCTCAGTTTATCTCTCATTTCTGGATGTCATTTCAGAAGGGTCTTGGTACTCAAATTAACCTTAGCACAACATTTCATATGCAAACAGATGGACAGGCAGAACGTACCATTCATACCCCAGAGGATATGTTGAGATCTTCTGTGACCGATTTCAAGGGTAGTTGGGGTGATCACCTTCCTCTAATTGAGTTCTCCAACAACAATATCTACCATTCCAGCATTCAAATGGCCCCTTATGAAGCTTTGTATGGGTGTAGATGTAGATCTCCGGTTGTTTGGTTTGAAGTAGGCAAAACAGTTTTGATAGGTCCAGATTCATTCTTTGATGCTATAGAGAAAGTACAAATAATTAGAGATAGACTTGAGATAGCCCAAAGTCGTCAGAAATCTTATGAAGGTGTAAGGAGAAGAGAACTAGAGTTCCAAGTTGATGATTGGGTTTGCTAAAAGTGTCATTCTTGAAAGGGGTAATGAGATTTGGCAAGAAAAGGAAGCTCAGTACTAGATATGTCGGCCCTTACAAGATCTTGAAAGGACTTGCAATGTGGCATATGAGTTAGAGTTTCCAGAAGAATTAGCAGTAGTTCATCCGGTCTTCCACATCTCTCTCTTGAAGAAGTGTGTGGGTGATCCAACTTCTGTAGTGCCATTAGAGAGTGTGGACGTGAAAGATAGTCTTTCTTATGAGGACGTACCAATTGAGATTCTTTACCATCAGGTTAGAAGGTTGAGAAATAAAGAATTCGCTTCAGTTAAGGTTTTGTGGAGGAGTCAGTTTGTAGTGGGAGATGCTTGGGAAGTAAAAGAAGCCATGAAAAGTATCCTCGCCTCTTCTCTTCCGAGTCCACTCCAGCTTGAGGTAAAAGTTCCTCTCCAATTTTTCAGTCATTCATGCATGAACTCAGTCTTAGAATCATGTTCCCTTAGTCTGTACTTGCATTTTCAGCGTATTTGTATATTCTCGGAACTCAATTAAGTTAGAAACTCAGTTCCCAGTGTTTAGTAGTAGGGATTGCAGCTCTCTCCCTCTATTTCAGCTATTTTAGTCTTCATTAGAGGAAGAATGTTCATAAGGGGGAGAAAATGTAACATCCCGTATCCAAAACAAACCAAAAATAACCTTCTCAAAAATCTGCAGGTGTAATCGACGATTACCATCGATGGACGGTAGCCTGACCCATGGACTGTCTTGTACATCCGTCGATTGAGTATGAAACCCCCAAAAACTCAGCTCAGAAAAATTTGACTAAGTATCGAACGACGGACGGTCCGTAAATTGACTAAGTATCGAACAACAAATGGACATACAATCCGTAGGTCAGACTACGGTCCGTAGTCTATGTCCGTCAATCAACACCCCATTTACCCACTCTCTGAAATAAACCACGATTGACCAGCACATATTGTCGTATTATCTACGGTCCATAGGTCTGACCATAGGTGGAAATTTGCAGACAATTAAGGGGAATGGAAGTTGGGTAAACTTCAAATGTTCATAACTCTTAGCACAAAATGAATTAGTTATCCCGTGAAATACCAGAGGATAAATAATTGAATTAGCTTTCAATAGCCACTTACCTTACTAAAATCAAACTTCCGAGTAAAAAGTTATGCTCGTTTTAGTAAAGGTGTGTGGAACAAACCCAACCTACGGACCCAAATGATGGATCGTCAGTCCAGTTCGTCGTTTGGTTTGACAGCAATTAACTAAGGGGTCTTTTGGTCTTTTCCCACTTTTTTAAACCCTAAGATACGTCATTTTTTACCCTAAATCGTCAGATTTTAGTCAGTTTAAGCCTAGAAACATAACTAAAACTCACATAAGTCAAATCATTAAATCAAAACATAGAAAATTAAAACCAAGATAGGAGAAAAAGGTCAAGAACCCTAGTTCAAGAATGCAACAAGTTTCCAGCAGTTCCAGCCCCTAAATCTAAGTGTTTCTGCGTGAATTTCATCACTATGTATGTGGAATTTCACTAGTGGGTTCCTTTCACCCATTGGATCCCTAGTTTTTAGTCAGTTCTTAATTCTCTTATTATAATTAGACCTACGGTTTATAGAACTTCAACAAAATTTCATGAATTAATTAGTTATATCTTCCAAATCAGATATCCATGTTATTATTCAGTTTATTGCATGAATTTCAGACCCTATCTATGTATTTATGTAGTTCTTGAATTACACATTCTAGGTTAGATATTTCAGTCAATTCAGATATACATGCCTCAGTTAAAAATGCATAATTATCAAATTAATTGTTGCATCCAAAGTTTTCATGTTGACTTTTGAGCTATTCAATATTTACAAAAAACTCAGTCATAATCAGTTAATTACATAATTCATTGGGAGTATCATAATACCACATTGGACTAGGGTTCTGCGCACCCAATTAGTCCCAGAACTACTAGCCAAGTAGCTTGTAAGTCCCCTATGTTGGCATCAGTTTAGTGATCAAGCCAGCATACCTTTATTCCTCTAGCAGGGTGTATAAGGCCCTCTTGATGGGGTGTATACATCTGACTCCACATTTAGCTGATGTGGTTTTATTATCAGTTATTAGTATTTTCGATAGTTCATTCAAACTCTATTGCATTGATCGTTTATCAGTATATTCAGTATTCAGTTCCAGCATGTCATAAATTGGTCATTGCATCCAGTTAGCTCATGTTTAGTATATCATGTTTAGATTACTATATTTGCTTTGTGCTTGTTCAAGTATGTTTTATTTCAACTTTACTCTATTATACCTGCTTAGTACCTTCAAGTAATGACGCATATATGCGCTACATCTTCTCGTGATGTAGGCTCAAGTTCTCAGCATCAAGATCACGCATAGATCGATTCACGATCTCCAGTTCAGCAGATGCAGGGTGAGTCCTCATTCTCCGAGGACAATAGTCATTTGTTCATTAGTTTCAGTTTTTGCTAGATTTAGTTGGGGCTTGTCCTAGAATTTCTAGTCAGTTAGAGTCTTATTTCAGACATAGTTAGTTTCAAAATAGTATTGAGTTATTATTTCCTTTGTATTAAACTAATTGTTTTCAAATATCTTAGTTAGAGAATATGGGTGTTCCCCTTTTTTTAGTTTAATTTATTATTCAGCTTCCGCGTTCAGTTTATTATCTTTAGTATGCTCATGATCCTACTAGCAGGGTTAGCTTGGGATCACTTGTAGTCCTAGGTTCCGTGTCCGTGTCTCGGGGGTAGCTCGGGGCGTGATAGCAAAGGTAAGAAGTAGCTAGATGAGAAGATCGAAATTCAAGAACCATGAAATTATTATGTGGATATAGTTTGGTGTCAAAGTTAGTTTGCAGAGATGTAATAACTCTATAGCTACGGGATTTTAGTTGATATTTTTCTAGGGTTATTAATATTTGTCGCTGCCACATTTGGGCTCATAGAAGCATTAGACTCTTTATTAGCTTAGGCCGCCATAGCTTGAGTAAACACTTGGAAAGTGACTAAGAATATGAATAAGTCACTTGCTCAGCAAAAGGATTAGTCGGAACTTGAGTAACCTTGAGCTCCGCATTGTCGTTACTCATATTCTTCTCATACAAGCACTTCGAAGGGCCACATCCTGCAACGGATTGAACATAATGTATGAAAAGGATATTCATAAGATAGACTCTATAGAACGCGAGTAATGAAAGAAATGGAGTTCCCTAAATGCTTTGTGGACTCCTATTCATAAATATGGTGCATTTCATATTTATTAAAAAAACTCTACTCAACGCGGCTTTTTGGGCTTTTTAAGACCTTTTTAAAAACCTTTTTGCTCTAAATATAAAGCCTGTATGATTCAAAATATACTCTGGATGTGACTTGGCATATACGAACCGAGAGGCTCTGCATATGCTATATGCCAGACACACACACACTCACACACACACAAAACACACACACACACACACACTCACACACACAAAAACACACACACACACACACACACACACACAAAACACACACACACACACACACACACACACACATATATATATATATATACACACACACACACAAACACAGACACAAAACATTGTAGAGAAAAGCGAAAAATCTTATAAGAAGTAGGTTTTCGACATATAAGCATAAGTACATCAATGTCTAGAAAAGGCACTAATTCATCCAAACGGTGGTCGGGATGTAACTCCTACACCACATACAAAGTCTAAAGCTAAAACTTAAAGGAAATAAAGTAAGCATGTCTTTGCCCTTGGAGCCTGAGCACTAACTAACTCTACAACTCTAATGATCACCAACTAGCCATGAGCAGAGGGACAGGAATATTCACGTCGTATATTAGTGAAACAATGTAGGCACAAGTATTTATTAGTACATGGGATGTAATAAATATGATGCGAAATCGACAAAACATGAAACATAATCGTCAAAGGACATAATCAAAAATATGTTTTGTATGATGAAGCTAGCATAGTAATATCTTTCAGGAAGAATCATAATTATGTATTGCCAATGCACGTAAAATCATGAGGAGGGCTTCATTAAACATTTGAAAGCAATATAGTTCATGTTTTTAGGATATTTACTATTAACTGACATAGAGAATGTGAGCTATAACATGGAATCTCTGGTGTCTTACTCACACTCCAACAAGATATGCCATTGCTTGCCTAGGCAATAACCTTAAACTGCTAGCTTAAATGGATCTACTAGCCATGTAACTTAATATTACCTACAGGGACGCATAGTTAGGGAGAACGAGATCACTACCAGAGACTCAACCTTTACTAACGACAGAGCCTCCGTTTCAATATCCTCTCAGTGCTACATAAGAAACCCAACAGAATAGTCATATACATAATACCATTATCATCCATGTAAAATCAAAATTAAGATACTAATTAAAGATAGAAACATCGTAGACTAGCTTCTTAAAGAACGTGTGGGAAAAGTCTCACCATCCATGATTTCTTAAGTATGTCGGAAAACCTTTCATGATTCATTAATACGTGAGAAAAACTTTAAAAAAATTATTAATTCTCATCAAAAGTAACCTAGATTATAATCAATCATCTTTCATAAATTATGCATAAGTTTATTAAATATCATTCATAGATTCATGACTTTTGTTTAAATTCATGAACTTTAGGGTCATAGTAAAACTTATGATCAATGCATGGGTTCATATGGAATTGATTAGACGACATTTAATTGAATCTAAATAGGCATAATATGTTCAAAATAAAACAATTGACATATATATATAAATATATATATATATATATA
>NC_028644.1:36176227-36182644 GCF_001406875.1 Solanum pennellii
TATATATCTATATATATATATAACTGATTGAATTGGAGAATCTTTGGGAACTCCATGGGTAAATGGAACGCCTTGATGAACTCCTTATATATCTTAATTTAATCCCTTAGCAATGATGAATAAAGGAAAATTGAACTTGAAGAACCCAAGATTCTTCTTCCTTGATCTAGAGAGAGGATTTTGAAGAGGGTTTTTGGAATTTGAGGGATGAAAGAGCCGGGGAAATTTATATGGGTGAAGGATAGCTACATGGCTTAGAAATAGGGTCAAAATAACACAATGTAGGTATAGATGCATAGAAAAAGACTCAAATACTCTGTAAAACAATCGTCAGTCTTCCCTACAATTGTCACCTACTATCCGTAGAACATTCTATTGTACGTACTGGTCAACCTTAGAACCAACTTCAGAAAACAAAATTTCACCCTTCATCCTACGAGACCTTTCAATGGTCCGTCCAAATTTCTATGGTATATAGATCCCATCCGTAGAACTCAACTTTCAATCCAAACTTTCATGAAGTTTACACACTTTCTATGACTCCCATCCTATGACTCGTAGACCATATGAATGCATGCCAATTCCTTCCATGGAATTGAGATCCTAAATCAAAACTCTAAATGAATCCTATATGTGACATTTACGGCCCGTCAAAACTCCAACAACTTGTCCCGTCATGTCGTAAGTCTAACTTTAGAAACTTAATTTTCAAAAAAAGCATCTCGAGGTCTACAGCTTCCTTCCTACAAACCCTAGGATTTCCTTTGGTTTGTAGGTTTGACGTGTAGAACATTTTTGGTGCCCAATAATTAGTGGTTCTCTTGTTATTTGCTTTCAAACTTTTGTGGTGTTATCGTCAAACTTTAGGCACTAATTATTAACATTAGTTTCCCTAGTAGAGTTTCCTTTGTTCGTAAAACCTCCATGTTTACTCACAATTTTTTTGAATATGAGAGTTAGATAGGTCATCTCCGTATTTTCTTCACAGATCTGACTTTGTTAAACCTTAAAATCCAGTGATTCATCCTTCTTTTCTTTTTTTTTTCATGTTGCATGTTCATATCATGAGTTTGAAGATTCGTAATTTGTGCATCCATAGTAATGAACTTAAGGTCCTTTGCTTCAATGATAGCATCTACTTTACTTTCACAAAACTTAAGAACAATTCTTAGCACCTTCCTTACCAGCTTACTTGAATGAATTGGTTCTCCCAAGCAAGAAATCTCATTAATGAAGTAGGTAAATCTGGTATGAATCTCTTGAATCATTTTAGTCTCCATCACAAGTTCTCATATCGAATGGTAAGCATATCCACATTTGATTCCTTTACATGTGTTGTTCCTTGATGAGAAGTTTTTGAGCAATCTCAGATTTCGTTTGCAGTTTCACACGTAGAGATCCTGTTGTACTCTTCTACGCTATACCACACACCAAAATCTTCTTAGTTTTGTAATTCTTATTAATTTTTTCCCATCTGCTTTATTATATTGTTGTCGAGTTTTAGGAACAACCATGGTGATTTCTCCTTCTTTCACATTAATCTTCGAAGTCTTAACATCATCTAGGATGATATCGCAGAATTCAGTATCCTCAGCCATGATGAAGTCATTGATATGAGTTCTCCACCAACGATAAAACTGGTCATTAAATTAATGTGTGATGATTGACGATTGACCCTCTTCCAAATTTAGTCGAGCATCCATTTCAAGCCTAGGTTCTCTTTCGGTGTTAACTATATAGAGAGACATACTCTGATTCCATTTGATTAAAAATATGTTTCCTTTACTATTCAAAGGACTAGGACCCTTGATAAAAAAAAATAGTGAGGAACATAACTAACTCAAAGTAGACAAGACAATAGTTTACGTGAAAATCCCCTTGTTCAAGGAAGGAGAAAACCACGACCTGTCTCACAAGATTTCAACCCAACTCTATTATCATCAAAAAAGCAAAGAATCAGATTGAAAACTCTATAAATCTAGGAATTAAAGTCTAAATATCTTCCCCCTTAGTGTAACAACTTTGTTACTCAAATCAAAGCAATATCTCTATTTACCACTAAATCAACTAACCCTAGTCGATCTAAAATTTGAGAACCCAACATAACTAGGTCTAACTACAACTAAGGAAACTCAAGAAAGTATCCAAATGATCTATTTCCTTTATAAATTAGGAATAGATCTTACAAGAATAAGCACATAAATATAATCCTAAATAACAGCTAAGAAGAAAGATAACCTAAAAGGTCTCTTGTTGTTCTTTAAGAAATATTTCTTGAGAGAACTGCTTTTGCTGTGTGTTCTTTAAGAATGCAAAAAACTAGGTTGTGTCATTGAATGAGACACTCTGATTAGATAGACACAACCTTGGCTTAATATCATTTCTTGAGGGTACTACTACTCTGCAGACAAATGTACACCAACTAGTGTAGTTACAATGCTGCAACTTCTTATGATTGCCTTTGCTTGCGAATGAATCTTAGTTTCTCATGTTGATTCTCAGGGGATTAGATCTCATAGATTGTTAAGTCATCAAAATATCATATTAACTTAGAAAATTGTTTCTTTACTACATAAATTTTCTCCATTATTTTATCATTGTGTATCTTTGTTGTAATATCTCATTGTTAGTTCATGTCATTAATGAAACTTCAAACATAATATGATTTCACGTACAAAAATTCTACCACCCCAGTATTTGAAATAGCTAAATAGAAGGAACTAAGTTGGAAATATAAAAATCTGAAATTTTGCGAACTATGCATAAGTTATGAATTTTAGGGCAACTTCAAATGACCTTAACTTTCATTACGGGATGAGTTAAATGATTAATAAGATATCAAATGAAATTTCTTGGAATCCTGTTTCCAACTTCACCAATTTTTCTAATATTCGAGCTCGTATGAAGGAGATATATCCGTTTAAAGTAAGGTTGTCCATTTAAGAAAATTAACAAAAATTATGAGGAGTATTTTGGTCTTCTTCTTATCCAATCCGATTATAACAAAATATTGAAATATTTATCAAACTAAACTGATTTGGTTTAGTTTTCAAAATTCTAATTTATGCTAGGGTCTTAGAAAAGAGTTTAAGAAGACAAAAGAGAAGAAAAAAGGAGAAGATTCAAGGTCTTTGTCAAATTCTTCATGTTTTATTGTGGATTTTATCCAAGGGTTTAATAGCTAAGAGGTGTGTGAGTTCTCATAGTGTTGGTTCGTTTACCCGCATGTAAATATTCTTATTTTCATCATAATTTCGTTCTTGAAGTTTAAGTATTTGAGTTCTTGATGAGTATTCTTGAAGTTTTATTCATCATCTTGATTGTTGAGGATTTGATGAGCTCTTGAGATAAAAGTTAGTGATTTGAGAATGGTTTTGAGTAGGTAATCGTGTACATATTTTAAGTATTATGTTCTAAGTGAGTTAATAAGAAACCATTCTATTTTATGTGAATTAGGGTCAGAAAGGAAAGAAGAAATTTTGTAAGAGTTTTTAGGGAAGGGGCTGGCACACTGCCCCAGCGCTGCGCAAGAAATATTATTGGGTTTTAAAAAGTGTGAATGGAAAATGAAGAGTTGTGACTTTAATGAAAGTTTTAGACTTTTATGAAAAGTTGCAACTTTTATGAAACATGACGACCTTTCCGAAAGATTGTGATTTTTCTAAAGGTTTTGTCACGACCCAAAAATGGGTGTGATGGCACTCGTCTTATCCCACCAAGACAAGTCAGCCTAAAACCCAAATCTAACAAAATGCGGAAGTAAATGACAATCCAACAACAATTCCTATTATGAAACCAAATCATCTTAATCCAATCCCCAAAATCAGGTTGTCACGTGCACAAGCCTCTAATGTAAATATTAGAATTGAAATAAAATAGAAGTCTAAAATGAAGTTGTCTTTCAAGTAAAAACAAAGTCATAAACTGGAGTAGGAAAGTTTGCTGAGATGACAAGCAGCTACCTCACAATCCTCCACAAGATGCCTCGGAAACGAAGAGAATGAAAGGTATCACAAAAATCCGGGCTCGTAACCTACAAAAATTTGTAGAAGCAAGGGGTGAGTACCAAACCACGCGGTACCCAACAAGCAAACCTCTAAACACAAGTTAAGTGAACAAAATATGGGTACTCCTTACACCCTATCTAAACCTCCACGCTACAGCCTAACAGTTTATAGTTTACCAAACACACAACTCAATTACCACACTCTATCAGTTTACACATTCTCAATAACAACTCAATATTCAACAGTCACAAGTTTCACAGAGAAACAATCACAAGATCAGCAAAACACGTGTTCAAGTTCATCAATAATAAAATGTGCAGTGCCATGAGATGCAATGTCAAATATAGTGATGCATGTCTTTCTTAACGATACACACCCGCTGTCTCTCAGTTCGGGACCCATGGGGGACATATCTGTCCATGCATCTGTCGCGGCGTACGACACGACCCTCGATAATAGTAACCTTCGCGGCGCACTATACGTCCCTCGAAATATAATATCCATCGCGGCGCGCGATACGACCCTCGAAATGGTACATCCTTATACCACAATCATGTCTCAGATACAATGCAATTGACATGCTCAAATGAAAATGAGGAGATAACCATTTTGATAACAAAACACAATTTACAGCAAGGAATACAACACTAACAAATAAGCGACAAGTCTCCAAATCATTGTCAACACCACACAAGGAAATACACGAATTTCATACGCTTAACAAGAGTTTTGAAATCCACTTGCCTTAACCACTCGAATAATCACTCTGGGACTTGAGCCTTCCCTTTCCGTTGAGCTTCCAAATCGATGCAATCTATGCAAGTATATATATTCACAATAAGGTTTCAGAACTAACAACGCTCACGCTTTTATGTGTTTAATCTTAACCTAAAAATTCACCCAAAATTTATAATCGAATTCGTAAATCTTGATGTCAATTAACATTTCACCTATCATAATTTTTCAATTCCGAATCTAAGGTGGAGTCCACTCTTCTCAATATCATAATTTGAATTATATTCATATAGTATAATATACTTAATACTTATTCATATGCACCCAATATTATATATAATAGTTAAAGTTGTAACACGATGTTCATAAGAGATTTCCAACATGAAACTAAAACACGAAAAAGGTATCAATTTAGGTAAGAATCTTACGACCCACTCTTCTATGAATTCTCTTAATAATTGTGCATAAATGATCCACTATTTCAAACCTCACAGTGATATACAATAAATTCCTAGCTAATAAATCAATTAGGTTAGCCAATCATACCCTAAACCCTTTCAAAAATTGATTGGCCAATACTCACTTTCTCAAATTCTATAAGAAAACGATAAACACATACATAAATTTTCTCTGCCAAGAACTTATTCCAAATCTCCAAACCCCAAATTCAATTAATATAATATTAATATATATATATATATATGTGCACAACAATTAATGATTGTATGCAAAGCAATTAATGCTGCATCATATGAGAAATTAGAAAAGCTTCAGTTGAAAATTTTTTTTTCTTACATGAAGTCGTGAAGCAGTTCGTCCCCTTCCTTCTCTGTTCACGCCGCGAGCAAGTTAGTTTTCTGCTCCTCTTCCTTTTCTTTTCTAAATTAATTATGTATTAAAAGTAATAATTTCTATTAACCTATTTTAATATTTTAAACTTGACCCATTATTATTAACAATAACCAAATTGTCCACAAATTAATAATTTATAGTCAAATGACTATTCAAAATTTTTAAAGAATAACTTTTCGGGTCAAGATCATTACAGGTTTGTGACCTTTCCGATAAGGCATAATAAGAACCTTTTCGCACTACCCTTTGTTTTCTATAAAGTGAGGGATTTCCTCTCACTTTAAAAAAAAAAGAGATTTTTCTTGACTTCTTCTTTTACTACTAAATCTAGTATTCTAAGTAGACTTTACTGCCGTTGAGTGGCTCGGTGACATCAACGTTTTGGGTATCAATACACTGGAGATTGAGATCATTCTATCCTGGGAGGTCATGTAACGACCTGTTAAGTCGTTTCAAGCAGCAGATTTTATTTCTAGAAAAACTGGCTGAGACGACGGATCCCACAACGGACCGTCATGGGCACCACGGACCGTCGAGGTGGTCTCGTTCCAAAACACTTAGAATTCTGAAATTTGGGTACTAAAATCGACTCTCTGAACTTCGTAACGGAATGGCAGGACGGACCGTCACAGGCGTGAAGGGCCGTCACAGACTCTTGGTAAAAATCTAGTCTCTGAACTCTGTGACGGAGCAGCAAGACGGACAGTCGCAGGCACGACGGCCGTCACAGGGTGCGTAAATCCCAGGCTGGGTCGGACTTCTGTTAGTAATTTAAGGGGCGTTTTGGACTATTCCTGCTTTAATTATAAAGTTAGAGGGTTAA
>NC_028644.1:36189720-36264175 GCF_001406875.1 Solanum pennellii
TCATAGATGTTCTTGTGGTGATGACTTCCAGATTTTGGGGAATAATAGGTGTTGATATTAAATTGAAATGTTAGGATTTAGATTGGTTGGTTCGCTCACATAGGAGGGTAAGTGTGGGTGCCAGTCGCGGCTCGGTTTTGGGTCGTGACAGGTCATATTCCAAAACAAACCTCGGATACTTCAGGGGAATAATTTCATTAAGGGGACATTGTGCATTCAGTGGGCTTGATCTTCTTTCTGTTTATCAAAATTCTGGTTTGTGCTACAAATTTTAGATTTGTGAATTAATTTTGTTCTTCTGTTCTTCACTGGTTCATTAAATTTTTGTAACTTCGTGTTTTTGGTAAGTTTGTTGAAATCAGTAAGATTCTTTAAAAAAGGATTAACAACAATTTCATATATATTTTTCTAATCTGTTTCTGATTCTAGTTTCTCTACTAGTTTTAGTTATCTTGTTATGAGAATGTTATAAAACTTTGTTGTCTTACCAAGTTCTTCAAAGTTTTGTTCTAAGTATGTTAGGAATACAAGATGAACAACAATCTTAAGAAAATTAATATACTTCTAGTATTTTTTGTATTCTACCGATTCTGAGAATCTGATCATGAAAGTAGAAGATTAGTGCATTAATTCTCTATGATACGGTGCTTCATTTATCAAGGTCGAAGTGAGAATGTACAGAAAATAATTTGTGGTAGTCCGGTAAAATATTACACCAAGTAACATTCTTATTATTTTGTCTAAGGAGGAAATAGTTTCTAGAGTTAACAATTTTGATTTTTATAATGTGTATATATGGAAAAAGATTTACATATATGTTGTGGAATGAATTTTGCTTGGAAAATAGTGTTGCCTTAAAAATTCTTTAATTTGCAATATGAGAGATGCATTTTTTTGTTTGATAAAATAGTGTGTCAAAATGTTATTGTTTTATGACTATTGAAAAGAAAAAAATGTCTATGTGATAAAGAATATGTTTAATTCTATTTGGAGAGTAAAAAATGTTGACATCTAATTTTGACCGACCTTTAACCAATTTTAGGAATATTTTTCGATTAAATACGTATTTTTAAAATTTATTTAAAGTTTAAAATTTTAATCGATTTTGCAAGAAATTGATATATTTCAGTATATTCTGTAAAAATCATTGTGAAACTTTTAAAATTATTAATGATTTTTCGAATGTTATAAATTTAAGTGATTTCCAATTATAAAAAGTATTTTAATATATGTAGTATTTTCACTAAATAGTAGTTCCTAAATCTTCCTCAAAATTATTTAAATCCTAGCCTATTATATATCCTTTCAATTTCAGCCTATTCAATTTCAATTTTTATTTCAGTCATAGCCCCTCTTTCATTTCAATTATAGCCAAATGAGATTTTAATTTTGGTCAATCTTTGAATCCAAATCTGAAAACCCTATCTATTAATCCTAACCATTGATCTCTTTATTTAATCTCAACCCTCCATAAATTTTTATAATCTATAGTTGGGATCAAATCTCCCAACCTTGCTATCTTAATCAAAAGACCTAGACCTAAACATTTTTTATATTCGTCCCCTCTCTCAAAGCATACCGCCGCCCCTCCCTTTTAACCCTTTCTCCCATCGCCTCTTCCTTTTCCGGCGACGGACAACGGCTTCGGCAAGACTCACCACCAGTAGCTTGTGGCAGCCGGTCCTCTCTTCTTCTTTCTCCTTTCTGCCTTCTCTTTCCGGTGACCCATCTTCCTCTCTCCCTCCACTCTTTTCGGAGCCTCTCTCCTCTTCTTCTCCCCTCTCTCGTAGTCCCCCTTCTCCCTCTTTCTCTCCTTATCTCCTCTCTCCCCTCCCGTCTCTTCTCTTCCCTTTTCTCTTTTCCTTTCTCTTATCCTCTTTGCAGGATCAGCCCAGCAACGATGGACGCCCGCGAGGAGAGCAGCAAGAAGTCGCGGGCGAAAAACCAGCAGTTGCGATCATCGGTGGGAGCAAGCAGCAGCTCCGCCCAGCGTGAACAGCAACCAGAAACAACGAGATCCGGCGCGGTTAAAAGGTTTCAGGTTTCTTGAAGGTTAGTTCTTGTTTAAATTTATTTCATCCTTTAATAAATTTGTTAATTTGACTACTAAAACTTAGGATTTATTTTTCATGTTTGCCTCTATGTGGGTTTACTGGTAGCTTTCTAATACTTGCATACTTGATTATACTATGAATTAGTAATTTCTTGTTCTTAATTTGTTCATAAGATATTAGAAATCTTCTCTTACTCTCCTCCCTTCTTGAATCTGATTCGGTGGCGATATTAATTGGCTCCAAATCGAGCATTTCCTTTTAGCTTTCTTACTTTTTCAATTAATCTTGGAGTTATTGATGATTATATCATTTGACTTACTAATATTGCTCTGTTGACATTTACCGTTGGTGTAAATAACTATAGATTGCTTATATGACGGATTAATACATATTTTTCATGTAATACCGTTCTCTCACTGTTTCTCCTCCCTCTTACTTGCTTGATTGATATCGATTTAGTGGTACTAAGATGATTTTGTTGCCTTGTACGAATCCTAGAAGATTTTGTGGTAAGGTGATTTTTGCTTATTAATGTTTGGTAGTTGATTGTAGATGCCTTAATTAAGGCTGATTTGATGCTTACTTATATATATTCAAGTAAATTTATATTTGGCTGATCTTGAAATAGTATTGTTATTTTGACTTCTCTGTATTTAAGGAAATATATTAGTCTTCCTAATTTATTCTTTTTTGTTTATTTTGGTAACATAATAATAATTTAAAATCTGATTTTGACTCTTCTTTATTTAAGAAAAAAAAATATTACTCTGCCTAATTTAATTCCTATTAGATTCCTTACTTGTCTATGTTTGATATACTATTTGTTTTTGAAAATATTCTGATAAGGAAAATACATTTTAATTGATTCCTTAAAATATTTTTTTTACTTATGTGCACCCCGCTCTTTGCTATATAAAGAGACTCATTTCACTCACATTGAGTCTCTAACAAGTTTTTCTCACAATTTCACATCTTGAAACTCAACACTAACTCTTGCTACAAGTTCTCTCATTCTCTCATTACACTTTACTCTCTCATTCTCTCCTTGATTTTCGGAAATACTTTAAATTATTACTCCCTTTTATCAAAAAGAAGGAAATAATCTAGTAAATCTTTGAATCATCCTTTGGCCCCTTTATTGTTGTGTTGATGTTGTGGATCCAAAACCTTACTTAATACTTCATTGTTGATTCTATAATTCTGCATAATCGGGTATTTCCTTATATTAGTCTAAATTTGATTTTGCATAATTATGAATGTTGTAGTGTATTGAAAAACGAAACAACAAGAAAGTATCCGAGTTAGTTTCATTACCCTTTCCCTTTATGTGCGACAATGATGATTCTTTATCTATTTTGGTGTGTTGTTTCTGTGAAAGCAATCGGTTATTATGAATATTTTATACTATGATTATTTATATTTATTATATATCTGCGTCACATTACCCTTTTAGCAGGTTTGAATTTAAGATTCAAGATTTGGAAGAGTCGCCAAGGGAAGGAAGATTAGAGAAGACGATTTTATTTGGCATATGTCCTTATGTATAATTGTTAATTTTTAATAATTTATAACTCTCTAACTCTAACTCTCAATAATTAAAAAATATATAAAATAAAATATTTGGGGGGATCACCTAAGGGAAGTGGATTTACATGCTACTTGTAGTTAGAAATCACTCCTATAGGTATAATGCGATTTTAAATATTTTAACCACCTAAAATTCTTGTTTATAGGTGTTGTAATCTAACAAATTTTAAACATTCTTAATGCTTTGTTTGTTAATTAGTTTTAAAATAACTAGATTCGAATAATTTTTTAATGATAAAATTAAATCCTAATAATTAAGTAGGATCATCGATTAAATGTTAAAAAATATGTCATAATTTTTCAACATTGTCTTATCACGTAGAAATCATGTCTAAGGATTAAAATTTTCATATCATTTAGAGTTACAAAATCATGCCTATATGTGTTGCTCCGTGCTGAATACCTAGAAATCATGTTTATAGGTTTGTAAATAAATTTTTGGCATATCCATAATTAAAATAAAATTTGTTGTGCATATTTTTGCCTTTTTTAAAATTAGCTAATATTATTAATTAGTAATCTTATTTGTCCTCTTGAAGATTTACGCAATTATGATGCAATATATTTTTTTAATAATAATAATAACAAAAAGAAAGGTCTTGATGCATTTAACAAATTTCTTGAGTTTTAAATACATTTCATAGTAAAATCTCTACATTTAATTTATTGACTACATTAATGATCTACTAGTTTTTTTTTTTTACAAAAATTTACAACGCGTTTTTTTATTCATTGTTCAATCCTCCTTTAAAACTCTAGATTGATTATGACATCTGTTTTTTTAAAAAAACATATATATAAATCATAAGTACTTTCTCCTAACCTATCGTTAGTGGGAAAGTCAAAGGAATTACGAGGTCTAATTCCAATTTTTTTTAAATTAAGCCGACGCGTTCCCGAGAGTACCACCTACCCATGATTTTCAAAAGGGATTATGTGTATTTATATGTAAATATTTATGTACCTATATGCAAAATAAATTCTTTTTTAAATCATCTTCAAAATATAAACTTTTATTATTTTTCTAAGACCGACCTCAAAACCAAATTGTTTCTATTGGTGGAGGAGCGTGATTAACAATATCGTGGCATCATCCCTATAAAGAAATAAATATTTTTTTAGAATAAAAATTTCTATTCAAAACTTACTCAATTTTGCAAAACTTTAGTTTCGAACATCATATTCTTGTTTGGTGTAGCATAATAAATTAAATTGAGCTATTTTCTATATGTTTTGTGCATATTATGTCTTCTTGTTTATCTCTTTATTAATTGCTTAATATTTGCAATATTTTTTTATCACATAGATCGTTTGCTCAAACAATAAATAATTAAAGTAATCTTAATTGTTTAGTAATTTATTTGGGGTAGCTTAAAATAAAAAAAAGTAAAAAATTTATTGGCTTATCGATTTGTCGATTTTGTCTCCTCGCTTATCTTTATTTGATCGATTAGTATTTTTTGTGTTTATTATTTCTATCACATTTTTGCATGCTCAGATAAGCAATTAAAATAATAACATGAACTATTTGTTTGATTTGTTCATCACATAGTCTCGTATATGAAAATAAATAAAAATGAGCTTCATTGTTAATTTATTGCTATCACCAAGCCTTGTATGTTAAATTAATTAAAATAATAAAATAGTCTTAATTGTTTTATATTTGTTATCACTTAGCGAGCATGCCAATTAATTAACTAATAAATGAAGTGACCTTGATTGCTACTTATAACCCCCACATAGATTGCATGAGATTCGGTCGGGACCCACATTTGTGGACCTTAAGGGATGCCTAACACCTTCCCCTCGAGGTAATTTGAACCCTTACCCTAATCTCTGGCTCGTTGACCTTAGCTAGAGTAAGTTTGGTTAGATAGGTGCCCTAACGCGCCTTAATTCATTAGGTGGCGACTCCAAACTCAAAATCCCAAAGGAGTTGTTAGGTCGTGCACAAAACCCGCTTTCACGAGAAAATGGGGCGCGACAAAAAACTTTTGTAATTTTGTACTCCATGTGAAATTTATTTGTGTCTAATTTTTGTAGACTAAAAGATTTTTTGTATTTTTTACTCTTGATAAATCAGACTTTGCAATTGGCTTATATGAAAACTTCAGTGTTATGTCTTGATTTTCTATAAACTTCAACGTTGTATAGAAATAAATTGTACAAATTTTTAGTCCTTATTGTTAGTATTCTAAATAATAAGTGGTATATCTATTTGTAATAGTTGAAAAATACTTGTGACTTAGAGTTTGTGATTTTGTGTCTCTATGGAATGAACTTGACATTGTGTAAACATTGTCAAAGAGAATTGCAGCACTATAATTCTTTCGTAGAATAATGTTTCCAAAATAAGTTTTATGTTAAAATATGTGCAAAAACTAATTTCAAATACTTGAAAACTATTTTTGAGATCATATTTAAAATGTGGATATTTTGTGTATGATAAAGTTACAATTAGACTTGGTGTCTAATTTAAACTTGGAGCACAAGATATTGTTTCTATGATACTTTTGTATTATGTTAGACCCACAAAATTATTAGAGTATATTTGGTATTTTGGTAGTTGATTTTATCGTTTACTAGTATACGTTATGACTAGTATGAAACTACTAACTTATACGTATACTTGTTCAAAATGTTTGTGTTCTTTTATGAAAAAGTGCAACTTGAAGTGATTGATTTTTCTTGAAAGATATGTCTTAGAAAATATAACTATTTGTATAGACATGAATATTGTTAAATAGTCATTTGTCATGTTTTGTAAAAGAAGCATTTGGATTACATTGCCTTTATTGGACCCGATGAAATTTTGTTCATGGGTAGTTCTATTACAATCAAATAAGAAGTTATGGAAAGGTCCTTTTTAAAAGGACATTTGAGGAGGTGATGACTCTAAATAATGTTTGTATCGCACAAAATTATATGAAATATGAACAAAATTTTAGTGAGAAAAAAGATACCTCACGAAGAGCTTGTCAAACTCAATATTTTTATTTGTTCTTACTTGCTTGAGTCAAAGTGTTTGACATAAACAGTTGGTGCATGTCATTTTCAAAACCTTCTAAGGAAAACTGATCAACTTAGAAGTTTTGTCTAACTTCGAGTGCAATAAATAAAAATGTCATATTTGTGTGGAATCTAAGTATGATGAACATTCCTAGAAACTTGTTTTAAAGAATTCTTATCTCTTAGTGACATTTGTTATATGAAGCCAACACCATCTGATGGTGGAACAAAAGTATCTCATAACTTTCATTGACAATTGCATTAACTGTCTATTTGCTGAAAGGTAAGGATGAAGCAATAGAAATGTGTAGACAATATACTATCGAAGTTGAAAATTAGTTGGGAAAAAGATAAAAAGTGATAATAATGGAGAAAATGAATCTCCTTGTGCGGAAATATGTTTGGAAAGTGGATTTATCCATCAAACTACTATCGTATTCACCTCAATCTAAAGAAAAATGGAACATTGAATGAAATAATGGATGCGTTATTATAAGTTCGGGTTTACCATAAAACTTTTGTGGAGGAACTATCCTTACTACAAAAGGGAACAACAAAAAGTTGTCTTTTCAGAAAAAAAGCAATTTTGTTTGTTCAGGAAACAATCTATTCCATATAAGAAATGAAAAGGAAGAATCCAACTTGAAGTATTTCAAAGTGTGGTGGTGTCTATCCAAAGTCCAAGTTTCTATTCCTAAAATGATTGAAATAGGACCTAAGATCGTGGAATGTAAAATTAGACTTGACTAGTCTAGTGAAAGGTCTAAACGACCTTGGAAAGAACAAAAGGAAAATGTACTTAAGAAAGAGGTTTAGAGACGTAGTAAATGTGGACGGATACTCTCTTCGAATATAATTTTGTTATATTTCTTGTGTCTTATGTAGACTCATCCTTTTCGGCAGATGGTGTCAATAGTAAGATGGATTCAATCTTGAGCAATCCTATTAGAAGTTGGTTGATTTTCCTCCAGGAAATAAAATTTTGGGTTCAAAATGAACCCTCATAAAGAAAATGAAAGTCCATGAAACTATTGGCAAATATAGAGCAAGACTTCGTGTCAAAGACTTTAGACAAAAACAAAATTTTGATCTTGTTGATATATATACTCATCAATAAGTAGAATTACATCCATTCGGATACTAATATTATTAGTTGGGATATCTGACCTCCAAATTCATGAAATGAATGTGAAAATATTTCACTTAAACGAAAAATTGGAGGAATAAATTTACATGGAACAACCCGAGGGTTTTATGGTTACTTGTAAATAAAAGAAAGTGTGCGAACTTGTTAAGTCACACCATGAGCTAAAACAAGCACCCAAACAATGACATAAGAAATTTGGTCAAACCATGTTGGAAAATGAATTTAAGAATGGTGGAAAAGATAAATGTATGCACATTAAAATCACAAGGTCATTGTTTGTTTGTATATTGGTGATATGATGATCATTAATAGAGACACTAATGTCATAAATGTTACTAAATGTATTCTAGAAAGCAAGTTTAGAATGAAAAAATCTTGGAGTTGTTGATGTAATCTTAGGTATAAGAATCCTTAGAACTCCATAATGTTTAGCATTTTCACGGTCTCATTGCATTGAAAAGGTACTTGACTAGTTCAAATAGTTGGATGTCAATATTGTCTAGACTCCGATAACTGTGAGTTTAGCATTTCAATAGAGTGAAAGCAAAAGTGACTCACAATTCGATTGTGCTAGAGTATTGGGAAGTATGTATATCATGAAGTGTGTGCAATCAGATAAACTTAGTCAGTTCACAAGTGATCCTAATCAAACTTATTACATAACAATAAATAGTGTTTTGGAGTAGTTAAAAAATACTTAAAACTATGACTTGCATTATAACAATATCAAACAATATTGAAAGGATATAATGATGCCAATTTGAGTCACGAATAAATGATGTAAAATCCACAAGCAGATATACATTTACTCTTGGAAGAGGAGCAACCTCATGGAAATTTTTCAAAAGAGACATGTATCGCTAGCTCTACAATGATCTTTGGGATAGGTTCTCAAGATAAGGTCGGTGAATAAGTTGAAAGACTCCAGAATTTCTTGATAGATATTCTTTTTTGTCCCAAACCATTGGCATAAGTATGCATACACTTTGATGGTCAAGATGCAATAGGGAGGGCATGGAGCATGATGTATAATGAAAAGTCTCGTCATATACGACATAGACATGATACCGTTAGAGAACTACTCCTTAGTGAAATTATCATAATTGACTATGCAAATTCAATAGAATAATTTGTCAGATCCATTTATAAAAATGCCTAACTAGAGAGAAAGTTTAAAGATCATATAAGGGAATGGATTTACGCCTTAGGACAAGTCATCATTGCGGTAACTCTATCTAGCAGACTGGAGATCCCAAGAGCTATATTCAAGGAGAAAAACAAAGTTGTGAATAACGGTTCAACATTGTCAACAAACTCTATCCATTTTCATGATGAAGACAATGCTCGGAGACAAGGATACAACATTAAGGCTTGTTAATGAGTTAATAAAGTTTAATGGTTTTATTGATTTGCTAAGTTTGGCAGAGTTCACCAAATAGTGTTCTTCACGATAACATGGTTAGAAATTGATGTACCGTAGTTTTATGATACTTCTAATGCTTTTTCCTTAATTTTAGTATATGTCTAAGGCCTTTTTTGTAGTAGTTAATATGTTTTTCTCTGTGTTTGCAGGAAAAATGTCCAGAATGAAAACGCTGAAGACTGTGCTGAAATCTGCAAAATTGATGACCTACAGAGCCACCGACGGGCCGTTGATCCTGTGAAGGTCCGTAGGTGATGATCGTCGACTGAAGGTCTAAATAGCTTAAATGAAATCGGGGAAATTTGTCCAAGTGTGGGGCTACGGAAGGAGAGAGGTCTGTCGATGGACCGTCATGGCTAACCATCGGTGGTAACAGAAAGTAGTCCCAGTACCCGACTTGAAGAAACCACTAATTATGGAGGAACGGAGGCCATCGACGGACCGTAGGTCCACAGACGGGCCGCGTTGTTAGTCCGTCATTCCATTGACAAACCGTCAGTAGGGTCGTTAATGGCAGACGCATTTTGGACATATTATTTTTCCTTAAATATAACTCCTTTTTATTTTAGGACATTATTATTTTAAATAGGACTAAAACCCTTATTTTGGGAGTTAGACTCTTTACTAGTTTTCATATTTGTGTTATTGGAAGTTAAACTTTGGTTTTCTGGAAAAACATTAATTTTCCGGAATCGTTTATTTCATATTTTAGTGAATTCATGTGATATTTTTGGGTTTTCTTCAAACTTGTTAAAGTAAGCGCGTGATTTCTTGCTTAACAATTATGAATTCTGTAATTCTTACCATGGGTAACTAAATCCACAACTAGGGTTGTGGGACCATGGGTAATTAAAAAGGAAGTGCATACGTTAGAACTTGCCCTATTTCTACTTTCCAGACCAAGGAGGTAGTTTATAGGAAAACAATTATCAACATAGATTTAGTATACACTATATAATATGCTAGTTTAAATTGGTGCAATGTAGTAACTTAGTCATACATTGAATATGATGCTTAATATGAGGTAAAGGTAAGGTTTAGTAAAGTAGACACACGTAGCCGGACCAAGGTATGGAGTGAAATTCTCTTGTTGCCAAACCAAGGAATTAAGGATACATAACTTACCACTTTGCATACAAGATACTAGGAAAGGATTCTTTTAGCTAGGATTACTGTGTTATGAACCTACGGGGAACACTTACACCCTAGTTTCTCTCATCACTTGATAAACACTAAAGTTATAAACTTGCTATTTGACTTACTTAGAAATAATTAAACATTTTTGTTTCACAACCCCCCCCCCCCATTAAATTAATTGTTTTCATAAAGGACTTGACTAAATAGATGTAATTTTACATTGAAGTTAAGTCTAAATCATTTTCCTCGTTGGATCGACCCCAACCTAACAATTGGGTCCCTTCCTTAATACGCCCGCTTTAACTTCTTCAGGGAAGTATCAATTTAAGCGTATCAAATTTTGGCGCCGCTATCGGGAAAAGTGGCTTTTAGATTAACTTTAAGAACATTACCGAATTTTAGTGTACAATTTCCTAATTTTACTTTTTCTTTTTGGTTTTTTGTCTCTCGCAGGTCTAGCTTTCAAGTATGCCAAGTACATGGAGTTGAGGAGAACCAATACTTTCACTTGATCAAGAACTAAACTGTACACTTCGTAGAATGAATATTCAAAATAATCCTGCTTCTATCGATGATGAGATCAACCATCAACCTCCTCCACCGGTTGATGCTCATAACCAAGTGATAGTGGAGAACCCTAGTTAGGGAACTATAAGGAGGCAACCTCCTGCCCATGCCCTCAAGAATACTATAGGGTAAATGTTAACATTACTGACTATGACGGGCCACTTGTCCTACCTCTCTACCACATGGTCATACCTTAGTGGTGACTAGTAGCTTAATGGAGATGCATAACATTAGAGGATTGTTTTCGGGGCTACCATCTGATGATCCACATGCTTACATCGCCAAACTGAGGTGGATGTGTAAGAGTTGTATAGGGAGACATAACTTGGACATGGACATCATTGGGTTAAGAGTGTTCCCTCTCTCACTTACAGGAGAGGCTGCTATATGGTTTACTGAGCTTCCCTATAAATCGATCTATACTTGGAACCAATTGAGGGATGTCTTCTTAGCACATAACTATCTGGTGTCTAAGAATCTAAATCACAAAGATAGGGTGAACAAATTTGTGGCATTACCAGGGGAGTTAATAAGCAGTTCTTGGGATAGGTTTATCTCATTCTTGAGAAGGCTGAGTAGTTAGAGAAAATCTCCTGAAATAATAAAGCTTGGAGCACTAGGAAGTCGGATGCTGGGAGAAACATTTTTGCAGTGCAAGTTTCACATAACCCAGCACATATGAGATTCGTGCAAAAATGGCTCAAATGAGAACTTAGCTTGGGTTGGTGTTAAAACATGTCACCAGGGGTGCAGAAAAGGTAAATGCGGTGAACTATTTGGCTAAACCACCACCACTGGTTGATGAGTACTACTATGAAGAAGATTCTTATGTAGTGAATGAGCATACGGGGGGTTTCCGGCCAAACGCCGAAGGCTCCAATCAGGACAATTGGCGCCAAGGTCAAGGAAATCAATGTCTGAACTATGGGAATTACAATTGAGAGGGTCACTATGTCCGAGATGGAAACTACAACCGGGAAAACAACTTCAACCGGGGTAACTATGGTAACGGAAACTATTGGAGTGGGCCCTATGTTCCACGTCAAAATTGGGAAGTTGCTATAGGGATAGTGGAGGTAGTATGGCGCGAGTTGATGATATGTTGCAGAAGATGAGGAGGAGGTTTGATGCTAGTGATGAGAATGCCAAAGAGTTGAGAGGTGATTTAGCAAATATTGGGCAAAAAATATTGTTGCACATGCAATATCAATTAAGCACCTTGAGTTGCAAATGGCCCAATTGCCTTCTACTGTGAACCCACGCCAACCGGGTACTCTTCCTAGCAGTACCGTCCAAAATCCAAAAAATGATGGACATTGTATGGCAGTCACTACTCGAGGGGGTTAGCAAGCCATTGACCCACCTATGTCGTCTGGCGTAAAAGATAAGAGGAGAGGAGATTATGTGGTAGAGGAAGTTAGTGGTGATTTGGTAGACAAATTGGGAAAAGAAGCTGAGATACACCAAAGGTGACTCCCATTCCTAGACCACCACCTCCATTTCTGCAAAGATTGGTGAAAAAGACCGAGGATGGTAAGTAACGGTGTTTTATTACTATGTTGAAACAGATTTCCATAAATGTCTCTTTGATAGAAGCTCTTGAACAAATGCCCAATTATGCCAAGTTCATGAAAGATATGGTCACTAAGAAGAGATCGATTATTTTTTAGGATGATCAGCGGATGTAACACTGTAGTGCAATTGCTACAAGGTCTCTTGTGCAAAAGAAAGAAAATCCGGGTGCTTTCACTATTCCATGTACAATTGGGTTGTTACACTTTGCTAAAGCATTATGTGATCTTGGGGCAAGCATTAGTCTCATGCCTCTCTCTATTTAAAAGAAGTTGAGTTTGGGTGACCCAAATCCCACTGTGATGCGGCTACTGATGGCCGATCAAATGGTGAAGAGGCTTATTGGGATACTCCATGATGTGCTAGTAAAAGTGGAGTCATTTATTTTCCAGGCCGATTTTGTGATTCTTGATTGTAAGGTGGACTTTGAGGTGCCCATTATTCTTGGGAGGTCGTTCCTTGCTACCGGTAAGGGTAGATGAATTTTTGGTTGAACAATGAAGAATTGACTTTCAACATTTGTAGGTTCATGATAGAGAGTGGTGAGTTCCAATCCGTATCTGCGATATCCTAGAAGGATGAGAGTTCGTCTGAGGTACAAATAGAAGAGTGTCTTAGGGTCGAGGCACCAGCGGCAGTGATCTGGAATTTTGAGAGTGATTGAATCGAAGAGTATGGGTCATTGGTTGCGGCATTTGATCGAGGTGATGTTTGGTTCAAACCAAAGAAATTGGATTTAGATATGAAATATCACAAATCTCCACCCGCGAAACCATCTATTGAGGAGGACCCAAAATTGGAGCTTAAGGCTCTACCACCTCATCTGAGGTATGTTTTCTTGGGGAAAGGTGACACTTTGCTGGTAATTATTGCATCAGATTTTAATATGCAACAAGTAAAGTGTTTGGTGAAGTGCTGAAGAGGTTCAAGAGAGCTATTAAGTGGACTATTGCGGATATTATTGGGATCCCTCTCAATATTTGTTCACATAAAATAAAACTCAAGCCCGATCATAAGCCCAGTATTGAGCACCATAGACGTTTAAATCCACCTATGCAAGAGGTAGTGAAGAAGGAAATTATTAGGTGGTTGGATGTTGAAGTCAGATATCCGATCGCTGATAGTAGTTGGGTATGCCCTATTCAGTGTGTGCCCAAGAAAGGAGGAATGACTGTGGTCCCTAATGACAATAATGAGCTTGTTCCAATGAGGTCGGTGACCGGATGGAGAGTGTGTATGGATTACCGGAAATTGAATGCATGGACTCAGAAGGACCATTTCCCTATGCCCTTCATAGATCAGATGTTAGATAGGCTTGTAGGAAAGGGGTGGTATTTTTTTCTTGATGGTTATTTGGATTAAAACCAAATCTCTATTGCACCGGAAGATCAAGAGAAACCACTTTTACTTGTCCTTATGGAACTTTCGCATTCAAGAGGATGCCCTTCGGGTTATGTAATGCACCGGTACTTTTCAAAGATGTATGATGTCCATAATCTCCTATATGGTGGGGGACACCATTGAGGTATTTATGGATGATTTTTCTATTGTTGGTGACTCATTTGATCATTGTTTAAATCATTTGTCCGAAGTTCTCAAAAGATGTGAAGATTGCAACCTTGTGCTAAACTAGGAAAAATGTCACTTTATGGTGAAAGAGGGTATTGTATTGGGCCATCGCATCTCAGAGAAGGGCATAGAGGTTGATCAAGCTAAAGTGGAGGTGATAGAGAGACTTCCTCCACCCATCTCTGTAAAAGGTGTAATGAGTTTCCTTGGGCATGCGGGTTTCTACCGGAGGTTCATCAAGGATTTTTTCAAAAATTTCACATCCTCTGTGCAAGTTACTTGAGAAAGAGTGTAAACTTTATTTGGATGAATCCTATCTGAAAGCACTTGGAGAGATTTGAAGGAGAAGTTGGTGTTTGCGCCCATTATTATTTCTTTGGATTGGAGCAAACCATTTGAGGTTATGTGTGATGCTAGTTGGGTTGCTCTTGGTGTAGTATTGGGGAAAAAAAGGTATAAAATCCTTCACCCCAGTTATTATGCCAGTAAGGCCCTTAATGAAGCTCAGAAGAACTATACTGTGACTGAACAAGAGCTACTTGCGGTGGTATTTGTCTTCAAAAATTTCCTCTCCTATTTGCTTTGCATGAAAAATATAGTGCATACTAATCATTCTGCCTTGAGATATTTGATGGTAAAGAAGGATGTGAAATCGAGATTGATTAGATGGGTATTAATGTTGCAAGAGTTTGACTTTGAAGTGATAGACAGAAAAGGGACAAAAATCAAGTTGCCGATCACTTGTATAGATTAGAGGATTAAGCTATTCGAGAATTAGGTGAAAAGGTTGAAATTGATGATACTTTCCCTGATGAGCATGTATTGTTCGCTTCTCAAGACTTGATTCCATGGTTCGCCAATTTTGTGAATTACTGAGATAGTGATATCGTCCCATCAGACTTGTCCTTTCATCAAAGGAAAAAGTTCATGCATGATGTGAAAAAGTTCTTTTGGGATGAGCCACATTTATATAGGAGTTGTTCTTATGGTCTTATTCGCTGGTGTGTGCCGGAATTTAAGATGTTGAGTGTTTTGGAGGCATGTCACTCCTCGCCTGTGGGTGGGCATCATAGTGGTATCCGGACTGCCCATAATATCTTGCAATGTGGCTACTATTGTCTAAACATCCACCAAGATGCTCATGAATTCACAAAGGAATGTGATAGGTGTCAAAGAGATGGAGGTATTTCTAGATGGCAAGAGCTCCCTTTAAATCCTATTCTTGTAATTGAGTTGTTTGATTGTGGGGCATTGACTTTATGGGCTTGTTAGTTCTCATGGGGTTAAGTATATTCTTGTGGCGGTTGATTATATATCAAAAGGTTGGAGGCCATAGCACTTGCAAATAATGAAGGAAAGAGTGTCACCACGTTCTTGAAAAGGAACATATTATCCAGATTTGGCACCCCCAAGGTCCGTTATTAATGATGGGCGATCCCACTTTTGCAACAATTTATTCAAAGGGTTATTGGAGAAATATGGGGTTCGCCATAATGTCGCCACTTTTTTACCATCCTCAAACTAGTGGGAGAGTTGAGGTGTCAAACAGAGAAATTAAGCAGATTCTAACGAAAATGGTGAATGCGAGTAGAATGGAATGGTCACAAAGGCTTGATGATGCTCTTTGGGCCTACCGGATAGCATACAAGACTCCCATAGGTATGTCTCTTTACCAACTTGTATATGGGAAGGCTTGTCACTTGCCGATTGAGTTAGAGCATAAGGCCATGTGGGCAATGAAGAAACTGAAGATGGATTTGACTGAAGCAGCGGACAGAGGTTGAATAGGTTAACTGAGCTTGATGAGTTTTTCTTGAAGGCATATGAAAGTTCAACCCTCTACAAAAAAAGATGAAGAAGTACCATGACCAAAAGATTGAGAAGTGCAATTTTGTGGTTGGGGATTTGGGGTTTTTATTAAACTCTAGGTTGTGGCTATTTTCGGGCAAACTCAAGTCCAAATGGACTGGTACATTGTTGATCACTGAAGTATTTCCTCATGGTGCGGTTGCGTTGGAGAATAAAGAGGTTGTAAGGTTCAAGGTGAATGGACAAAGAATCAAAATCCACATAGGGCATGCAGAAAATGCGAATGAAGTGGTTGAGGCATACCGTCTTGATGAAGCCTGAGTAAGCGAGAGTCCTGCGTCGTGCCGCGACGTTAAATCGAGCGCTGATTGGTAGGCAACCCAATATGTATCCTCTAGCCAACAATAGGTTTTTCTTGATTTTCTAGGAGTAGTGCGTTATTTCGGTTTTTACTTCATATCATGTATGCATTTTCTTTAACTTTCTTTTTGAAGTATTGGCTAGAGAGTAGACTAGGTCCTTGACTAAAAGGTGTCAGAAAACAAAAAAGAAGATTAGCTTATTGGGTGTTCAATGTGCAGGGACCAAATCACATGAAATTTGTAGAAACTAGTCTGGTGCACTGATCGACGGACCAAGCGACGGACCGTCGTCCCATCGACGGACCGTCGATGGCATCCGTGGATCCCAAGTATGATTTCTATTTTTCCTAAGTTAGGGAACAATCGACGGAACAGTTGATGGACCATTGACTAACCGACGGTCCATTGACGGGGAATCGTTATTTCTCCAGACCCAATTACCCGACCCGACCCGACCGGCTATATATTGAATTTTTAAACTTTTCAGTTACCCCACCCTTACAAATCCCCTTCCCAATTGTTTCCCTCCCCATTTTCCTTCAACTCCTCCACTCACTCACCTATTTACTCCCCCCTTAAACACTCTAATTTTCCTCTTCCCCAAATCCCCATCAATCCCAAATGTTTTTCTCTCCCAAATTCCCATCTGTTTTTGTCTTCCTTCCGGTCGGTGTTCAAAATTTGGCTCGGTGTGGTTTCCTGTAAAAATTCATCTCCATAATTACTCCACTACAGTACAAAGGTATGTCATTCTGCTCTACTCAATGAATTCTTGTTCATTTACATGCTAAATTGATGTAATACGTATGTGGGTCTTGACTTTCTGACAAAATTGCATGCTTGATTGTTGAAACTGAGTTCCTAGTCCCGTCGAATAATGAAGAGTGAATGGGTTGGGGGTTTATTGTCAAAATGCACTGTATTTTGAGTTTTGTTGTTTCTGACTTAGGGTTTGAAGGTGCTTTAGAATCTAGGTTTGAAATTGTGATAATACATGCCCTCCGAAAGACGAAATGGTTTTTTAATGCCAGATGAATTTAATATATCTTAGTTTGATTGAACATTGTTCATCGGGGTACCAACCATGGCTTACAAAAAATCTGTCTGACCAATAGTACGAGACCCATCTACGGAGCGTCAGTCAGTCCATGGACCATCGATGGGTTCCGTCGATATCCACTCTCCATATTTGCCGAATTCTTGAACGATTGATGTAGTCTACAGTCCGTTGGTTGGTCGACGGACCATTCTGCACGTCCTTCGTCTTTAACAGAACCCTGATTGCTGAGGGTTCCTAGATTTTTTTTCTAAGTATCTACCTACGGGGGTCCTGCAAGTCCGTCGTCTCTAACAGAACCTTTAATCATGCAGCTTTCAAAATGTTCAGTAGGTGTTCATCGACGGACCTTCATTCCATCGATGGACCGTCTGTAGTGCCCGTCGGTCAGTCTTGTAATTCTGAACTGGACTATATTTTGTGTTTCCAAGTTTGGTATTGCTTCTGTTGGGTGTGTCAGAGGTTTACACTGAAGCTAATAACTCTCTTTTGCACCAATGGCTCCCAAGCAAGACCTAGTCTACTCCAGAGGATGTTCAAAGTCCATTGCACCTTCACATCGTCTGGTGATTGGCTCGGACGATGATGATGATCCAAAATATGTGCCACAAGGCACCTGGACATCGACACGTGCTTCTAGGTTCACTCGAGGCATGCCTGGGAAGGTGGGATCCGGCGTAGTCACTGCCTCCAGTCTTATGAGGAGCGCACACTGACCGACACACTGTCTGGGTCTGCCGCTGGTTTTGAGGGAGTGTCTGGCTCTAAGAAGGCTTCCGGGTCTGAGGAAGCATCAGCTTCACGTGTTCCCACTATTCCTCCTGCACCGGTCCATTCTGCCTCGTCTGATGAAGTTGACAATGTAGATTCCACTCCAGCACCCTTGATCGATGTCTCCTCACCGATTGTTAATTAGCCCAACCGGTGGTTTGTAGAAGGACAATACTAGGTGCACAGGGACGCCAAGTTTCTCGATGATAAGGAGGTCATGACTCAGACTCTGACAGTCGAGCGGCGAGTTCTTACAGGGAGTCTTTACATTGTCCCTGATATACATGCTCTCTTCACCCGCCATCAGCTAGAGTGGATGGACAGGTGCATTGGACGCTACATCAAGGAGGTGGTGTGAGAGTTCTACGCATCTTATGTAGCGACTCTCTGATTTTCCCTAGATAGGCAGTCTAAACCTGCTAAACAGGCACCACTTGATCATCTTCGAGTCCGTGGCCGTAGGGTAGAAATCCCATTACCTACTATTTGACGGTTCTTATACGGCGCTGACATAGGTGCTACAAGGGAGATCCTTACCTCCGAGTTTGACTATCGGTGGAGGCTGATAAAGGGGGCCTTTCAGTGTGATGCGGGGCTGATAGAGACCACCAAGAGGTGGATAGCCACCACCATGTGCCCTTTCCCCTGCTTGATTTTTTAGTTGTGTAGGTCTGCTAGAGTGCCCATATGGCATATTGACATTCTCAGGAATTCTACTGGGACTGTTGATATAGGTCTCATCAAGGATGAGGCAAATGAGGCAGCACCCCACAGAGGGCCCAGAGTAGAGGTGCACCCGCTAGGTGAGAACTTGGAGGAAATGGTAGAGCAAGCCCAAGAGGATAATCAAAGTACATCAGATCCTACCTGAACAACCCCAGTCGAGTCTTTTCCGGGTACTAGCATAGCCTGAGTTACTCCCGCTCCACTCCATCTGCAGCACTAGTCCCGATTTTTAAGGTCGAGAAGTTAGAGTCCTAGATGGCCACACTACTACACCATATCCATCCTTGGGTGCAAAATTCCATTGTTGAGGCGGAGGAGCAGATTGAGAAGAAGATTGCCCAGCAAATTCAGCGGCAGATGCTGGCAGTCAATCAGTGACTTGACGTCTTCGACTTAAGAGTTCTCGCACCGCCATCCCCTACTATTAACTTAACGACTCTCTAGGATGCTTTGGTGAGTGTGAGGGTTGTCGTGGATTCCATCCTAGATGAGGGGGAGTCTGAGTCTGAGGCAACACCTGCAGAGGATACGGTGCTTACTGCACTGTTCTAGACCACCGCTAGTCCACTGCCTTCGCCACGTGAGCATGCCAAAAACCAGAGAGGGTGATGAGTTTCGTGCTACGAACAGAGAGTGTACTGAGTTGGAGGCTTCAAGGAGAGTCTGTTGATGGATTAAGAGGCCTGGCAGATGAAGGCTCATGAGTTGGCTGTTGAGGCGTCTAGCTCCAGGATTGTTGATGTTGAGAGAAGCACTTACGAGGGTGTTGTTATTGGTGGGGACACTACCGATGGTGTCCCTACGTCCGAGGGAGTGGGTTCCAAGAAACTGGACCCGCCAGCTTGTTGATCGTCGGCGCAATGCGCCTTAGGTTTGCTTCACCTACCACCTTGTTTTATATTTCTTATGCATTAGGACAACTGCATGTTTTTTTGTTGGGGGTGGGGTAAATGGAAAGTGAGTGCTAGGGTGAAGTCTGAGTAGCCCAACTCATGATCCTCTCTTGGGGTTTTCTTGCCTGTGTTCTTTTCCCCCAAGAGACTGATTATTTTACTGTTTAATCGGCATGTTATTACCTTGTTCAAAGTATGTGTGAAATCTGAAGCATGATGACTAAAATACAATGATATCCTGTCTAAAATGAATGTTTGCATGATTAGGCATAGTGAATATTGAATTTGTTGGCTCTAAGCATGACATAGAGGTACACCATTGCATGACCCTCGATGTAACGCTCGAACTAGGTGGAAGATAATCTAGTAGGGTAATGAGGTGTTAAATGAGTGTGAGGAAAGTTGAATAGTCCACTGTTGGTACCTATCTAGAACTTTCCCGGTTAGTCCTTGTTAAACATAGGCCCTTGTTAAACATAGTCAATCTTTAGCCTGAATGAAAGAAAACCAAATGAAATTAATCCTTTTTAATCCAAATAATTTGAGATTATAATGGACTTTTCTTTTCTACCCCAACTCATGTTTTCTGGGTACAATGTATTGGCCCTGGTCCCTCCTTGGACATGTGGACCTCAGCTTATGCCAAAAGCATAAGTTGAGGGTGGCTAATGCAGAAACAAAACTCGTCCTGGCCCTGACCCAACCTTGGTTATTGTGTACTTTGACTCATGGCAAAGCCATGAGTTGAGGGTGGCTATTAAGAGGAATGTCCTGGAAAGCGGGGGTTGAAAGAATTATTGAAAGAAGAAAAGAAAAGTGGCTCAACCAAAGTTGAAATCAAGTGAAAATTTTAAAATTTTGAAAATAAAAATGAAAGAAGGGTCATTTGCACAAAAGGAAAAAGAAAGGAGAAAAGCAAGGCAAAAGATATAAAAGATGAAGAGTAGAGCATAATAAATGATGAAAAGGTAGGACGCTTAGCAGTTATGTCAAAGAGGGCAACAAGTTTCTGAATGCATCCAAATGTACCCTACCTGAAATCTGAGCCTACTTTACAAGCCAAGAAAGTCCTTTCGGTGATCCTGAGAGTCTAATATGGTGAACTTAAAGCAGTGAAAATAAGGGCAAGCTATGGACACAAGTATCAACTAGGTGTGAATTGGTTCTAAGAGTGAGTGTTGAAAAGTAATCCTTATACTCAAATTGAAATCACTATGTGAAAAAGGAGGATGTTGTTTGTAAAGTGAGGACACTAGTTGCAATATTGGAAAGTTGGTACCTTGGTGAAAGAAAAAGATGAGAGGTGTCGGTGCGTAGTGAGTCTATGTCATGGTCTAATCCACATGAATAAGCCTAATACATAGATCATGCATAAAAACAATGAAAATAATCGGGATTGATAGCTAGATTATTGTGAAAGCTTAAAAGAAGATACTTTTGTACAAAGGTGTTGTGGTGAGTCATGGTGCGTCACTTGAGGACAAACAACGAATTTAAATTGAGGGTGTTGATGTACCGTGGTTTTACGGTACTTCCAATGCTTTTTCCTTAAGTTTAGTGTGTGTATAAGGCCTTTTTGTAGTAGTTTTAATGTGTTTTTCTCTGTGTTTGAGGGAAAACTGTCCACTACGAAAACACTGAAGAATGTGCTGAAATCTGCATAAGTGATGGATGACCTACGGAGCCACCGACAGACCGTTGACCCTGTGAGGGTCTGTAGGTGATGATCGTCCACTGAAGGACAAAGAAGTTGAAATCAAAGTAGGGAAATTTGACCAAGCGTGGGGCTACTGAAGGAGCGACAGTCCGTCGATCCACTAACAGACCATCATGGCAAACCGTCTGTGGTAACAGAAAGTAGTCCCACTACTCGGCTTGAACAAACCACTCAATATGGAGGAACGGAGGCCATCGACGAACCGTAGGTCCACTGACGGGCCGTGTTGTAGGTCCGTCGATGGTAACAGAAAGTGTTGAAAAGTTGAAGCTGAAAAAGATTTGAAGTATGGACCGATGGAAGTTGTCGACGGTCCGTCGTTCCATTGACGGACCGTCAGTAGGGTCGTCGACGGCAGATGCATTTTGGACATATTATTTTTCCTTAAATAGAACTCCTTTTTATTTTAGGACATTATTATTTTAAATAGGACTAAAAACCTTGTTTTTGGGGTTAGACTCTTTACTATTTTTCATATTTGTGTTATTGGAAGTTAAACTTTGGTTTTTGGGAAACACTTTAATTTTCCAGAATCGTTTCATTGAATATTTTAGTGAATTCAAGTGATGTTTATGGGTTTTCTTCAAACTTGTTAAAGTAAGCATATGATTTTTTGTTTAACAATTATGAATTGTGTAATTCTTAGCATGGGTAACCAAATCCACAACTAGGTTTGTGTGAAGCATGGGTAATTAACAAGGTAAAACTAGCTAAATAACAATTCTAGAATAGGGTCTTGCATGTACTGATAATTCTTTCTTTTAGAAGTCTTTTTAACGAGTGCACACGTTAGAACTTGCCCTATTTCTACTTGCGGTACCAAGGAGGTAGTTGATAGGAAAAGAATAATCAACATAGATTTAGTTTACACTATATAATTGGCTAGTTTCAATTGGTTCAAAGTAGTAACTTAGCCATACATTGAAGATGATGCTTAATATGAGGTAAAGGTAAGGTTTAGTAAAGTAGACTCACGTAGCCGGACCAAGGTACGGAGTGAAATTCTCTAGTTGCCAGACCAAGGAATTAGGGATACATAACTTATCAGTTTGCATGCACGATACTAGGAAAGGATTGTTTTAGCTAGGATTACTGCGTTATGAACCTATGGGGAACACTTACACCATAGTTTCTCTCATCACTTGATAAACACTAAAGTTATAAACTTGCTATTTTTATTACTTAGGAATAATTAACATTTTTGTTACACAACCCCCCCCCCCCATTCAATTAATTATTTTCGGAAAGGACTTGACTAAATAGACGTAATCGTAGATTGAAGTTAAGTCTAAATCATTTTGCTCGTGGATCGACCCCAACCTAACAATTGTGTTCTTTACTTGATACGACCACTTGTACTTCTTTTGGGAAGTATAATTTGAGCGTATTAGAAATCACATATGTGTGTGTGAAGTGTAAGCCGCTTCGAAGAAAATGATTTTTAAAAGCCCATCTCTCTATACACTCATGAAACCAGGATGTGTTCATGGCAGAAATGAACACAACCGTAAGAACCATAAATGGTAAAGGTTTAATTGTGTGACATATGGTTGTTTAAGTATACACCAAAGCTCGACGGTTCAGAGATATCGCATCTACCGATTAACTGAGTAAATCCGACATGTGTTCGCTGCAGAAAGTCCAAGGAGAAACCTACTTATCTAGATGCAATTAATATTGCTTGTAAAGTATACATACTAGTAAGATTCTTCGTCTTGGAGTCATTCCCCATTCATGTAGTGGATTGTTGGGTTTTAAATGGTGTGAATGGAAAATGAAGAGTTGCGACTATTATGAAGAGACGGGACTTTTATGAAAGATTGCGACTTTTATGAAGAGTTGCGACTTTTATGAAGAGTTGCGACTTTTATGAAAAGTTGCAACTTTTATGAAAAGTTGTGAATTTTATGAAGGTGACGACCTTTCCGAAATATTTTGATTTTTTCAAAGGTTTTGTGACCTTCTGGTAAGGTACAATAAGAACCTTTTCGCACTGCCCTTTGTTTTCTATAAATTGAGGGATTTCCTCTCATTTTTAAAAGAGGTTTTTCTGGACTTCTTCTTCTACTACTAAATCTAGTACTCTAAGTGTACTTTACTGTCGTTGACCGACTCACTGACACCAGCGTTTTGGGGATCAATACACTGGTGATTGAGATTATTCTATCTTGGGAGTACATATTCCAAATCAAACCTCGGATATTAGATGAGAATAATTTCCTTAAGGGGACAGTGTGCATTCAGTGGGCTTGATTTTCTTTCTATGCTTCCAAATTCTGGTATGTGTTACAAATTTTAGATTAGTGAATCAATTTTTGTTCTGCTGTTCTTCACTGGTTCATTAAATTTTGGTAACTTCGTGTTTCTACAAAGTTTGTTTGTGTCACGCCCGGATTCTGGAATCCGAACGTGACCGACGTCGTTAACCTCTAAGAGGTCGCAGACAAGCCTCTTAGCATTCGTCATAACATGGGATCATTAAAATTTGCGGAAAAATTAAAAAAAAATTAATATACTAAAGTATACTTAGACTTCATACTTAAGATTTATAAAAACATACGGTAGTCTAAAAAATTGTCTCACATATATAAAATCATCTAAAGAGTACAAATCTAGACATAGCCAATAATAGTTAATATGCCATATTGGCTTTAATACAAAAGGGTCCAAAGAACATAACGGAATAATGTATTCTAAAAACTACTAAATTTTCATAAGGCTGTAAATTGAAAAGGTAATGTCCCGAACTTGAGGACCTACCATGACTTGGAGAAAGAGTTCCAAGCTTCTTCAAATCGACCTCCTTAAGCTTCAATGGACGGAACCTATAGTTGTAGTATTGTAAAGTAATGGTGTTAGTACGCCATATGTACTAAGTATGGGTATATGCACATAACACATAGGGACATGCATGAAAAAGAATCATTTATCATATCTTTAGAAAACATGCCAAGCTATATAAAAATCTTTAATGCACATATCATATAACATATACAAGATAAGGATTTCGTTGACATCAAACATGATTATAATTATCAGAATCTTATCATAAAGTCACATTAAAAATTCATATTCAACACATCATATAAAAATAACATACAAAACACTTACCACTGATCCTATCCCCAACCTACAAGTGCAATGGTCATGTGAAGCCCCATAACCCCACATAACCAAGTAGATAAGATAGGAGACCATAAGTAAAGCTTTGCTTCATATAACAATGTAACTCAATAAAATATTCATTATAAGGATCAACATTCATGTAAGAGTAACATCATATATCATAAACATATATCTTTCACATCATTATATTACTTAAGAACAATCTCCTAGGACTTCCCTTAGAGTCAACTTTTGCAATGTCTAGGTAGCGTCCCATACCACTACCTATACTAAGCAAACTCCACAAGTAACCCTAGTCAATGATCGTTTACTTGTCTTTCATTTTCCATGAGGCAACATACGCATTAACCAACATAGACCATGTGAGCTAAACATGAATTTCGGTGTCATCAAACCCCACACCAAAAAAAGGTGGTCTACTGGCCATAGTAAAACCTACATGACATAGCTTTCTAGGTGGAAACATAGTTCAAGAACTAGGAGATGTATTAGAGACCCATAGTTTCACATTACATGGAAGCCTCAATCTCATGAGAACTATTGTGAACCTACCTTCCCCTGGGCAAGGGACACTTCGCACATCTAGTTCATCGGTACTTAGCTTAAGTCCCTTTTCTTGAAATAACCTTTAATTAATTTTTCATAATAAACTTATCATAGGTCATAGGAGATTATCTCCTTGTATAACATGATCATGAGCTCTTTTAGATTATATGAGAATTGTCCTTTCATAGTAACCCTTCATACGTGAGATATACATGGTATAATCATCTTGTGTAAAGCGTACAAGAGAGTATCATGACTTTCATATTCATGTTCTTATCATAATCTCACGATTTATATGTTCATAGCCAGCATATTCACATAGAAACATCATACATACTTTCATAACATAGCATCAAGAATTATAGGCTAACATAAACATCGTATAGTAATCGCAATTTTAGAAGACTTACCTCTTGCTTCCAAGAATATTATTCATCATGCGATATTCATAATAATACTTGGTGAAATAATCAATAAAAACTCATAAAATAATGTACAAGATCAATACATAGCATAGGAGAAGGTAAACGGGTCATTAAAGGGTTCATTCAAACCTTAAATTCTCACCCTAACAATTACATGTTATAATGTCATAGAAACAATCATAGGAAACCATCATATAGGTAAGAATGTACTTCACACTAAATTCAAACATAATTAGCAGAATATACTAAAAGATTCATGCGAATTCAGATATATAAACATTTACTTCTTATTGAATAACATAAATCTAGGGTTAGGAAGAAAATCTGTTTTGTAGAGTAAAAACCCTAGAATTGAAGCTCTTGAAAACCTATATTGAAAGGACCCCTTCGGGAAAGGAATCCCAAGAGTTATTACCCATACCTTATTGATGAATAATCCACAAAATCTTGATTTGAAACTTTGAAACCCCTTCGTCTTCTTCCTTAAGTTTTTCTTGTTCTTCAATGGAGATTGGAAAAGAGAGCATTCTTGAGAGATTAAGAGAATTTTGTTTGATCTTATTTGGGACGTGTAATTGTGGTATAAAACTGACCTAAAATCTTTATATCGACGTCCCAAGACTTACCCTAAAGAACCTCCACTTAAAGTTCCCAAAACGCCCCTCATAGATTGACTAGAATTAGAAGAACACTTTTATTTAACCGAAATCTGGATATTGCTTAGTGGTTTCAGTTTTGACCAATTAAATTAATTAATTAAGTTGATAATTTAATTAATTAGGTAACCTAGGGTAATTAATAAAGTACCCCTAAGTTGTTAGGACCATAACCAACCCTTTGGACCATCCTAGGTTAGGTACTAGGATGTTTCTTAGTTAGTTACTTGTCTAGTATAAGGATTTTGGTTTGAACATTTTAATTAATTAATTAAGTTTCTAATTTATTTAATATTTAACCTAGGGTAATTACTAAAGTACCTATAACCAACCCTTTGGACCATCCTAGGTTAGGTACTAGGATGTTTCTTAATTAGTTTCTTTTCTTAATGTCACCCGGTTAGGTCTTAGGTTGTCGGGTCCCTTAGCTAGATATTTTTGGTTGGTCATAGGTTAGTTAGTTAGTTAGTTAGGTACATTAGTTAGTACCTTGAATCAGTTAGGAAGCTTGTCCCCACGTGATTCTACATGTCTGCCACCTAACCACCCTCATCGATTCGATTGGGGCTTGTCTCTTGGCCGTTGGTAGCACATGTGTTGCTGCTCATTACTTGTCCAAGGACCCTCACTATGTCCTTGGGCACTGATTAACCTACATGATCATTTTAAATTGTTATGTGCTATGGTACCTAGGCCTGGCACATGGGTGCCTCGTACCTAATGTGTGTAGGCGAAGAAAATAAGAGTTACATAATTTTAGCTTAGGGCCTTCATTTCAGGTACAATCCCTAAATAAGCTTGGTTTAAGTTTCTTGTTTAATATATGAAATTTTCTAACACCCTTAAGCCAATATTCTCCAATATTCCCAATATTACTTAATATTGGATATTGGGATGCCTATGTACCCACAATACCTATTCTAAAAACCTAATAGGCTCTTCGACAAATACATTTTCTGGGAACATCATTTTAAGCATTATTAAATATACTAAGCTCTAATCTAAGTCATGTAATTTCCAGAGTGTTATAGTTGGAATCAGTAAGATTCTTTAAACACATATTAACAACAATTTCATATATATTTTCTAATCTATTTCTGATTCTAGTTTCTCGATTAGTTTTAATTTTCTCGTTGTGAAAATATTCTTAAACTTTTTTGTCTTACCACATTATTCAAAGTTTTGTTCTAAATATGTTAGGATTACAAGTTGAACAACAAATATTTCGTTTGGAGTTCAGGGACTGGCTCCTTGTACCAATCAGTGCACCAAGGTCACCTGCCCTTGCCAATTTTCAGTACATTGCTCTGTCTAAGTTCTTTTAAAGTGTACATTAACTCCCTATCAATTCTAACTACTCTAAAATACTTCTAAACATCTAAAAATCATCCATAACATGAATGATAATCTTGAGTTCATAATTAAAATTTAAGGTAGATGTAAGAATCATGTCTTGAGAGTTCTTCGAGTAATTACAAAAAACCTTTTACAAATTGTTTTAAAACTTGTTTTAAGACTTTACATTGAGTTTGAGGAAGATTAGATATAATTTAATTTTATTTAAAATGATTTATGTGAACTAAGTATTCCCAAGTGAAACTTTTTTGAATTTAAGAAAACAGGAAACATCGATTTCCAAAAGAGTTCATGAGCAATTTTAAGTACTGTCTCTTTTAAGAAAAAAACCTTTTGAGTAACAATCTCAAAGTTTGGGAACAGAAACTATTTTATTTTAAAAATAATGAGAGAACCTTTTGAGTAATAATCTCGAAGTTGGGGAAGAGAATTTAAAAAAAAAACATAACGAGCTAAGTTATATTTTGGGAGTAGTACTGAGTATCGATATGGGTGTGAGTTCTAACAAATCCACCACCACCCCCATAAACCATGCAGCCAGTGTGGGTAGTAAAGGTCGTACTTTATAGATGATTCTTTGTTGCTTTTTAGTATAGACTAGTAGATCAACTTACTTAGTAGGTTCTATACCCCGGCAAAGTATAGGACATTCTAGTACCGTGGGCTAGAAGTTGTATTGTCACATAACTCAAAGTGATAGTTGTCAGTTGAAGAATCTCCCAAATAGAGTTATATTGTATTTTTGCACATAAAAGAGTATAATTGTATTTTTCAAAACATTAATTTGTAATCTATTATTGTTTTTTTTATATTGCATCTTTATTACTACATTATATTGAAATGAGTTGAGTTGTGATGGAATAAGTGTTTCATCAATTCCTATTCAAGCTTATGTCTTGTTTAGATTACCTCTCACATGGTCGTAAATTCCATGTACTTGTGCCATTTGGCCTCCATCTTTTATGATGTAGATACATGTAACTAGGATCAGCATCTAGAGCTTCGTTGATCCAGTTCAATTTTAGAGTATTGGTGAGCCTCCTTTCTTCCGGAAGATCCCTTCTTTACATTTTCTTTTCAAATTTTCAGTTTTTTAGGATGATCGAGAGTCTTGTTCTGAAACCCCTCAAAGTATTAGGCACTTCATAGATAGATAGACATTAGTTCATGAGTCTTTTCATTTTCAGTTGTTCATGTTGAGACTTTAATTGCCTCTTTCATCAAGTTGAATGTTTCTTTAAACATTTCTAAGTTTATCTTTTGAGACATTTGAGTTACAGTATTTTTTAAGTGATTTTAAAATGAGTAAGTCTTCCGCTAAGAGTTAATTCATGCCAAGGGTTCACTTGGGTCCAACAATGATTCTCGAGTGCTGGTCACACCTAAGATGTAAGCTCAGGGCATGAAAAACTTGGTATTAGAGCACAAAATTCAAGAGTCCTAGGGTGTCTATGAAGTCGTGTCTATAGAGTTCTAATTATCGGTGTGAAGCGCGCCACATCCATAATAAGGAGGCTGCGGTATTTAGGAACTATCTCACTTCTTTGATACTTTTTTGTGTGATAGAGTTCATCTCTATAAAATTTTCTTTCTTATTCATGCTTGCATGTATTTTTCAGATCATGCCTCCATGAAGAGCTGTCCGAGATCTTCCTAATAGGAGGAATGTTGAGGATTAAAGGTTACCTAATGCACTAGAAGTGCAACCCAAAGAAGAGTTCACTAATCATGTGTTTCGGGATGCTATCCAGATGTTGAGCCATGTTTTGACTAACCAACCTTGGTAACAACAAAAGAATCAAGAGGATGTGGCTGACACATCAAGGATTGTGAGTTCTTAAGGATGAATCCTTCAGACTTCATCGATTCAAGTGTCAGTAAGCATCCGGAGAACTTTGTGGAAGAGTTAAAGAAAGTGTTTAAGGTGATGCATATTGTTGATGTTGACCGAGCGCAACTACCTGCATACTATGTGAAAGGTGTTTCTAGAGTATGGTAGGACCAATGGAAGAAGAATTGTAATGACCCAAGGGGTACACCCACTACTACAAAAAGGGCTCTAGCGGCAATAAAAAATGACATTAGCGGCAATAGTAAATGTCGCGACATCCTTTACTGGCCATTGATCTTTAGCTGGTGTTTCAGGGGTTGGCAAAGCCTTTGTTGGTCATTCTCATAAAATACGGTAAAGGGTAACATTTATAGCTGCTAAAAAGTATTACTTTTAATGGCAATTGTTTGCGGAAATTATTTTAGTCGTTAAATCAAATTTATAATGGCTAACTATGCTCTTTAGCATCCATTTTTATAGCCACTGGATACAATTGAATTGTCGCTAAAAGCTGATAGTTCTAATTGCAATTTTTCTTTCCAATTTGAATATCTACGATCCAAAAATATTTTATCATCCATTTTATTATTCGAATCCTTTTCGACAATTATTTGGCCACAATTATAAAGGCTATACTATGCATTGTGAAAACATCATAATTTCTCCCTTCAGCATCCATTATATGACCAACAAATTAAATTAAATTGATGCTAAAATTCACAAACTATAACACCAATTATTTGGCTACTACTAATGTTGTTACTGAAGAAACAATTTCCGTAAGTGCTAACATATTACTTTAATATATAAAACAAAATATATCTCATTAAATATATACAAACTAGTAAATAGATAAGAAATATCACAACACAAAAATAAGCTTACATTATTGGAACTAATATAACTAATCCTCTAGAATGTGTCTTCAAATATGTTCCGCGACTCTTCGTCATATTAAAATCTTCCACATTTGCAATTTTTGAATATTTGTATTATTTGAAATAATAGAATAAATTTGTCAAATGGTTGAAGTGTAATGTGAAAATTTAACTTGTAGTACTAGAATATAACTTATTTATAACATTGTTGAAAGAAATAAATAATATATGACAAAGCTTCAAGATGCTACCATTTCTTATCAACAAAATTGTCTACCACAAGTATTGCAGGATTTGTTAGTCATTTACCTTTGTAGTGATCAGTGTAGAGAAAGTAGTTGTTATTGATTTTTCCTACCAACTGAGATGAACTACAAAGTGTTGTCCATCTCATTTTATGATATGATTTGTACAATGATGAATACATTGTCAGTAAGTTCAAGAAATATATGAACATTAACCTTCGCAGTTGGAGTTACCTAATTGCCCTTTAGAGTTGGAGGAGAAGAATTAGGTATCAAAATATCTAGAATAACAGTTGTAGTCATCCAGATATGATAACACTTACTTCATAAACATTGTAAATATTTCTTGAAAAAAAGAAGAATTTAGTTAAATACGAGTAACGTAGATGTCATGCATTTGACCAAAGATACAACAATATCATAATAATTGTTGGGTTATGGGCCTTTTTCCCTTCCTATGTGGATAAATAAAAGCCCAATTTGGACCAACCCATTTTTGCCCATAGGCCCATTCTTATGAGGCAAATATAAGTCTATTTAGGTCTTATTTTCAGACATACAAAGAGTTTTTTAGCAGCCAAAAAGAGAGAAAGAGAGCAGATTTTCGCAGTCAAAAATTCAGCCCTAACAGCCAACTTCAAATTGCGATTCCCGCTTCGTTTCTTGTCCGATTGAGCTGATTTTTGGACAGCATATTATATTCATCTCAATATTTGATTAGGAACTGACAGAGTTGGATTTGGTGGCCTGCAGCTTCAGTTTTGCTGTCGTGAACAGTAGCTGCGAAATTGGTGATTTTGCTCCTTTAATTCTCTAGATTTGGTGCAATCTTATTTTGTTGTTGCTCGTTGTTTGGCACTTGTTTTGTGGCCAATTTTGGAGAACAATATTGTAACTCTTGGTGATTATAGTGGAGCTTTTGGTCCCGTGGTTTTTTACTCTTCACATCGAAGGGTTTTCCACGTAAATCTTGGTGTCTTGTGTGATTGGTTTATTATTGTCTTGTTATATTTGTTTGGTTGAATTACTTGCTGCCTTACTATCATATTGCTTGTGGTTGTTTGTCTTCTCTTGGTTCAAATCGAAAAGGGAAAGTATAGACTTGGGTATTCTTCCGCTGTTATCCTGTCAGGCATTCTTTGTTAGTGCCTTGTCTTTCCCAACAAAGTGGTATCAGAGCATTGGTTATTGTTGATTGTCGTTTTGAATGATGGAGGCAAATATGAGCAAAATGGTGTGTTTAAATGGTAGTAACTATCATATTTGGAAAGGCAAGATGAAAGATCTTCTATTTGTCAAGAAGATGCATTTACCTGTGTTTGCTTCTAATAAGCCTCAGTCTTTGAATGATGAAGAATGGGAATTTGAGCATCTGCAGGTTTGTGGCTATATTAGACAATGGGTTGAAGATAATGTTAGAAATCATATTGTGAATGAGACACATGCCAAAAGTTTGTGGGACAAGCTCGAGACACTTTATGCTTCGAAGACTGGCAACAACAAGTTGTTCCTATTGAAACAATTAATGAATATCAGGTATAAAGAGGGCACTCCTATTTCTGATCATATTAATGATTTTCAGGGTGTTCTTGACCAGCTGTCCGGAATGGGTGTAAAGTTTGATGATGAGATACAGGGACTTTGGCTTCTTAATACTCTGCCAGACTCTTGGGAAACTCTTCGAGTTTCTTTGACTAATTCTGCTCCCAGTGGTGTTGTAACCATGGAATATACTAAGAGTGGTGTCTTGAATGAAGAAATGAGAAGAAGATCTCAAGCCTCATCTTCTTCAGCTTCACACTCCGATGTTTTGGTTACTGAAGATAGGGGGAGAAACAAGTCCAGAGGTCAGAATGATAGAGGTAAAAGTAGAAGCAAGTCAAAGTCTAAATACAAGAATATTACATGTGACTATTGCCACAAGAATGGGCATATCATGAAATATTGTTACAAGCACAAGAGAGATATGAGACAACAAAAGAGAGAAGGCGATAATGAAAATCGTGTTGCTGTTGTTGCTAATGATGATCTTCTTGTTTCTTGTGATGCAAATGCCATTAATCTTGTTCGTGATGAGTCTAGCTGGTTTGTGGATTCTGGTGCTACTTCTCATGTCACGCCAAAGAAGGAATTATTTTCTTCTTATACTCCAGGTAATTTTGGAACGTTGAAAATGGGCAATAATCATGAAGTTGAAGTTATTGGCATTGGGACAGTTTGTTTGGAAAGTAACAATGGTTCCAAACTAGTTCTCAATAATGTCAAGCATGCTCCAGATGTTCGCTTGAATTTGATTTCTGTGGGATATCTTGATGATGAGGGTTATGTTAATACACTTGGTGTTGGCCAGTGGAAGCTTACTAGAGGTTTGATGGTTGTGGCCCGTGGTGACAAGTTGTCTAACTTGTATGTATTTCAGGGCTCCATGTCCAGAGACTCAGTAAATTTGGTGGAGAATGATACTTCATCAGAGTTATGGCATAGAAGGCTGAGTCATATGAGCGAGAAGGGGATTGATAGTTTGGCTAAGAAAAATTTGCTTTCTGGAGTGAAACAAGCAAAGTTGAAGAAATGTGTTCATTGCTTAGCCGGTAAACAGAAAAGAGTTTCTTTTCAGAGTCATCCGCCTTCAAGAAAGCTTGATTTGCTGGAGTTGGTACATTCTGATTTGTGTGGTCCTTTTAAGGTAAGATCTCATGGTGGTGCACTTTACTTTGTGACTTTTATTGATGATCATTCTCGCAAACTCTGGGTATTTCCTTTGAAGTCCAAGGATCAAGTACTTGATGTGTTCAAGAGTTTTCAGGCCTTGGTTGAAAGACAAACAGGGAAGACATTGAAATGCATCCGCTCAGATAATGGTGGTGAGTATATTGGTCCTTTTGATAGATATTGCAGAGAGCAGGGTATTAGGCATCAGAAAACTCCTCCAAAGACTCCTCAGTTAAATGGTTTAGCAGAGAGGATGAACAGAACTCTAGTTGAGAGGGTTAGATGTATGCTTTCAGATGCTAAGCTGTCAGATTCCTTTTGGGCAGAAGCACTTAATACTGCTGCTTATGTTATCAATTTATCTCCTGCTGTTGCTTTAGATGGTGATGTCCCTGACAGAGTTTGGACTGGTAAGAATGTTTCTTATGATCATCTTAGAGTCTTTGGGTGTAAAGCCTTTGTACATGTTCCTAAGGATGAAAGGTCAAAGTTGGATGTTAAAACTAGGCAGTGTATCTTCATTGGTTATGGTCAAGATGAATTTGGCTATCGTTTCTATGATCCTGTTGAGAAGAAACTTGTTAGAAGCCGTGATGTTGTGTTCTTTGAAGACCAAACAATTGAAGATTTTGACAAAGCTGACAAGGCTGATTTTCAGAGTAGTGAGAGCTTAGTTGATGTTGATCCAGTTCCTTTGACTATTGCACCGGAAGAAAATCTTCATAATGATGAAAATCAAGTTGATAATGAAGATGGTGATCATGTTCAGAATGACTGGCATGATGTTGTTGATGCTCCAGTGCAAGATGATGTGGTTGTCCAACAACCAATTATAGATGCTCCAGAGAGTTCTCTCAGACGATCTAGTAGAGAGAGAATTCCTTCATCTCGTTATTCTCCCAATGAGTATGTACTCTTGACTGACGGGGGAGAACCTGAGAGTCTTGATGAGGCCATGGAAAGTGAAGAAAAAGAAAGGTGGTTTGATGCTATGGAAGATGAGATTAAATCCTTGCATGATAATCATACCTTTGATTTGGTTAAGTTACCTAAAGACAGAAAAGCTTTGAAAAACAGGTGGGTTTTTCGGGTGAAACATGAAGATGGTAATCCAGTTCCACGGTACAAAGCTAGATTAGTTGTCAAGGGATTTAATCAGAAAAGGGGAGTTGATTTTGATGAGATATTCTCTCCAGTTGTGAAGATGTCATCCATTCGTGTGGTTCTAGGCTTGGCTGCAAGTCTAGATTTAGAGGTTGAGCAAATGGATGTTAAAACTGCTTTCCTCCATGGTGACTTAGATGAAGAAATTTATATGGAGCAACCGGAAGGTTTTGAAGTCAAGGGTAAAGAGAATTATGTTTGCAAATTGAAGAAGAGCTTGTATGGTTTGAAACAAGCTCCCAGGCAGTGGTACAGGAAGTTTGGTTCTTTTATGAGTCAGCAGGGCTTCAAGAAGACTTCTTCAGACCATTGTGTTTTTGTGCAAAAGTTCTCTGATGGTGACTTTATTATTGTGTTGCTTTATGTTGATGACATGCTTGTTGTTGGTCATAATACTTGCAGGATTCAGAAGTTGAAGCAAGAGTTGAGTAAGTCTTTTGCTATGAAAGACTTAGGACCAGCAAGGCAGATTCTTGGCATGCAGATTGTCCGTGATAGAAAGGCCAAGAAATTGGTATTATCACAAGAGAAGTACATTCAGAAAGTACTTCGCAGATTCAGCATGGACAAAGCTAAGGTTGTCAGTACACCTTTAGCTATGCACTTCAAATTGAGCACGAAACAGTGTCCTTCTAGTGATGATGAGAAGGAAGATATGAAGAAAGTTCCTTATGCTTCAGCTGTTGGTAGTTTGATGTATGCGATGGTTTGTACAAGACCGGATATTGCTCACGCTGTTGGAGTTGTTAGCCGTTTTCTTTCTAATCCGGGAAGAGAACATTGGAATGCTGTGAAGTGGGTTATGAGATATCTCTGTGGCACTTCTAGTCTGAGTTTGTGTTTTGGTACAGGGAAGCCTATTCTTTGTGGTTATACTGATTCAGACATGGCTGGTGATGTTGATACTCGCAAGTCTACTTCAGGGTACTTGGTTACTTTTGCAGGGGGAGCTGTGTCTTGGCAATCTAGGTTGCAAAAATGTGTTGCTCTATCTACTACAGAAGCTGAGCTTATTGCTGTCGTTGAAGCTTGTAAAGAATTGCTTTGGATGAAGAGATTCTTGGGGGAACTTGGTTGTGCTCAAGAGAGGTATGTGCTTTATTGTGACAGTCAAAGTGCTATACATCTTGGCAAGAATTCTACGTTCCATGGTCGGTCTAAACACATTGATGTGAGATACCATTGGATTCGAGATGTGTTGGATTCTAAGTTGCTTGAGCTTGAAAAGATTCATACAAATGACAATGGTTCCGATATGATGACTAAAGCTTTGCCAAGAGGGAAGTTTGAAGATTGTTGCATGGTCGCCGGGATGGCGGTCTCCTCTACATAGTCGTGAGGGGGAGAATTGTTGGGTTATGGGCCTTTTTCCCTTCCTATGTGGATAAATAAAAGCCCAATTTGGACCAACCCATTTTTTCCCATAGGCCCATTCTTATGAGGCAAATATAAGCCTATTTAGGTCTTATTTTCATACACGCAGAGAGTTTTTTCAGCAGCCAAAAAGAGAGAAAAAGAGTAGTTTTCGCAGTCAAAATTCAGCCCTAACAGCCAACTTCAAATTGCGATTCCCACTNGCGATTCCCGCTTCGTTTCTTGTCTGATTGAGCTGATTTTTGGACAGCATATTATATTCATCTATATCTTTGATTAGGAACTGACAGAGTTGGATTTTGTGGCCTGCAGCTTCAGTTTTGCTGTCGTGAATAGTAGCTGCGAAATTGGTGATTTTGCTCCTTTAATTCTCTAGATTTGGTGCAATCTTATTTTGTTGTTGCTCGTTGTTTGGCACTTGCTTTGTAGCCAATTTTGGAGAACAATATTGTAACTCTTGGTGATTATAGTGGAGCTTTTGGTCCCGTGGTTTTTTACTCTTCACATCGAAGGGGTTTCCACGGAAATCTTGGTGTCTTGTGTGATTGGTTTATTATTGTCTTGTTATATTTGTTTGGTTGAATTACTTGCTGCCTTACTATCATATTGGTTGTGGTTGTTTGTCTTCTCTTGTTTCAAATCGAGAAGGGAAAGTATAGACTTGGGTATTCTTCCGCTGTTATCCTGTCAGGCATTTTTGTTAGTGCCTTGTCTTTCCCAACAATAATCCTTATTCTCCATCAGAGACCTGCTTCCAACGCCTAAAGTATTTTCTTAATGCATTGCCCAGGGTAAATTACATTTAACTCTCTTGCTGCTATTTAACTACCAACAACATGTAAAAACTTCTTTAAGGATTTAACCAAAGCCTTGCTAGACACCTTAAACTTCCACAGAAATGTGAAAACCAATTTCGCCCTCCTACTTTGTAGTGCCTAATCAACTATTACTTTAAAAGGTAAATGGTTTTTTTTTTAGTCAATCTTTAGTCTATGGGTACAAGAAGCACAAATAAGTGCGACTCTTGAAAATAATTGATTTAAAATTAGATAAAACTTCAGAGATCAACTACATTTTAGATTTCTCATAAATAATTTTTTTCCATCCTTCCTTGCAAATCAACTTAAGATAAAAAGAAGAAACTGTGATTTTTCCTGTGCCTAGGATTTAGCTTTATGTTCCCTTTTTACTTCTTTTTGAGAAAAATAAAAGAATATCTTCATAAACAATTGTACCTAGATAGGACCAAACATCTTTTTTTCTTTAGTTTGACTGCTTATTTTAAAATTGAGGTCATACAAATACACTAGGATTAAGCAACAGACACAAGTCAATATCCATGTCCTGGTATTCAAAACCCTATAAAAGAATAAAGCTACACACAACCTTTCAGATATTATAAAAAATCATCAAAGTAACACTAAGTAAAGCTTTCAGCAAAAACATTGGCAAAAATTTACCTAAAATTTATTTACTTGGTTAAACATGGGAAGTCCAACAACAAATACTTTATCATACAAAAACTAACTTTACACCCTTTTTTTTAGAAGGTAACAACTGCACTAACTTAAACTTTTTTAATCACACTATATTGTCAAGCCCACCTTACTTCAATAAGAATAGTTATCTTAGCATTTTAATTTCTAAACAATTTTATTGCACAAGGATGAATGAAGTTAAAAAGACTCCATCTCAACAAAAAAATCAAATCGAGCTAATAAATAATCAATTTTGAGGTCTTGTTATGTTGAGATCTGGAAGTAATATAATTTCTTATCGAGGAGCTGATTACAAGTATCCTTATTTCTCTGGGAATAGCTTCAAGAATAGCAGTGGACAAGATGATACCCCAGACTTGTCCATGGGTATGGAAGAGCATATAACTAACTCATCTGGCATGGATGCGGTAAAATCTGATGCATCAGACACAAAATATCCTCCAGGTGTAGGTTCTCCAGACAGAGTTCGATTTGAATTGCCTTCAGAGTCAAAACATACTGAAGAAACAAATAAGTTGCTAGAAGGACTTGGTCCTCGTTTTACCGATTGGTGGGGTTGTGAGCCACTGCCTATCGATACAAATCTTTTTCTTGTTATTATGGAGTAAAACCTAAATTCACAAATAATGAAATGACCACATTGAGGAGACATTTTCCTTGCCATTTTGCATTAGGTAAGTTTAATCTCATTTCAGACTGTTATTTAACTAGGAAACACTTGTTATACTTGTTGGATTTTGAAAAAGTGTGAATGGAAAATGAAGAATTGCGACTTTTATGAAGAGTTGTGACTTTTATGAAATATTGCGACTTTTATGAAAAGTTGTGACTTTTATGAAAATTTGCGATTTTTATGAAAAGTTGTGACTTTTATGGAAAGTTGTGACTTTTATGAAAGGTGACGACCTTTCTGAAAGATTGTGACTTTTCCAAAGGTTTGTTACCTTTCCGATAATGCACAATAAGAACCTTTTCGCACTACCCTTTGTTTTCTATAAATTGAGGGATTTCCTCTTATTTTAATATAGAATTCATGGACTTCTTCTTCAACTACTAAGTCTAGTATTCTGAGTGTACTTTACTACCGTTGAGTGGTTCGCTGACACCGGAGTTTTTGGTATCTATACTTTGGTGATTGAGATCATTTTACCCTGCGAGGTCATATTCCAAATCAAACATCGGATACTAGAGGGGAATAAATTCCTTAAGAGGACACTGTGAATTCAGTGGACTGGATCTTTTTCCTATTAAATATTTCCAGATTCTGGTACGTGTTTTACAAATTTTAGATTTGTGAATTAATTTCAGTTCTTCTATTCTTCTGTTCTTCACTGGTTCATTAAACTTGGTAACTTCGTGTATCTGCAAAGTTTGTTGGAATCAGTAAGATTCTTTAGACACATATTAACAACAATTCTTCTCTAAGAAAAATATTTCGTATATTTTTTTTAAATCTGTTTCTGATTCTAGTTTTGCTACTAGTTTTAATTTTCTAATTGTGAAAATGTTCTTAAACTTTGTTGTCTTACAAAGATGTTCAAAGTTTTGTTCTAAGTATGTTCGGAATAGAAGATGAACAACAATGTTAAGGAAATTATTATACTGTTAATATTTTTTTGTATTCTACTGATTGAGAGAATCTGATCATGGAAGTAGAAGATAAATGCATTACTTATCCATAATTCATTGCTTTGTCTTAGCAAAGTTGAAGTGAGAATGTAACAAAAAAAAATTTATGGTATTCCGTTTAAAGATTACCAGGTAACCTTCTTATTAAATTATCTAAGGAGGAAAATAGTTTCTAAGAGTAATCATCTTTGATTTTTTATTTTTTTTATTATGTGTATCTTTGGAAAAAGATTTGCAAACCATATGTTGTGGAATGAATTTTACTTCGCAGATATTGTTGCTTTTAAAATTCTTTAGTTTGCAAAAATGAGAGATGCATAGTTTTGTTTGATAAAATAGTATGTCAATTGTTATAGTTGGAAGACTATTTGATAAGAAAAACATTTCTATGTGATAAAGAATATGTGTTATTCTGTTTGGAGAAAAAAAAACTTTTGTAGTTTTATACTCCATGAGAAATGTTAGTGTGTCTTATTTTTGTAGACTAAAAACTTTTGTGGTTTTATAATCTGGATAAATTGAACTCTACAATTGGTTTGAAGAATATGAAAACTTCACATAATAAGTCAATGTTGTACTTTTGATTTTCTATAAACTTCAATGTATTATAGAAATAAATTGTACAATTTTTTTTGTCAGTGAATTAGAATTTGTGATTTTATATTTCTATGGAATGAACTTTGACATTGTGTAAACATTGCCAAAGAGAATTGCAGCACTATAATTCTTTCGTAGAATAATGTTTCCAACATTCAAATATATGGAAAAACTATTTTCAAATACTTGAAATATATTTTTGAGATCACATTTGAAATGTGGGGGTTATTTTCTTAGGATTAGACTTGGTGTCTAATTTAACTTTGGAGCAAAAGATATGAAATTTAATGATACTTTTGTATTATGTTATACCCACAAAATTCTTGGAGTATATTTTATTGTGGTTGTTGAGTTTCTCTGTTACTAGTATATAGTGTGACTAGTATGAAACATCCAAATTATATATATACTTGTTCAAAATAATTGTGTTCTTTTATGGTAAAAAAAAACACTTAAAATGTTGTGATTTTTCATGAAAAGATATTTCTATTATAATAAAAGTATTTGCATAGACATGAATATTGGTGAATAGTCATTTGTTATGTTTTTGTAAAAATAACATTTGGACTATATTGTCTTTATTGAACCCGATGAAACTTTGTTCATGGGTAGTTCTATAACAATCATATTGAAAGTTATGGAAATGTCCTTCTGAAAAGGATATTTGACAATCTAAACAATGTTTGTATCACACAAAATTGTAAGAAATAGGAACAAAATATTAGAGAGAGAAAAAAAGCTACCTCTCGAAGAGCTTTTCAAACTCAATGTTTTTATTTGTTCTTACTTGATTGAGTCAATGTTTGTGACATGAACACTTGGAACATGTCAATTACAAAACCAAGTTTTTGTGGAATCTAAGTATGTTGAACATTCTTATAAATCTGTTGAAAGGAATTCTAATCCCTTAGAATTGATTTACACTGACATTTGTGATATGAAATTAACATCATCTCATGGTGGGAAAAAGTATTGTTACTTTTATTGAGAATTTCATTATAAATGACTATGTCTATTTGCTGAATGGTAAGGATGAAGCAATAGAAATGTCTAGACAATGTAATATCGAAGTTGAAAATCAGTGTGAAAAAATATATAAGAAGTGATAAGAATGGAGAGTATAAATCTCATTTTGCAGAAATATGTTTGGAAAGTGAAATATCAAACTACGACCATATTCACATCAAATCTAATGAAAAACCGAACGTTGAAAGAAATGATGGATGCATTATTATAAGTTCGGGTTTACAAAAAACTTGTGTGGAGGAACTATCCTTATTGCAAAAGGGAACAACAAAAAGTTGTATTTTTAGAAAGAAAGCGACTTTGTTTGATCAGAATACAATCTTTTCCATATGAGAAATGGAAAGGAAGGAAATCCAACTTGAAATATTTCAAAGTGCGGGAGTATCTAGTCAAAGTCCAAGTTCCTATTCCTTAAATAATTAAAATAGCACCTATCACTGTGGACTGTAAAATTAGACTTGAGTAGTCTAGAGAAGGGTCTAAAAGGCCTAGGAAATGAAAAGGATAATGTACTTAATAAAGAGATTCAGAGGCTTAGTAAAATGTTAAAGGACATTTACTTCCTTCGAATATGATTTTGTAACTTTTTTGTGTCTTCTGTAGACTCATCCTTTGGAAAGATGGTGTCAATAAACAATATTGAAAGTTGATTGATCTTGTTCAAGAAAATAAACCTTTGGGTTCAAAATGAATCTTTAGAAGGAAAAATAACAGTTGATGAAACTGTTGAAAAATATAAAGCAAGACTTTGTGTCAAAGGCTTTAGAAAAAAAATAAGATTTTGATCTTGTCGAAATATATACTCGTTAGTAATTAGAATTACATCCATTCGGATGCAAAAATTATTACTGTGGTATATGACCTCCAAATTCATCAAATGAATGTGAAAAGAACTTTCTTAAATATAGAATTGGAGGAAGAAATTTACATGGAACAACCCGAGGGTTTTGTGGTACCTGGTAAATAAAGAAAGTATGTGAACTTCTTGTTAAGTCACATTATGGAAGCACCAAAACAATGACATAATTCAATCAAACCATGTCGGCAAATGGATTGAAGAATGATGGAAGTGATAAATGTGTTCACATTAAAATCATAAGGTCATTGTTTGTTTGTATATTGGTGATATGTTGATCATCATAGAGACACTAATGACATAAATGCTACTAAACATATGCTATAAAGCAAGTGGAATGAAAATTATTGGAGTTGCTAATGCGGTCTTAGATATAAGAATTCGTAGAACTCCATAATGTTTAGCATTTTCACGGTCTCATTGCAATGAAAAGGTACTTAACTAGTTCAAATATTTGAATGTCAATATTGTCAAGTGTCCGATAAATGTGAGCTTTGTATTTCAAAAGAGTGAAAATAAAAGTGACTCACAATTGGATTGTGCTAGATTTTTGGGAAGCATGATGTATATATCATATAGTGTGTGCGATTAGATATAGCATTTGCTATTTTAAACTGAGTCCGTTCACAAGTGATCCCAAATAAATTCATTAGATGACAATAAATAGAGTTTTGGAGTATTTAAAATAATACTTAAAACTATGTCTTGCATTATAACAATATCCAACAATATTGAAAGATATAGTGATGCAAATTGAATCATCGGAAGAATGAAGTAAAATTCACGAGTGGATATGTATTTACTATTGGTAGAGGAGCAGTCTCTTAGAAATACTTCAAAAGAGACATGTATCGCTAGCTCTACAATGATCTTTGAGCTAGGTGCTCTAGATAAGGTCGGTGAATAAGTTAAAAGACTCCGGAATTTCTTAATAGATATTCTATTTTGCCCAAACCATTGGCATTAGTATGCATACACTTACACAGTCAAGATGCAATAGGTAGGGCATGGAGCATGAAGTATAACGGAAAGTCTCGTCATATACGACATAGACATGATACTGTTAGAAAACTACTCTCTAGTGAAATTATCAGAATTGACTATGTAAAGTCAAAGGATAATGTGTCGGATCCACTTACAAAAAGGCCTAACTAGAGAAAAAGTCAAAAGATCATCTAAGGGAATGAATTTACGGCTTAGGACAAGTCATCATGGCGGTAACTCTATCTAGCAGACTGGAGTTCCAAGAGCTAGATTCAAGGAGAAAAACAAAGTTGTGAATGACGGTTCAACATTGTCAATAAACTCAATCCATTCTCATGATGAAGACAATGCTCAGGGACAAGGATACAACATTAAGGCTTGTTAATGAGTTAATAAAGCTTAATGATTTTAATGATTTGCTAAGTTTGGCAGAGTTGACCAAATAGTGTATCTACGCGATAACACGGTTAGAAATCATCTATGTGAGTGTGAAGTGTAAGCCGCTTCAAAGAAGATGATTGTCAAAAGCCCATCTCTCTATACACTCATAAAACCAGGAGGTGTTCATGGCTAAAACGAACACAACCGTAAGAACCATAAATGGTAAAAGGTTAATTGTGTGACATATGGTTGTCTAGGTATACATCAAAGTTCGACGGTTCAAAGATATCGCATCTACCGATTGACCGAGTATATCCGACATATGTTCACTACGGAAAGTCCAAGGGGAAACCTACTTATCCATATGCAATTAATTATTGCTTATAAAGTACACATACTTGTCCGATTCTTTGTCTTCGAGTCATTCCCCTTTTATGCGGGGGATTGTTTGATTTTGAAAAGGTGTGAATGGAAAATGAAGAGTTGCGACTTTTTATGAAGAGTTGTGACTTTTATGAAATGTTGCGACTTTTATGAAAAGTTGTGACTTTTATGAAAAGTTGCGATTTTTATGAAAAGTTGTGACTTTTATGGAAAGTTGTGACTTTTATGAAAGGTGACGACCTTTCTGAAAGATTGTGACTTTTCCAACGGTTTGTGACCTTTCCGGTAAGGCACAATAAGAACCTTTTCGCACTACCCTTTGTTTTCTATAAATTGAGTGATTTCCTCTCATTTTAATATAGAATTCATGGACTTCTTCTTCAACTACTAAATCTAGTATTCTAAGTGTACTTTACTGTCGTTGAGTGGTTCGCTGACACCGGAGTTTTTGGTATCTATACTCTGGTGATTGAGATCATTTTACCCTGGGAGGTCATATTCCAAATCAAACCTCGGATACTAGAGGGGAATAATTTCCTTAAGGGGACACTGTGAATTCAGTGGACTTGATCTTTTTCCTATTAAATATTTCCAGATTCTGGTACGTGTTTTACAGATTTTAGATTTGTGAATTAATTTCAGTTCTTCTATTCTTCTGTTCTTCACTGGTTCATTAAACTTGGTAACTTCGTGTTTCTGCAAAGTTTGTTGGAATCAGTAAGATTCTTTAGACACATATTAACAACAATTCTTCTTTAAGAAAAATATTTCGTATATTTTTTTTTAAATCTGTTTCTAATTCTAGTTTTGCTACTAGTTTTAATTTTCTAATTGTGAAAATGTTCTTAAACTTTGTTGTGTTACAAATATGTTTAAAGTTTTGTTCTAAGTATGTTTGGAATACAAGATGAACAACAATACTTACTCATGTATTTTTATCAGGAAGAAACAGAGAACTCAAGGATTGACTGCTGCAATTGTTGCAATTGTGATGCTTTGGGATGAATTTTAAATTGCAAAAGTTTCTATCAAAAGAGGAGTTAAGAACACTAACAGTGAACTGATGGCAGGAGGGTTGAAAGTTCTTGAAATTAGTTTAGTCCTTTGATGAAATACTTTTGTTTTTATTCAACACTTTGGTCTTTTCAAGAAACTGACTATACTTTGTAAAACTTATCCTATTGTGTTTCACATAAAAGTAAAATTTGCAGTGGCTGACTGGAGGAACCTTGCTCTCGAGGGATAGGGAATTTATTGTCTTCTACGAAGGGAAGGACATCTTTCCCTCTGCAGTCTCTTCATAAATAGAAGAACGGAGAAAGCAGGTTTTTTGTAGTGGAAATTGGAACGGTGTAAATTCATCAATAGTAAATGCTAAGGAAAGGAAACAATCCATTACAGGAAGTGTTCCTGATGATGGACATGCACACAAAAATAACCAGAAAGATGTCAAAGAAAAAAAGGAACTTACTTCCATGGAATTTGCTATCAAGAGAACTATAGATAAATTAACGATGGTATGTGTTCGTAATGGTTGTGTATGTCCACTTTCTTTCCGATTCTAGTATTTGTGTTTGAATGTTTTAAGTTTTCATGTCAGGCATTGGAAATGTCGAGGCAGAGAAGCTACTTCTAGAGCTTGAGGAGGATTATGTGTCACAATAATCAGATAAGGATAAAAGGGAATAACTGAAGAGAAAACATTCATGTTGAGGAAGATTGGCTTGAGAATGATGTCATTCTTACTTCTTGGTGAGTGACTCAGTACTGCAAGCCTGTTTCTTTTGCCAACACATTTACGTAAGTTGAATAATGTTTTTCTTTACTCATACGCAGGTAGGCAGGGATTCATTGATGGAACAGACGAGAAAATGCACCTTCATTGGAAGTATAGGGAATTGGTGAAGGTAATAAAGGGAGGAAAAACATTGAAGAGGTCCACCAAATAGCTATAATGTTAGAGGCAGAGAGTGGGGGAATACTAGTTCTTGTTGAGCGAGTTAATAAGGGTTATGTGATCATGTGTTGATAAGGGTTATGACATATGGTTACATTATGCAGGAAGGAAATGAATCTATAGTAATATTTCCAATACTGAAAAATATGAACTAAATTTTTTGAAAAGTATACTACAATGGTAAGGATTGTCAAGATCAACGATGGATTGAGAATCTTAAATGGCATGGGCTAAACAGAGAAATGAGAGAGAAGCAAACGTACAGTATGACACGAGGGATGTACTTATTACATATGACAAGATAGAAACTGCGAAACCCTCCAAGCAAAGTAGAGACATGTGGAGGAAATACTAAGACAAATAGTGCAAGGCTTTTTTAGCAGAGGCAACAGGATAACTTTACTAGTAGATAAACTTAAGTGTTATGAAATATTATCCTTAGAAGAGCAGATTTTATATAGTAGGGAAGATGAGTTCTTAGAAATTGGGTCATTATGTACAACGCGTGTGTGTCTTGATTTGGAATTTCGTTCTTAATCTGAACATAACTCTACTTTGATGATAAATGTTTTACTTTCTATTCTACTGTTTTAATTAGCAATTGTGAGGCTGATGAAGACAGAAAAATAAGCATGTTTCAGGTTCAAAAAATTTGCCCCTCGTTAAAAATTATGGAGGCATTCAAGCACTCTCTAAGTATGTTATGAAGAGTGAACCTATTTGGTGCTTGGACACTCATCAGTTCTAAATTTTGTTCGACAGAAATTATATGTACTTTGCGAAGTTTCATATCTGAAGGACCAAATCTCGGTTCTATGTAAGATTTGGTAAGTGACATATATGTCCTAGTATGTCTTAAGTCTACTTATATAAACATGATCCAGTTTACTTAGTTCTTTTTTATGATTTTTCAAATACTAGTTTCTGGACACGTGCTTCGCACGTGTGTTCCTTGATATGTTAGAATGACTAAAATGCAATGAAAACATATAGTGTGTAAACAACATGTAATGAATAATATAATATAAAAATTATAAATAAATCTTTAATAATATAACCATAAAACACCAATGAGGGGCACATTTTGATGTTTCAAATTAGTTCTTTTTAAGCAATCTACTATAACTTTTAAACTTTGGTTAATAGTTACAAACTGTTAATAAAGTTACACATGGCTAATTTAAGCTCAAACAAGTATTTAGACTTACGACTTCATAGAAAACTAAATTAAGATGTCTAATAGAGACGAAAAAAACACAGAAAAAATAGAGAAGGAAAAAAGTACAACGTATACATGCTTCATAAGACGTTGATCAATAATAATGTAGATTAAAAAATAAATACAAAATTAGTATATAATATTTCGAGTTCTTATTGACTCTTTCTGCCATATCCTATCAAATTCAAGAGTCTTCTTCATGATATACGTCGATAACATAAACTATTTGAACATACATCAATTTGAAAATGTCTCAGTTTTTAAAAAGTAGCTTATCGATTATGAAATTGAAATCTAAATAAAAAATAATATTAAAAGAGAAGTAAACATAAATTGTAAACAAACAAGATATCTAGCAAAATTATGGATGACTAATCATTAAAGCTACAAAAATCTCAATAAGAAGAATGAGTTACTCCATCAATAACCATCAATTTTTTGTACGTGTCCCTACAATCCACATTAATAAAAGAAGTAGAATAATATATTGTGATAATCTATGAGCTGATACAATATGAATAAGAAAAAAGTGATATTTTACGTGACAAAATACAATATACAAATATAAAATTCCAAATAAATTCAAGAATTCATAAAACAACAAACCAGCTAAAAAAATAGTCATCTAAAGTGATAATGATGAAAGTAGGATACAAAATATCACTATTAAAATCTTATATAATATTATTATAATTAAACAAAAAAATAAGATAAATGGTACCTGAAAATCGCCGAAATAATCTCATCAAAAGGAGGTAATTTGTGAACAAAAAATATTCCTCCATTAGTTAGAGATTTATATAAAAGAGGCTTAGGAGCCTCACCATTTAGTTTTTTTTAAAAAAAAAAATATTTATAGGAATTATAAATGGAGACCATAACTTAAGATTATTAATATCATTAACTCATAACTGAGTATTATTAATAATTAAAGAGAAGATGAAAAGTTGTCGAATTTATATATTTAATGAAATAATCATGATCTTATACATGGGGAGATGGAGGGTTGCTCTTTTTACTAACTAATTTAATATAATTTAATTTAATCATAGTAATTATAGATAGAGAATAAAACATTAATCAAATTATTTAGACATTTAAAATCTCAAAAAAGAGAATATATATATATTATATATATATATATATATATTATAGAAAACATGTATTATTAAATTAGATATTTTAATTAGGAATTAACCTAAGAAAGTGCAAAAGTCTATCAACATTTTAATTAAAATGAAACAATTTAATATTTAAATTAAATAGTTAAATGTTTTATAATATTTTAATTTATAGTAAGTGTAAAATCGTAATTCAACTTTTAACTTTTTTTGTTCCCACTTATAATATTATATGATTTGGAGAGAGGTCAGATGGTATACTTCAAAAATTCCTTAATGACATTTTCAGGAATAAGAATATTTTCAAGCGTGTGAATAAATAACTCAAATCCTAAAGACTAAGCTTCAATCACTAACTAGAGCTTAAACTCTCTCCCACAATAACAGTTGATGCAATAAAACTTGGCTTGACCTGAAGTAAGATGTTAACATATGTATTATCTGTAGTCGAAGATGAAACGATAGACGTAATAATTGAGGATGTTTATTCTACTATTGTTCCTCTATCTGTTGAAATAATTACTCTACCCCTTACACATAAGAAACTAGAAACTAGTTTTCATGTCATTACTAAAAAAATTGGGGAGTCTGCTGATCCGCCACAACTTTCGTAATGTAAACAAGGTAGCACACGTTTAGGCGAGCCAACAGACATGTCAACCTACAACAAAACCAAGTCGTCTTTCTTCCATATCCACCTTCTATGTTGATGTTTTAATGATTTGACAAACTTTGGAGATGATTCAACTTGAGTTACCCTAAGAATTCTTTTTGATAGGGGGAACTGGTGAATAAGTATGTTATCATCAAAAAGGGGGGAAAATGTTAGTTCGAAGCTGAGTTAAGATGATAGCTCGAACTTGATAGGAAGTTTTGATGATTTAACAAACTTATCGATCTAACAAGGAACCAAATCCTTGTTATTGGAATTGCTGACAATAAGATGGATGATAAACTCAGTGTGAGGTATATTTGTGTGCTATCATCAAAAAGGGGGAAATGTTATATTCTAGGTGTTTTGATGATCCTCACAAATGCGGGGACCTGGTTCCTGGCAGAGTGCTCTCGTCCAGATACAAATGTGGTACAGTCATAAAAGTTGTCATGTCCGGTGGTAGGTGAAAAGTGCAGTATCCTACACCAATAAGAAAAGCGGACGAGATTGTACGTTCAGTATCTCACAAATGCAGGGACCTGGTACCAGGCAGAGTTTCCTCCATCAAATACATAATTGGTTACAGCTGTAAAGCTGTCACGTCAGAGGTTGGTAAGGCGTCAGTGTACTACACCAATCAGAATGGAGGAGGGTGTTTGTCCAACGGATAATAACTCTTTATGTTTGATACTTTTAGCATGACAAACACCATATTATATTCATTCATCCAAAGAAGGAAGTCAGCCAGCAAGCCTTTTCAAGAACTCATATAGAAGTTTGCAAGGGACCTGGTTCCCGCAAGCAAGGGACCTGGTACCCGCAAGACTGCGACGTGAAAAGGACGAAAAGACAGCTGTCAGAAAAGCTGTCATCTCTGATGCGGTAGGTGCACAACTTTTCCAACAACAGGCCTTCAGCCAATGGGATGACTTCAACGAATTTGTGGGAAATTATATTATCTCTTTCCAACAAACACAAATTCAAGACTTGGCAAATTAAACTTGGATTTTCTCTGAAAATTCACAAGCTTGAATAGAAGGCCATCTTCAAGAAAGAACGTTGCTCAACTCAACAGAAGGACCTTATAGAGTAAAGAAAAATCTTTGTTGTATTTAGAGCTTTGTGTCTATGTATTTACATTGTAAATATGTTCCTAATCTATAAAGGATTCAGATATTTGTTTTGGGTTTGTAAAAGTCTAAATCAGTTAAGGTTAACTGATTTAGTGGGCAACATTGATTTGTTGCCTAGTCAAATTCTAAGTCATCTAGAGTTAGGTGGTTTAGTGGGCGGTGTTGTATCCGCTTAGGCTCTTCAAGTAATAGGTAGATTACTTGATCGTGAGATTAATAACTTTTTCTCACATTGATTGTAACCGGGTTTCGCTTTTGCTTGAGAAGATTAATGAAGACGGTTGTAAATCCTATGCAACAGGTCGTGGTTTTACTCCCTTGAGCAAGGAGGTTTCCACATAAACTGCCTGTGTTGTGTTCTTCATATTGTTTAATCTTCTGCACTGTTTTTGCTGTGTCAATGGACCTGGTCCGTTGACTGGTAGTGGACGCACATATTCCAACAAGTGGTATCAGAGCGGGTGCTCTCTAGTTGGTTAACACCAAGAGAGATTCCTGTGGAAAGATGGTTGCTCCACTCAACAGAAATCAAGAAGCATCAAAGAAGGAGTTGAAGAAAGAGAAGTCTCTAGCTATCAAGATTATATTTGGTGAAACTTTTGATGAAGATAAGGACATGACATGTCTCACGAGAAGGTATCAAAAATGGGAAACGAAACATAGAGGCTTACAAAACGTAGAAAACTCACACAGAGCTGTAAATGCAAACCACCTGTGCCACAAATGCGGAAAGACAGGGCATTTCATCAGAGATTGCCCTATGCATAAGGTTGAAGTTAAAACTTATCAAAGACCTGGAGGAGAGAAAGTCAGAAATAGGGAACTGGTCCCCGATAAGAAAGTAAGAAAAGTTGCTGCTGGCTACATCATGAAGAAAGCTTTTGATGTATGGGGAGACTCCTCAAGTGAGTCATATGAATTAGAATGTCATGTAGATGTACCCATGCTTGCAGTCAAAGGTGATAAAGATGTGTTTGAGGACACATTTTCTTTGATGGCAAAATCTGATGATGAGGAAGATGAAGAAGAGGTAACCCTTTCCGGTCTTAAACAAAACTTGCATGTTTACTGTGTTAAGAAGTTGAGAATTCTAGCTGCTGTTTTGATTGACTCTATCATTGAGTCAACAACTGAAACAGAGTTGATGAAAAATAGCCTAGATATTCTTCATGAAGAAAAGATAGCTTTGGTTGACCAAATGTCTATTGTGAAAGAAAATGTAATAGTTCTGGAAGCTAAAAATCTAGAACTCAAGAAGAGATTGAAGATGTTGAGTGAGAAATCTTGCAAAGGAAAAGAAGAGGCTAGTAGAATGGAGCTAGAAGCTAGTCTGAACACTGCTGAAACAAAACTTGCTATGGCCTTGGAGAGAAATAATCAGTTGGAGAGGGACCTGGTCCGCGTCAAAGAAGAACTGAACAAATATCTCAAATGGTCCACATCTTCAAAACAAAGGTCCTTGTTACAATCTCCAAAACAAAAATGTGTCTATGCATGGCAATTTGTTATGCTTTCATTGTGTTCGTGAGGGTCACTTGAAGAAGGATTGTCCAACTTGTAAAAGGAATCAAGATAACCTCGCAAAATCTTCTGAACAGAGGAACAAGAAAAGGAAGAGACTTGGTCAACAAATCAACAAGCAGAAGAAGGAACCTTTGTCAGCACAAGAACTTGCAGAAGAAGGGACCTGGTAAACAGAAGAACTTGCAGAAGAAGGGACCTGGTAAACAGAAGAACTTGCAGAAGAAGGGACTTGGTCGTTCTTCTGTTCCTAAGTTGAAAAATATCAATTTGCCTCACTGGACAAATAATTCTCTTATCACTCCTTTAACTGCTTACTGGGAACTCCAACTTAAGTGGGTTCCCAAGGCTAACACGTGATATGACATTCTTGTGAGAGGAAGTGGCAACAACCAGTGTCGATTCATGAATGGTGGATGCTAAAAGCACTGTACTTCCTCTCTCTCAAGGCACTTCAAGGTGGAGGTGTTGTATTTGGTGATGGAAAGAAAAGGTATGTTTTTTTTAAAGACATGTTTGGAAATTCTATGGAATACACCATTGAGGATGTGTACTATGTCAATAATTGAAGTACAATCTTTCAAGTGTTTCATGGATTTGTGATGAATGAAATTATGTGAAGTTCTTATTCGAAAGAATGTGTGGTCACTAACTTGCACTCTCGGGCGACGATCTTGATAGTTGAGAGATGCAAGAACATGTGTATTGTTGATATGTTTACTGCTCATCTCACTGAACTTAATGTTCAAGGTAAGAATGTTGAGGTATGACAGAAGAGACGTGCTCATGTGTGTGTTGCTTTGCTTCACAAACCTGTGTCGGGGAATGTGCTCCAGTCTGCATAAAAGGATATTTGCAGATGACAAAGGTTGTGACTGATGTTAAGGAAGAAGCAGATCAGACTATTCTTCAGGTGAAACATGCATACTTTTAATCTTCCAAGAACTTTCGGCTGAAGTGGTAAATACTACATGTTGTGTCGACAAAATGATGATATTGAGAAGTGATCTCAATATTGATGAAAGAATAACTGTGGTACACTCTTCCTCCAGCAAGCCTTATCAGGGGTATACTAAAAATGATCATGTTTTTGTTGATGAGTTTGGAAGAGTTTAGAAGTTGCAAAGAAACAAGTTTCTGAGATGGAAGGGTTGCTTCAAAATAGAGAGATGGTCTAAATAGTGAGCTTGCTGAAGAACATTCTCTTCATGAATCAAGCAATCTCAAGGAAGCTGCTGCAGATAATGAACCTGATGAGGGACCCGGTCCTCTAGACAGTGTTGTACAAAGATGATGCAGTTCAAACTGATAATGTGAGTGCTGAAAGTGAAAATGAAGAAACCTATCAAGCTTAGTTTGCAAGAAGCAATGTATGACAACTAGATTCCCAACAAGCTTATAGGTTGTCCAAGTTCCTCTTCAACAATGACTTCAAGTGAGGTAAGTCAAAAACCCTCTCCTTGAATATACTAGGAAAGGAGTTGCTGATCGTTCAATTGTATATCAATGAATTCATCTTTGGAGCTATTTTTTGAATTATTATGTGAAGAGTTTGTCACATTAATGGGTAGTCGGTTCTAAATGATTACGATGAGAGAACTCTTCTTAGAGCTACAAATTCAACAAAACTCAAAAGGTACCGTTGGTCGTCAAGAAAAGTACATTTTTGAGCTGCTCAAATGGCTTAACATACATCAAGTCAAGAAAAATATTACAGAGGCACAATGTTATCATGATGTTTTGCGAGCAAAATGGAAGATCGAGTGTCTTGAAAATCTTCACTGAAGTCCTAAGTTAGGACTAGTGTGTACTCACAGTAACATAGGTGAAGAGAAGAAGATCGCACAACGTGATCAAGGCAATTGTTGTTTTGAACAAAGAAAGGGACCTGGTACCAGATGAAAGAAGCTGCTGAAAAGGTTTCATGTTATGAGTGTCTGGACAATTCATACTTTTTGGGCACTAACTTGAAGCTGGATGTTGATGAACAGGGTTCAAAGACTCGACTCATGTACAAAGAAATCACCTTTGTAGGCTACTAGTACAATTTGAAGATTTTTTGAAGAAGACAGGGGACCTGGTCCTATTCTGTCCAGCAGGAGACAGTTTGAGTTCGTGTACATGGTGATGTTGTGCTAAGTATCAAGATGATAGATTGAGTACCTCAAGAGTGGATTATGTTATGCGCTGATCTATCACTCATGTGGAATTAAAAGGAAACATCTTGAAGCTCATAAAAATCTGGCTGAATAAATCAAGGTGATGATGGAAATGCTAAAACCTTCTTGAATGGATCTTACCTGACGGAATCAACTCTTTCATGACTATGAAAAGGGAGCAGGTATCCTTGCTTTTCGGTTATGTATGTTTTAGCAAATTCAGTTTCATACCTTTTGTAGGTATACACACATGGAAAAGAGGATGAAGAAAAAGGGAGGTCAGTTTAGATCTAGGCAATGACATTCAGACTACATAGAGGGACTTGGTCCTTTCTCGAAGGTTAGCAATCTTACCATTGCAGTTTGAAATATGCATGAGAACCAATGAAATTTCCACATGTCTGTCCTTCAGGAATCTGACTGTTGTCTCATCTTTTGAGTGCCAAAATGATACCTTATTTTCTCTTTCTTTATATTCCATATTTCTTTCTATTTTCCCAGAAAAATTGAGTTGCCTTCCAAATATCAAGGTGCTTCAAAATTTTCTTTTCTCTTCTTTTCAAACACACTTCAAATTGTTAACCCCTTGATTCTTGCTGGAGAATTCTTCGATGAAAATGTTGTAAGTGTGAAGAGGGATCTGTTCCTCCATGAAAAATGAAGAAGTGGAAAAGATCATGCTAAAAAAAAAGAGAAGTTGATATTTTTAGAACTCAAAGTTTTCTGAAGAGGAAGGTGTAAAAAAAAGAAAGAAAATCTTCTTGGTTCCTCAATTGTTGATCTATTCATCTCGGAGGACTTGAAAAACTCAGGCTGGTGTTGGAAGCTATGACAGTTGCTCGTGTTAACTGGAATACTGAAATGAGTTGTTTAAAAGTCCAGCTTCTGAAACAACACTATCAGAGGGACCAGGTGCCAATAAACAATAAAATAAAATAAAAATTGGCAGCCCTGAAGGTTTAACATACAGGTTGGGCTATACATCATGTTGTACGCTAAGAAAAGATTCTTGAAATCTTATGCTAGGGATATGCTCTACTAATTCTATTCATTCAATCCCTTGCCTCTAAATCATCCCTTCTCTTCCTACCTCTCTTTGTCAGTCCTCATTTCTCTCTTTGGGCATTGTTCTGGTTTTCATTTGTAATCTTACTTGCAATGCTTTGATGACTGATCTTTTGTTTATGAATGTTAAATGTCTTGTTTCTACTGACTTGTCTCATTACTTTATGCCTTTTACTCATGCTCAGTGTTGCCAAGTGTCCATGAATTTGCAAGAATTGTATTTCTGTCAACTTGGTTTATAGCTTTAACCCTTTTTTATGATGTCAAAAGGGGGAAAGTTGTTAAGGTAAGGTATGAGATTAATAGGTGTTATAACTGCTTGAAGAAGACATGGTCACATCGATAGGAGGAATCAATGGTAGCTATTTGAAGACATAGGTCATACTGATAGGGGTAATAAATGCTTGCTGCTTGCTACCTGATGAGGACCAGGTCCTGTCGATAGGGGGAAGAATATGTTTGTCATCATCAAAAAGTGGGAAGATTATATATTGATGTTTTGATGATTTGTCAAACTTTAGGGATGATTAAACTCCATTTACCCCAAGAATTCTTTTTGATAGGGGGAACTGATGAATAAGTATGTCATCATCAAAAAGGAGGAAAATGCTATGTTGATGTTTTAATGATTTGACAAACTTTGGAGATGATTCAACTTGAGTTACCCTAAGAATTCTTTTTGATAGGGGGAACTGGTGAATAAGTATGTTATCATCAAAAAGGGGGGGAAATGTTAGTTCGAAGCTGAGTTAAGATGATAGCACGAACATGATATGAAGTTTTGATGATTTAACAAACTTATCGATCTAACAAGGAACCAAATCCTTGTTATTGGAACTGCTGACAATAAGATGGATGATAAACTCAGTGTGAGGTATATTTGTGTGCTATCATCAAAAAGGGGGGAAATGTTATATTCTAGGTGTTTTGATGATCCTCACAAATGCGGGGACCTGGTTCCTGGCAGAATGCTCTCGTCCAGATACAAATGTGGTACAGTCATAAAAGTTGTCATGTCAGGTGGTAGGTGAAAAGTGCAGTATCCTACACCAATAAGAAAAGCGGACGAGATTGTACGTTCAGTATCTCACTAATGCAGGGACCTGGTACCAGGCAGAGTTTCCTCCATCAAATACATAATTGGTTACAGCTGTAAAGCTGTCACGTCAGAGGTTGGTAAGGCGTCAGTGTACTACACCAATCAGAATTGAGGAGGGTGTTTGTCCAACGGACAATTACTCTTTATGTTTGATACTTTTAGCATGACAAACACCATAATATATTCATTCATCCAAAGAAGGAAGTCAGCCAGCAAGCCTTTTCAAGAACTCATTTAGAAGTTTTCAAGGGACCTGGTTCCCGCAAGCAAGGGACCTGGCACCCGCAAGACTGCGACGTGAAAAGGACGAAAAGACAGCTGTCAGAAAAGCTGTCATCTCTGATGCGTTAGGTGCACAACTTTTCCAACAGCAGGACTTCAGCCAATGGGATCGCTTCAACGAATTTGTGGGAAATTATATTATCTCTTTCCAACAAACACAAATTCAAGACTTGGCAAATTAAACTTGGATTTTCTCTGAAAATTCACAAGCTTGAATAGAAGGCCATCTTCAAGAAAGAACATTGCTCAACTCAACAGAAGGACCTGATAGAGTAAAGAAGAATCTTTGTTGTATTTAGAGCTTTGTGTCTATGTACTTACATTGTAAATCTGTTCCTAATCTATAAAGGATTCAGATATTTGTTTTGGGTTTGTAAAAGTCTAAATCAGTTAAGGTTAACTGATTTAGTGGGCAACATTGATTTGTTGCTTAGTCAAATTCTAAGTCATCTAGAGTTAGGTGGTTTAGTGGGCGGTGTTGTATCCGCTTAGGCTCTTCAAGTAATAGGTAGATTACTTGATCGTGAGATTAATAACTTTTTCTCACATTGATTGTAACCGGGTTTCGCTTTTGCTTGAGAAGATTAGTGAAGACGGTTGTAAATCCTATGCAACAGGTCGTTGTTTTACTCCCTTGAGAAAGGAGGTTTCCACATAAACTGCCTGTGTTGTGTTCTTCATATTGTTTAATCTTCTGCACTGTTTTTGCTGTGTCAAGGGACCTGGTCCGTTGACTGGTAGTGGACGCACATATTCCAACACCACCCTAGTGAGTATTATCTAATATAGCTTATGATAGAGGAGAAAAATGTATTACAAAAGAAGTCCCTCTTAGCACTAGTACTAAACTAGTCTAGCAAATATCGGAAACATCAGTATATGTAATACATGGGTTATTGTAGCATGGGCAATGTAACTAATGTTTAATACCAACATATGATATCTTTCTGTCCGGCACACACACAAAATATATATATATATATATATATATATATATATTAGGTAAAATGCATAAGTACTCCCCTCCTAAACATGTGTCCGAGATTCCAGAGACACACTTATACGATACTAAGGTCTTATTATTCCCTTGAACTTATTTTATAACTAATTTTCTACCCCTTTTAGGCCTACGTGGCACAAGCTTGAAAAAAAATTCAACACGCGCTGGGTCCACAAGATAGTGTCACATAGGCCGAAAAGGAGTAGAAAATTATTTATAAAATTATTTCAGGGGGGCAATAAGACCATTGTATAGTATAAGTGTGTCTCTAAGATTTTGTGCATATGTTGAGGGGTACAGGAACATTTTCCCATAGCATTATGATGATTGATGTTAATACACTTTGGCTGATTTGTCTACCTGAATTTCTTACCTATACTCTTTTATCTCATTTTTTTTTTCTATCACACCTCTGTTTCTTCTCTATGATTTGATACCAATAATATGGCATCAGATTTTGCTTTGAATAAATTTTTTATTATATTTGAAAAAAAGTAAAAAGGTATTCTGGTCCTTTTAAGACCTTCAGGCGCACAACCTGAGAAGTTGTAATATATATTTTTAAGATTTTAGCAACTATAACTCCCCATTGTTATTATCAGCAAAACCCCAATATGCCTAACAAATGGAAACATGGACTAGGAATTTTTACGATTAAACATACAACAATATAATGCAGAGAGAATAGGACATCCTTATCATTAAACTACAAACCAACTGTAGAATAGATAACAAAAGTATGTCATACTTGGACAAACAATTCCAACATAGTTGAATTCATATCTCAATTATTTGTTGATTCAATTAAGACCATCCGTATACATCAATGACACTCAGAAATTTTTTGAAAAATCATGAAAATAACAACCTTAGCAAACAGCGAAATCAATGAATAAAATAACATATGAAATAGATGAAGAATCAATTGAGTCACTTTTTCCCATCAATTTAACAGAAGACGCATATAAAAAATCCGGACTTAGTAAACACGGAAAAACATTATTTTGACAAAAAAATGTCCATATTTGGGTATCAAAACTCACAAATAGATATGGCCTTTGGGTACTTGAGAAGTAGAATATAGTGCCTACGAATTCAAGAAATTGAAGGAGAAGATTGACATCTGCAACAATCGTCTTGTTATGCGTCGGAGATGGTTGATATGAGGAGCAAGATGATTTTGTTTGTTTCTGGGATTTCCCGTTTGTCAAGTAAAGAGGGTAAAGTTGTGATGGTGATAGGGGATATAGACATAGCAAGGTTGATGATCCATGTGCAAAAGGTTGAAGAAGATAAGTTGAGGGATACAGAAGAGTTTTGAAACAAGAAGGCTAAGACAGGAAGTCAAGGAAGGAGAAGAGTAATTCAAACCGGTCTTCTTTTCAACACAACCAAAATGGACCTGCTCCATCATATACTAGTGCACTTACACCAAGGAACATAAGTGAGTTTAAGAATTAGAATTCACAGAACTTCATAGCTACTAGACCTGCACAATCTCAAGGTTGTGTGGCACAAGGAGGTAATGGGACTCCTGCATGTGCTAAGTATCGTAGGAACCACTCAGGATTGTGTTGTGATTGCTCCTTTGGTTGTTTCAAGTGTGTTCAAAATTGTCACTTCATGATAGAATGTCCTAAGAACAGGAAAAGTAGTGGTAATAGGGGCAATAGGGCCCAATCTTTAGATATTCTTCATGATAGTCATCCTATATCTATTTCACCATATAGATTGGCTCTAGCTGAGTTGAAAGAGTTAAAAGAGAAGTTGAACGGTCTTCTTGAGAAAGGTTTCATTCGACCAAGTGTCTTTGGGGTGTTCCGGTCTTATTTGTGAGAAAGAAAGACAGTTCACTTAGGATGTGCATAGACTACCGCTAGTTGAACAAGGTTACTATCAAAAATAAGTATCCTCTTCCTAAAATTGATAATCTCTTTGATCAAATTTAGGGTGCCACTTGTTCCTTAGATCTAGCTATCATTAGTTAAGAGTAAGGCAGAGTGACATTCTTAAGACAACTTTCAGGACCTGCAATGGTCATTAAGAGTTTCTAATTATGTCTTTTGGCCTAACTTATGCTCTTGCAACGTTCATGGATCTAATAAATAGAGTGTTTAAAGCCTTATCTAGATATGTTTTTCTATCAAATTCATTGATGACGTTCTAATTTATTTGAGGAATGAGGAAGATCATGTTAGTCATGTCAAACTCTCAAGGATTGAGAGTTGTATGCTAAATTTTCTAATTGTCAATTTTTGCTCGATTCTTTGGCGTTCTTAGGTCACATTGTCAGGTGATGGGATTTGAGTGGACACTCAAAAGATTGAAGCAGTGTAGAACTGCCCTATACCCATATCTCTAACTGACATTACAAGTTTCTTTTGATTGGCTTGCTATTATATAAGGTTTGTCGAGGGGTTCTACTGGATTTCATCCCCATTGACTAAGTTGACTCAGAAAACATTTAGTTTTAATAGTCTGAAGCTTGTGAGAAAAGATTTTAGGAATTGAAAACTAGGTTCACTACCTAGTGTTGACTTAACCAGAAGGTAGGCAAGGGTTTGTGGTATATTGAAATGCGTCCATAGTTGGACTGGATTGTTTATTGATGCAGAATGGAAAAGTCATAGCTTATGCCTCCAGAAAACTTAAAATTCACGAGATGAATTACCCAACCCAGAATCTAGAGTTGGTTGTTGTAACGACCCACAAGTACACACTAGAAGTTAGAGCATTCTTGAGTCTCCACACGGCATATGAGACTCCGAGAAGTCTCACATAAGTCATTCGTGTCATTCATTGCATAATATAGACTCTAAAATAAGTAAGAATTTAAAACTTTCTTCACACACGAAAAAATCTTTCAATAACAATATGCAAGCGGAAGACTTTCATTAAAACAATAAACCTTTACAATGTCTCATTGAAACATATATACTTTGGAGTACACAACACTTGGGACTAAGCCCATACAAGACATAAAAGAAAGACTAAGACATAAAAGGAACATGTGGATATTGTCCTCGAATCGATGAGGACTCACCATTACTCCATCTTCAACCCTTAGAAACCTATCCATCCTCTATGGCATATCAAGACTTCCAATTTCCTACACTTTAGTCAAAAAGGGAAAAGAAGGGGTTAGCATATTAGATGCATTAAGTATGGAAGCCATGCAAAAACCATGAAAAAGGAATATTTAGTAAAATAACATGTTTTTCATGAAATTTAATATAAAACCTTCATAAGAGTTTAAGAGACATCAAACAAGTCAATAATCACAATATAAGACACATTCCAAATTAAACTCAATTAATAGAAATATTACACTAACCTTACAGTGACTTCACTGTAACTTTACATATAATTCACACATCACAAGGTAAGATCAAAACGACATCAAAACACATAAACATACTAACATTGATCCCCTACTAAGGTTATCCTAAGACTCACCTAAGTAAGATAGGAAGTGGCCGCTCATACAACCCCTTCACACACACCTAGATGATCCCTAGGACTACCTAAAGTAAGTTATTCTCAATACATCACATATCACACCAATTCACATAGACATGAGACTATCCTACCAAAGGTGATTCTAAGGTTCACTTGAGTGAGTTATGGAGATACAACCCATACAATCCCTTCATACACACTAAAGAGATCCTTTAGACTACGTAAGATAAAATTATTCCCATTGTACCAATTAGACTCCCTACCTAAAATTACTTTAAGTCTCATCTAAATAAGACATGAAGATAATGCCCATACACCCTCCTCCAAACCTACCTAAGCAATCCTCAAAGCTACTCTAGATAGATACCTCTTCAATTGACAAGTCTTTACTTACGTCATTAAATTCACTAACTCATTTAGAAGACATTCACCACTTAAAGACATTCATCTAATGGTCTTGCTGAAGACCTAGGGACTCACATACTAACATCTTCCAAGCCTATTCTTGCAATGTCTAGATAGCGTCCCATACCACTACCTTAACATCATAGAACTTATCCAATACTAGCATGTATCCTATATGATGAGAATAGACTTTAACCGACATAGACCATGATAGCTAAGAAAAGAATCCAGAGTTATGACCTATTCTGATGGAGGGTGTTCTACTTTCCAATGGTAGAATGAGGACACGTCCCATGTAATCACATAGTTAAGGAACATCGAAGGTTTGTCTGTTCTATATTCTCATATTTCAAGTAGATATACTTCCCAAAAATAATCACTCAATGCTAGCCTTTTTTGTCATAGAGTAGTTCAATAAAGAAGTATATGAAAAGGTTCCATATCAAGAGTTCACAACCAAATCATAACACATTACAAAGCAGGTCCCCTAGGGTTTCCTTACAATGGTTAAGAGGATAGCTCAATGATTTTCCTAAGGATGATTTCATGTTGTTCCATCCAATCAACCCTAAGTCCACCATTCACACGAGAAGGATACCATTACGATTTTTAACTTCAAGGATATCATAACCTTTGTTCTAGAAGATTCCACATAAAGGACCTTCTTAACTATATTCAAGGTCACAAGTCAATCACATATACAAGACTAAGAATCTTTAGCATACTAAGTCAAGGAGTCACATATTCACATACCTTTCATGCATTAAGAAGAGGGACTTAGGTTTACCTAGTAAAGACACTACATTCTCATAACACATGTTCATAATCAAAGAACCTAGTCACTTGCTCTTGACACATTCACTTACAACTTCATCATATATCATCACTTAAGAAGAATTATAACATACTCATTCACATAAGATCATACAAGCACTAATAAAGTACCTTAGTGTACATTTTCACAATTAACACATATATCATATCATGCTTCAATTCACATCTTCATACAATCCATAGAACCCCATGCATGATCATCTCACTTCATAAACATATTCACACATACCCTCCATATAAGCCCTAAGCATGATACTAATACAATTCACAAAGTAATGCCGAGGAGGCCACATCTTTCACAAAGGTAACACATAAGCACCACCACCATAAGTGGACCATACCAATCATCATCATAATACAAGATCTATACAACATAATATAATATAATTAGGTCATCATACCACAAATACACTCTCACGACTTCAATCCATAGCCCAATCAACTAACTCAATAATCAAAGGTTTTTACCAATAGTCATGATCACCAATTAAATTCAATAAGCTTAATATAAAATGAATATAAGAATATACAATAGTCATATAATAAAATTTATACAGCCTATAAACTATACAATCATGATCTATACATAAAACAATAGCCCTAAGCAATCTACACATGAATTCATTACTATCTAGCCATAATCAATTCACCCATAATTTGATCAAATTGAAAGATTTTATAAGATCAAGGGTTCATGGAGAATTTCATTGAAAAACATCAATTATACATCAATTATATCATATCTTAATGTTTGAAAATGTTTCATCCAAGAACCCAAGACTTAGAGTAGATATCGGATTTTTTCATCTTTTTAAAATCCATGAAATCATCTTTGAAATTGACTCTAAGGTGATAGAAAGCCTTAGATGAAGAACTCTCATACCTTATTAGAAGAATCCAAAGAAAATTGAAGAATAAAATCCATTGAAGATCCATCATCAAGCTCCATCTTCACCTTGAGCTCTCATGGTGATTTTTGGAGAAACTTTGTGAGCGAAAGGGTTTTGATCTAGGTGCTAGGATCTAAATGTGAGTTTAATAGCTTAAATACTCTTAAAATAACCATACACACCTAAAAAAACCGTCCTCCTATTTTATAATACTTCGGATGAATTTTCAAAAAAAAACCCAAGCCTTACAATGAAGCAGGCAATTTGCAGACACCATCGACGCCCTACCATCGATGGGCCATCAACTGGACGACGCCCCGTCTTTTGGGGTCCGTTGGTTGGGTATGCAACTCCCATACTTTCAGGATACAAGTACCCACCCATCAACGGGCCGTCGCCTCATTGACTGGCCATCGTTTGGGGGTCGTCGATTACCATTGCTTGGCAGTCTGCCTCAACAAGTTGGGGTCCTCCTCTAGGACCCCTTGTGGGTCCTAGGTGGTGTCGTACCCAGACGTTAAAACCCTAAACACGCATGTATAGTTCTTAGGAACATCACCAATCGAGTTCAACATAAAACAAGCCACGCAACATGCTAAAACATATCCGAACTCACAAGAATGTCTAAAGGCTAACTTTTGAACGTTACCAGATGTTCTTGGACGTTTTACCTCTAAACCTTACCAAACTAAACATGATGAATGTAAACACTATTATCAACCATACAAGGACCTCATAAACTCATTACACAGACATAAGCACATGAAAACACATAAGGAACATAGGTGACTAGTCGTCGAAAGTCTAGGTCGTTCTTTGACGTTTGATGTCATACTTAACCAAATATTTAGTCTTAAATCATTTAAGGATTTCAAAACTTTATGACACACACATTAAGCCCTAGTTTCACCTAAGTCATTTTAGAGGTGTTACATTCTCCTCTACACGGACAACATTCGTCCTCGAATGACACTTGCTTCTTTTTAGACACTATCAAGAGATGATTAACTCAAGACTTAGCAGCACATAACCATACCATATATCACTTTCACATAAACAAGAGACTCACAACACAAAAAGAAGCTAGAAACTAATCTACGACTCATCGTGTCATTAGACTCATATTCATCCTTTTATTTAGGAGAAAATTCATTCCAAACACACTATCATGCTCATATACATCAAATATAAACACCAAACCACCATTTTCCACCAAAGAACAATTTATTCTTTTTTACAAAATCTTTACAGTGACCAAAAATTTCCTTACAGTGAACATGCTTCACAATCTAACAAATGCAACCCTTAAAAAATTCCTTTTAAATAATCAACAAACCAATATCATATAAGAACTTAGACATGATCATTATTCATCTTCTCAAAACAATTAGCAAACTACTCTAGATGCACATGAACCATGAGGAAGATGCCATGCATGAAAACACATTTTCTCATTCAACAAGAACTCAACCAAAACATGCATATTATAAGGAGAATGTTTGGAAACTCATTTTTCACAAATTAATCCAACATAAACCAATACTAGGAACTCTTTGTTTTAGGCTTGAACAAACACATACAGAAAGGTTAAGTGTACCTCATGTAATACCTAAAAAATGACTTAGGTGAAGCTTGAGACTAACATTTTTTTCATGAGGGTGTAAGGTCCTATAATGGTTTATAATGTGGCATTTAGGAAGTGTCTAAATATCTAGGTGCATTGGAAGTCAAACGTCAAGGGATGACCAAGACGTTCGACGACTAAGTCACCTATGTGTCTCATATGTTGTTATGTGTCTATATGTGTGTTTCATGAGTTGATGAGGTCCTTATATGTGTTATTATAGCTTTTATAGGAAGTTTGTCAAGTTTCATGAAGTTTGGAGGTAAAAAGTCCAAGAATGTCCATACGTTCGAAAGGTTTGCCTTAAAATGACCTTATGTGTCTTGGCATGTTTCATCAAGTTTTACGTGTTCGTTTTGGATGAAATTGATATGGGAGGTATTAAAATCATATACGAACATATTCGGGTTGAAAACTTCCCGGAAAACGTTCCCAAGGACCAAACAACGGTCCTTGAGAAAGGACACATGTTGGTGGCCAAAACTGCCCAAGGCAGTCCCACCTACAGATAATAAACGACGGCCAGTGGCCTGGTCGACCCCCTCTAGGTGGAGGGAGTCGATGGGTACTTATTATAGGGAGCTTAAGATCCCATTTCCAAGCCTCAGTACAAAACGACAGCCACCAGGACGGTCTGTTTATAGATAAACGGTCCGTGTGTGGCCAAGTCGTGGATGTTCCTACAATTTGCTTGCAGTGAAGCGGTAAATTGGTAAATTCACACCAAGTACAAATAAGATTTTGGGAAGCTACGTAGGGGAATTTTAGGTATTTTAAGTGGATATTTAAGTCCTAAATACCTAGATGAATTCATTCTTCCAAATCAAAACCCCAAAATCTCTAAGAAATTTCTCTAGAAGTTCATTGAAGCCAAAACTCAAGGAAGAGCTTGGATTGGAGATTTGAGTGGTAATTATACATCCAACTGGTGGATTAATATCATTGAGGTATGGTTTTTGATCTTTGAAACTCTATTCATCAGGGATCCCAAAATACAAACAGATTTCTAAATTTTTCCAAAGATGAACTTGTCCAGTTATATGATCTATCCATGGTTTCTTGCATTAATGGTTTTAAAGAATTGTATATTTATTGAATTGTTGTTAATTATATTATTTTAATAAAATTAACATATGAACCCATGTCATTGATGAACCCTAGTTTTTGACTACTTTATGAGTTAAGTGATATTGTTTTAATGCTTATGAATTCTAGTTTAGTTTTCTATGGTCTATTGAATGATGTAAGAATTGTATTCAATTGATGTGTATGTTGTCTTATATTGATAAATATATATTTAATTGACCTATATTCATTGATTATTATAGTTTTTATACTAAATTGATGTTCATGGCTATGGGTAAGGAGGGTCTTATGGTATTGAATTGGTTGATTCAGCTATGGATTGAAGTGGTGAGAATGTATTTGTGGTATTCTGCCCTAATTCTCTTTGTTTTATTTAAGGTACCTTTTGAATTGTGTTATGATTGGTATGGTCCACTTATTGTGGTGGTGCTATGTGAATGATGTGGCCTTGTCGGCGTTACTTTATGTATATTAAAGATCATGGTCTTGTCCGCACTACTTAAAGTTTTATGATGATTTGTGTAGTTGATTTATGTGAACCATGATCATATTTATATACATGTGAGTAATGTGAAAGTATGTGTTTCTTCTATTGTTATTAGGTGATCATGTTAGAATATGACTATCTCCTTATGTGTGTTTTAGAGTTAATGCATGATTATTCCTACATGATGATGTTATAGTAGTGCATAGGATGACTTAAAGATGATAATGTTTATTCCTATGTGCTTCTAGAATGATATGCAATATGTGCTAAAGTGAAGTATTGGCGTCTTGTGTGGTTGACTTGTGTCCCTTACTTGATACATGTATGAATGTGAATATGAGATGTCTTGACTTAGGATGTTAAAGCCTATTATCTTGTATGTATGAATAATATTAGACCTTGAATGATTTTAAGAAGGTCCTTTATGTGAAACCTTGAACCTAATGGTAATGCTATGAACCTTGAAGTTGAAAGTCGTAATGGTATCCTTCTTTGAAATGAATAATGGACTTAAGGTTGGTTGGCGGGAACGACATGATAACATACTTAGGGAAGTTATTATGAGCTATCTTTGTCGCCATTGTAAGGAAGCCCTACGGGACCTCTTTGGTAGGGTGAATGTGATTAGATTATGAACAAGATATGAAACCCTTTATATGAACCTTTGATGTGAATTACTCTATGAGAACAAAGGCTATCACGAGTGAGTATGGTAAGGGAAGTAGCTCTAGTTAAATGATTAGGCTAGAGTGCAAAGTAAGTCCTTCATATTTCTTAACCATGTTCCTACATGGGATGTGTCCAAGTTGTACCATTAGCAAGTATAACACCGTCCATCGGAGTAGGTTACAACTACGGATTCCATGATTTGCTACCATGGTCTATGTCGTTTATTGTCTATTCTCATCATGTGGCATACCTACTAGTATTGGATAAGTTCTATGAAGTTTAAGTGGTGGTATGGGAAGCTATCTAGACATTGCACAATAAGAATTGGAGGTGTTAGTGAGAATTACTAGGTCTTCTCCAGAACATTACTTGAAGTCCTTATGTGATGAATGTATCTTAAATTAACTAATGAATGTAATGACTTAAGTTAAGAAATCATGTTAAATGTATACGTACTTATCTAGAGTAGTTAAGGTTTGTCTAGTTAAGGTGTGAAGGGGGCATATGAATGGTCACTTCTTACCTTACCTAGATAAGTCTTAAGAATGACTCTAGTTAGGAAAGTTGGTTGATTATGTGGACATGATCCAAACTTAGGTCGTCTTAAGGATTACTTAGGTAATCTTGAAGAGGTCAATCATGGGCATTCTCTTCTTGATTTACTTGAGTAGGTTTTTTGATAACCTTTGGGAAGAGAATGTCATATTATGTGAATGTTATGGTGTTAAGTGAGAATGATCTTATACTAGGTAGTTTAAAGGATCTCTTAAGTGTGTGTGAAAGGGATTGTATGGGCGGTCGCTTTACAACTCACTCAAGTGAACCTTAGAATCACCTTGGTAGGAGGATCTCATGTTCATGAGTTTGGTGTTTTGTAAGTGTGTGTACATTCATTATAGGTGGACTTAAGAATCATTTAAGTGTGACTAGATAGGGTGTATGAGTGGTCTGTTTTTGTCTTACTTAAGTGAGTTTTAGGATAGATTTTAGTGAGAGGATTGCATGCTAGCAAGTTTTCTTTGTGAAGTTGAGAAACCTCACTATAACAATGAATTAAGTCGCTGTAAAGTGGCATGGGTCTACTGTAAAGTTCATTTAAAATGTGATGAATTTCTTAGATGACTTCTTATATGTTTCTAAGGTGATAAATATTGTTCTTATTATTATAGTATGATATTTAAATCAAAAGATACATACTTCCAATAAATGTCCATTGTCATGATTTTTATGCATTATGTCATACTTAATACATGTGTTTGTACAAATTCCATGCTTTTATCTATCTCTAAAGTGATTCATACGTGAAGGTGATTTTGGAGAGGTAAGCTTGGAGTATAGGATCGTTCAATCAAGTTGAAGTATGTCCTATTTGACTTAAGGGCGTAGATGTCTTTTATTTCTCTTATTGAATCATTGTAAAAGACTTAGCAGTACTATATTTCTGTTGTATGGGCCGTGTCCCAAGTACTCTTATGTCTATGGTTTTATGAAATTAGACTTAGTATTTCCTAGGAATTTTATCTAAAAGAGTTTTGAAAGACTATGCAAAGGTTTGTGAAATTTTTTAATTCCTCACTACTTTTCTATTTATATATGTGACGAACGATACGAAAGGGCTAGTACAAGACTTTTGAGAGGTAAAGTACGTTGGTTGCATTCCGAGAGTCTCATATCTTCTAGGGTGTGGTATCGGGATGTGATACCTCACTCCAAACAACCATACTCTTCATCATACTCCCCCACTTAGGAGAAACCCAATCTAAGGTGAACATAAACATACTGCAAGGAGCTTCCTCAAGGAACCTTAAACCTTGCTAACACCTTCTAACCAAAGTCTATCTCATGAAAACCATAGACTCTCAAAGGTCTAACCATCTAACCACTACTTCCCCCTTGCTAGGAGAAACTCATCTTTACCCCTTTCTAACCTCACCTCCTTCCTTGCTAAGGTTGGATCTAAACAACTTTAAACAATCTCAACAACCACTCCTTCACCTTTCTAACAATATACTTCACCATTTCTTCCAACTAAACTACCCTTCACAAGGTAACTCAATTAATCTAAGGTCATCAACACAATCTTCCATACCCTATCTAACAAGTCACATCTCATTTTTTCTCTTCCTCAACTCAAACTTCACAAAGGTCACGCTCAAAGGACTATCCCGAAAGGAACAAGGGAAAGACACCATATTCAAAGCTCTTAGGCACGATTAGAAGAATGAAGAAGTGAAACTTTTCCTAGCACCCAATAGCCTCTTACTCATAATGTGGCGCCCTTCACATTATGACCAAGACTCTATTGAATGTGGTTTCTGAGACAAACTAAGACACTCCTAAACCTTATGCTCTGATACTAACTTTGTAACGACCACAAGTACACCCTAGAAGTTAGAGCATTCTTGAGTCGCCACACGACATATAAGACTCCGAGAAGTCTCACATAAGCCACTAGTATCATGCATTGCAAAATATACACTCTAAAATAAGTAAGAATTTAAAACTTTCTTCACACACGAAGAACCCCTTCAATTATAAAATGCAATCGAAAGACTTTCATTAAAAAAATAAACCTTTATAGTGTCATATTGAACCATCCATACTTTGGAGTATACAACACTTGGGACTAAGCCCATACAAGCAAAAAAATAAAGAGTAAGACATAAAAGTAACATGTGGATATTATCCTCGAATCGATTATGACTCACCAATACTTTAAATAAGAAGAAAATTAAATAAAATATATCCAAAATATAAAAAACTCAATATCACAAAAACTGATGACATAAAATTAGATCAATTAATAGATAATATAACAAAAAGAATATAAATTTATTCAATATTTAAAGATACAACGAATAACGAGAATAACAAATACAAAGAAAAACTTACTGAAATAATTATAGCGAAAAGACAAGAATAAGGACATTAGCGAAATAGACTTAATAATAACATATTCGCAAGAATTTGTAAAAGATCTATAATAGCACAGAGAAAAACTATTTTTTATCTAGAAATACAAAGAGAAAGTTTATAATATAAACTTCAATACAATCTATAAATGAATAAGGAAGAATACGCGATAGATGAAAAAACATACGAAAACTATGATGGATTAAAAATAAAATAATATTTTCTAATCTAGGAAGAAGATATAGGAAAATGGGTGACAATCTAAATTTAATGTTAGAAAAAGAAACGGTAAAACTAGAAGAAGTTTAACTGCTATGATAAGAATAAGAAAAGAAAATGAAGAAATAGATAGGAAAACGGAAATCGAAAAAATAAAACAACAAGCGAAAAGGGAAGTACAACAATTAAAAGAGGTAAAAAATACTAAAATAATAGAGCTAGAAAAAGAGTTAGCAGTATTAAAAGAAATGTATGAAATTAAACAAAGAGAAAAAGAACAAAAAATAAAATTAGCAAATTTAAATTCAAAGAAAAATTGCAATTAGAAGACGAATTAGAATAAAAAGAAGAAAATATCCAAGATAATCTACCCGAAATAAGAATTGATGCAATAAACAACGATGATCTAGAACAATATTCGAAAACAAGCGAAACATATACAGAAATTTTAGCAAATATAGATAATGCAAGGAATTTAGAAATAAATAGAGGAGGCATAGACATGGATGAAAAACCTAGCACATTAGGAGTAAAAAACCCAAAAATCAGATATAGGAAATTTTAGCAAATATAGATAATGCAAGGAATTTAGATATAGGAAAGCTTGAAACAACACAGTGTTGTCAAAAATCACATACTTATGTGAGGTGAAGAGAATTAGAGTTTGAGGTGGATAATTGGGTTAATTTTAAGGTTTCAAACATGAAGGGTGTTATGAGGCTTTGAATGAAGAGGAAGCTTAGTCCCCAGTTTATTGGTCCTTACAGGATATCCAAGAGATTGGCAATGTAGCCTATGAATTAGAGATTCTGTTAGAATTAACAACAATCTATCTGGAGTTTCACATTTTAATGTTCAAGAAGTGTATGGACAATCCTTCACTTATTATTACAACGGAATACATTTATATTAAGGATAGCTTATCTTATGAGGAGATTGTTGTACAGATTCTTGATAGTCAAGTTTGCAAGTTGAGAACCAGGGAGGTAGCTGTAACATCCCCAAAATGAGTTAGGGTGTCTATAGACTCACATGTGCCTATAAGCTTGTTAAGTGTTAATAGAGTGTTTTTAAGTATGCATGATTGATTTGAAGTGATTTGGAAGTCAAACATCAAGGGACGACCAACACGTTTGAGGACTAGTCACCTAAGGGGCCTTACGTGTTTTTATGTGATTATGTGTGTTTCACGACATAATGAGGTCCTTGTATGAGTTATAATGATTTTTTAGGCAGTATGGTGAGTTTCATGAAGTTTAGAGGTCAAACTCCAATACGTTTGAAAGATAGACCTTGAGACGTGCATGTGTGTGTCTTGAGTGTGCCTAGCATTTTTTGACGTGTTCCGTGTAGTTATTTGGGGAAAACCTGATGTGGAAGGTTCTTGACTTTTTAATTTTCATATTTACGTTGAAAACGTATGGGTATGACTCCTGAAGGGCCCCGCAAGAAACCCTCAAGAAGGACCCAAAGGCTGTCGAGACACTGCCTTGGCAGTGTCAATCAACTCAGCCAAACAACGCGTCATTAGTTGAATGATGCCCCGTCGATGGGGGTTCATCGTTTAGGACATATGCTGGTGAAGGATTAAGTCAGTTGACATGCCTCAGACCCAAACAACGGCCAGCAGAACGGACTATATATGGACTTACTGGGCGTCGATGGGTCCGACGATGCAGGCTGTGTCAAACAGCCAGACGACTGTTTTATTTAAAAGGTGAATGGGAATTTCACCCCACGTTCTAACCTGACCCTACATTGTTTATTTGGTTATTTTTGGGTGTGTTTATGTGATAAAACACGTGACAGCCCCATTCCTAATTCAATTCACACAAATTAGACTTCCCTCCAAAAATATTCTATCTAGAATCTCCATTGAAGGTGAATTTCAAGAATAACTTGGAGCTTGGATTTGTATGGGTTCATCAAATTTTAGTGTTTTTCTTCTTTATTAAGGTATGTTGATCCTTCATCTCTAGTTATCCTTCCATCTAGAGAGTGAATCTCAAAGTTTTCAAAGAAGTTTCATGATCAAATCTCTTCTTATTCAATCTAGCCATGGGCTCTTTCTCAAAACGTTTTTAAAGGCTTACTAATGATGAATTGAAGTTAACATGTTGATTGTAACGTGAATGTTAATCCAATTGCATGATGAACTCATGCTCCCTTCAAAGTCTAGATTTATCCTATGTATGGGCTTTGTGATCTTGAATGTATATCTATTGAATTATTATTCTAGTACATTGAAGTGCTTATATCAACTGCCTAGTATGTGTATTGAGTGAATTGTTTATGAGTGACCCATGAACATGAAGGTTTGAATAAGGCTAGTCTATAATGTAGTATTTTGTGATCTTGATGCTAGCATGCTTGTTGTGAGATTCAATTATGTTAAAGTGATGGTTAGCCACTACCTATGATGTAATGTGATTATGAATTATATGTAACGGATCCAATGTGGATCAAGTCTTGATAGTTCTAATAAGAGTATCCTATGTTATTCTACATTCCATGAATTCCTAATATGTAGCATGCTTACCGTGATCTTGAGTTTAGTGTCAGTTGTAGTAGTATTTTTGTTTAGGTTATGATTTCTTTATCTACTGCCATACATGTATATTGTTGATGAACTATGAGTTATGATCAATGCAAGGGAAAGTGGTGAGTGGCCTATATTACTCTATTTCCTAACGATTGATGAATGCAATGTAGTCAATGTAACGGTGACTTTATAGTACATGAATGTAGTATTTCGTTTGTGTAATACTTGTAGCTACTGCCTGATATACCGTGGTTTCACGGTATAATTAATACTTTTTCCTTAAGTTTAGTGTGTCCAAAAGCCTTTTTTGTGCTAATTTTTATAGAAGTTTCTCTTTGTTTTGCAGGAAATCTGTCCAAAGCTGAATGCGGAGATTTTGAGCGAAAAAATGCAGAAGAGACCACCTACGGAGCATATGACGGTCCGTCGTGCTTGTGACGGTCCGTAGGTGGCAGCGTAGTGCAGCTGCTGAAGGAAAATGGGGAAGTCTGACCAGTGTGGGATTACGAAGCTTGTGACGGTCCGTTGTGGCTATGACGGTACGTCCTGCAGGTTCATCGCGAAGTTCAGAGAAGTGATCCCAGTACCCAGATTCCAAGAGTTGAAGTGTTTTGGAACGAAGACCCTCGACGGACCGTTGTGCCTATGACGGTCCGTCATACTTGCCGTCGAGGGGAATGAAGAGAGCAGCAGAAGAAATTGCACAAGTATGGGACGACGGAGTCCACGACGGTCCGTCGCGAGGTCCGTTGACCCAGCCGCGTTTTGGCAGATTTCCAGCAATTAGAATCCTTGTTTAATTAGGTTTTTGTTTTTTTATAAATAGTTCAAAAAACCTCGTTTTTGAGGTTAGACACCTGATAGTTAGACTCTTAGATTGTTAAAACTCCGTATTGGTAAACATTGTATTGTGAGATTCTTGATAATCATTAGACTTTTCGTGAGATTATTGATTACTTTGAGAATTCTTGCAAGTGATTTTTGGTGATTAATCAAGCAACCTTTTGGATTTTATTCTTTCTCATTGAAGTAAGTACATGAATTCTTATTTAATATATTTGAATATTGTGTTTATGGCTATGAGTAACTAAACTCCATAACTAGGGTTGTGGGAACCATAGGCAAATAATGAGATAAACCCTAGCTAAAATAACAATTCTAGAATAGTGTCTTGCATGTATTAATAATTCTTTCGCTTAGAAGTCTTTTTAACGGATGATCAACGTTAGAACTCGCCTTAATGCTACTTGCCGGACCAAGGAGGTAGATAATAGGAAAAGAATTATTAACATAGATTTAGTGTATACTATCTAATAGGCTAGTATTGATTGGTACGAGGTAATAACTGAGTCAAATATCGAATACGATGCTTAATATGAGGTAAAGATAAGGGTTAGGAAAGCAACACACGTAGCCGGACCAAGGTGCAGAGTGAGATTTTCTAGATGCCGGACCAAGGATTTAGAAATACATAACTTATCACTTTGCATGCAAGATACTAGGAAAGAATTGTTATAGTTAGAATTATCAAGTTATAAACCTGTGGGGAACACGTAAAGCCTAGTTACTTTGATTAATTGATTAAACTCCAACTGTCAAAGCTGTTAAGTGTCTCTTTCAAGTTCATTATTTATTTTCACTCACTTAGAAATAGAAACCCCCCTTCTTATGTTATTTACTTTCCAAGGAAGTCATTGACCAAACAATAGTAATAACAAGTTGAAGTTAAGTCTAGACTATTTTCCTCGTGGGAACGATCCCAACCTCACTAGTTGGGTTATTTACTTTACACGACCGCTTTACTCTTTATTTGAGAAGTAAGTTTGAGCGTATCAAATTTTGGCGCCGCTGCCGGGGATTATAGCTTTTAGATTAACTTGAACTTATTACTATAGTTTAGTTGATATTTTCTTGATTTTTCTTTGTTTTATTGTTTTTGATTTTTTTTAGAACTATCCTCCTTGTATGCCAAATACACGGAGAGGAAGAGAACCCTTGTTTCCCTACGATCACGAGTTAGAGCGTACACTGCGCATTATGAATTGAAACATGGGAATAAATGATGAGGATCCGAACCAGAACATCCCAGCTCCGGTTGATGTTCATGGTCAGATGTTACCCGATGCTCCGGGTGAACACCAACAGAGGGGACAAAATCCCGTTCCACGGCCCCAAGCATACTACAGAGGCTATGATAACATAGCAGATTCGGATGGGCCACTTGTTTTGCCTCCTCTACCCACAGGCCACACTTTTGTGGTAACTAGTAGTCTGATGCAAATGCTCACTGCCAGAGGTTTGTTTTCAGGGCTACCTTCTGAGGATCCACATGCCCATATAGCTAAGGTAAGGGCAGTGTGTAAAAGTTGTGTGGGGAGGCCTGAATTGGATCTAGATGTAATAGGGCTCAGAGTGTTTCCTCTCTCACTGACGGGAGAGGCTGCTATGTGGTTCACTGAGCTCCCATACAACTCAATCTTCACTTGGAACCAACTAAGGGATGTCTTCTTAGAACGCTACTATCCGATCTCCAAGAAACTAAACCACAAAGACAGGGTGAATAACTTTGTGGCACTACCAGCAGAGTCAGTTAGTAGTTCTTGGGATAGATTCACCTCATTCTTGAGAAGTGTTCCAAATCACCGTATAGATGATGAGTCACTGAAAGAATACTTCTACAGGGGACAAGATGATAACAACAAAGAGGTATTGGACACTATAGTCGGTGGATCTTATGGAGAATGTCCTTATGCTGACATCGCTGAAAAATTAGAAAAAATCTCCCGGAATAACAAAGCTTGGAGTACTAGAAAATCTGATACAGGGAGAAACACCTTTGCAGTGCAGTCCACTCACAACCCAGCCACAGATGAGATTCGTGAAGAAATGGCTCAAATGAGAACCGAGCTTGGGTTGGTACTAAAACATGTCACTGGGGGTGCAGAAAAGATAAATGCAGTCAACTACTTGGCTAAACCATCACCTCCTAGTGATGAATGCTATTATACGGAGGACACTTATGCAGTAAATGAGCAGACGGGGGGTTT
>NC_028644.1:36265487-36270473 GCF_001406875.1 Solanum pennellii
GTTTTTTCTGTTAGTTTCAAACTAGGGCACACACGACGGAACCAACGACGGGTCGTCACAACTAAGACAGACCGTCGTCGGGGAATCGTCGCGTGATTAATGAGTCGTACTCGACCCGACCCGGCTGGAGTCTTTTTCAAAATTAGACCGTTTAAACCTCCCAACCCTTCATTTCACCCCATTCATTCATTATTCCTCCCACTTCCCTCTATTTCCAACTTCCATATTCTCCCCCTCGATCATTGTTCCCCCAAAATTCTCCAAAGCCCTAAAAGTGTTAATCTACTAGTCGGAGTTGCTACTGTGGGTGTTTGTCTAGCCACCGAGTACTTGTCCAGTTGTTTTCTCCATTTCTAAGGTATGTGTCTCTAATTTCTACTCATTTATCTTGCATTTTTGTTTATTAGTTAGTATTTAGCTTAGTTCTTCGTAGTATGTTGTTTCCTTTATATGATTATGTCTAAACCTAGGTTCAAAATGTTCGTATTTGCCATGTTGACAACCCTAGACATAGGTTCTTTTGCATTGCTAGTTTTCTAGGTAGTTGGGATAGACAAACGTAGGTCCAAAACACTACAAGACCATGTGGGTTCATCGGGGATGCATGGGGTACCCCCAGTTCTGTCACTGTTATTCAGAACGAGACCCCGATGACGGACCGTCGTACCCACGACGGACCGTCGTAGGGTCCGTTCCAAAAGCCCTAGCACCCTGTCCCAACGGACACATGTGACGGACCATCGTCTTCACGACGGTCCGTCCTGCACAACCGTTCTTGTTGTCAGAGACCCTTTTTCTAAGGGTCTCTCACTTTTTCTAAGTGTCTTTCAACGGACACATGTGACGGACCGTCATACCCACGACGGTCCGTCCTGCACGACCATCATGACGGTCAGAGACCCGTCTGCTAAGGGTCTCCATATTTTTTTAAGTGTCCTACGACGGACCGTCGTACCTGTGACGGTCCGTCCTGCATATACCGTCATGCTAGTCAGAGACTCTCCTTCAGGGTTCTCTATATATACATAGTCTAAGTAAAACACGACGGACCTCATAACGGTCCGTCATAGTCACGACGAGCCGTCACCAGGCCCGTCGTGTGCCACTGTTTCTAAAGCAATTACNTTCAGACTCTACATCCGGCTCACCAGCTCAGGTCCCCACCCCTGCCACTGACCAGCCCAACCGATGGTGTGTCGACGGGCAGTTTCAAGTCTACTCCGACGCCAAGTTCCCGACTGATAAAGGAGTGATGACTCGAACACTCACCTTGGAGTGGCAGGTACTTACAGTGAGCCTCCCAACGATGCCTGAGATCCACAATCTCTTCACCAGGCATCGCTTGGAGTGGACAGCACGTCCGTTGGGACGATACAGCGAAGAAATGGTCCGAGAGTTCTACGCATCCTACGTAGCGACTCTCCGATCACAGATCGATAGGCGGGCTGCCCCCGCTAAACAGGCCCCATTGGAGCAGGTCCAAGTCCGGGGCATACAGGTTGACATTTCCCTGCCAGCCATCCGGCGGTTTCTATACGGCGAGAGTATTGATGCTTCTCGGACCCCCCTCACTACCGAGTTCGACTACCGCTAGCAGATAGTTAAGGATGGCCAGTTCTTGCGCGAGCCCGCACTAAGAGAGACCACCAAGAGGTGGATGGCCCTGCACCTGTCAGTAGATGGAGAGGGTGCCGATTGGGTGACTGAGCCGAAGGGGGCCATCAAGAAGGCCAACCTCACGTTCACAGCAAAGTTCTTGTGGCTTCTTGTCCGTCACTGTCTCTCCCCCACAGCTACTGACAACATCGTTACCTGGGATAGAGCAGTGTTGATGGCGGCGATGATAGCCGGATTCGAGGTAGACTTCGCACGGCTTCTCCAGGCAGTCATGCACGAGAGGGCATTCAAGGTCACTACCACCTACCCCTTCCCGTGCATGATCTTTTCCCTTTGCAGGTCCGCAGGTGTGCCCATCTGGCACGTAGATCAGCTGAAGACCCCGCAGGGCACCGTTGGCCTCGGCCTCATCAGAGACGAGGCCAATGAGTTGGCCCCACGTAGAGGGCCCCGTCCAGAGCTGCCACCACTTGCTGATGATCTTGCAGATACGGTAGCCCAGGCCCGCACAGCTACACAGGCGTCCACTGACACTACCCCGGTCGAGTCTATCCCGGGTAGTAGCACAGCCCCGAGCTCCTCTCGCACAGCCCCTCTACCGGTACTGGTCCCGCTTGCTAGGGTCCAAAAATTAGAGGCACAAATGGCCACTCTTCTGCATCATATCCAGCCGTGGATGCAGAAGTCGATTACCGAGTCTGAAGCGCGTCTAGAGAGGAAGATGCAGCAGTTTACAGAGCGGAAGATTGCTGAGGTCAACCAGCGTCTGGACGCCTTTGAGTTGAGAGTGTTAGCCCGACCAGCCCCTCCGGTGGATGTGTCGACTCTTCAGGCTGCAGTCGATAGTCTTCGGGCAGACATCGACACGATCCTAGAGGCGAGGGTGCCGGAGTCTGAGGCCCCTTCTGTCGAGCCTGCTGAGGACACCGTGCTAGCGGCCCTGTTTACTACTTCAGAAATTCCACCACCTCCCCCTCGAGAGACTGCCAAGAGGCGTAGGGGTCGAGCAGAGGATGAGGCGCGAGCAAGGAAGAAGGAGCGCCGAGAGATGGAGGCTGCGAGGAGAGCCTCACTTGCTGAGGAGGAGGCGCACCAGATCAGAGCATCACAGTTAGCGGCTGGGGCGTCTAGCTCCCGCACTGTGGAGACAGCAGGAGGCACTACTGATGGTGCGGTTGTTGCTGAGGACACCACTGAGGGTGTTCAGATTGCAGAGGACGTGGGTTCCGGGGATCCGGACCCACCATCTTGCTGATCGACGGCGCTTTGCGCCACAGGTTTGCTTCACCTACCACTCTAGTATTTACATTTTTATGCATTGGGGACAATTGCATGCTTTTTTGTTGGGGGTGGGGTAAATGGATAGTGAGTGTTAGGGTGAAGTCTGAGTAGCCCAATTCACTATCCTCTTTTGGGGTTTTCTTGCCTGTGTTCTTTTTCCCCAAAAGACTGATTACTTTTTCTGTTGAACCGGCATGTTTATATCTTTTGTACATAGTTTAATTCTGGAGCATGATGGCTAAAATGATATCCTGATAAACTGGAAAATAATGCATGACTAGGCATAGTAACTGATAATTGTGTGGCTCTAAGCATGAAATAGAGTTACACCATTGCATTACCCTAAGTCTTTAATTCGAACTAGGTGTCTAATAATCTGGTATAGTGATGACATGTCAAGTGAGTGTGAGGAAATTTGAATAGTCCACTATTGGTACTGAGCTAGAACTTGCCTGGTTAGTCCTGCTAAAAGTAAGCTGTAACAGACAATTAGGAAAGGATCATAGGCCCTTATTCAAGAAAGCCCATTTCTAGCCTAAATAAAAAAAACCAAATGAAATTTATCCTTCTTTGATCCAAATAATCTGAGCTTAAATTAGACCTTTCTTTTTCACCCCAACTGATCTTTTCTGGGAACAATGTGTTGGCCCTGGTCCCTCCTTGGACATGTGCACCTCAGCTTATGCCAAAAGCATAAGTTGAGGGTGGCTAATGCAGTAAACAACCTTCGTTTTGGCCCTGACCCAACTTTGGGTATTGTGTACCTTGACTCATGGCAAAGCCATGAGTTGAGGGTGGCTATTATGAGGAATACTCTGGAAAGTGGGGTTGAAAGAACAAAAGAGAGAGAAAGAACAAAAGTAAGGTGACTCAAAATTAGTTGAAAGAAAAGTAAAGAAAAAGAAAAATATACAAGAATTACAAACAAGAAAAGAAGAGAGTCACTTACACAAATGAAGAAAGAAGAGAAAATTGAGCAAAGGGAAAGAATATGAGAAACTGGGCGAGATAAAATGATAGAAAAGGGAAGGTTTAGCCGATATGTCAAGGAGGGCAAAAAGTCACTAAAGTATACCTAAATATACCCTACCTGACCCTGAGCCTATGTTACAAGCTAAGAAAGTCCTATCGTGAGCCTAAGGGTTGTATAGCGAACTTAAGGCAGTGAAAATAAGGGAAAGCTTATGGCAATAGGTATGAATGAGTGTGACTTTGTTCTGAGAGCGAGTGTTGAAAAGTAATCCTTATACTCAAACTGAAATCATTGTGTGAAAACTGAGGATTTTGTTCTAAAGTGAGGACACTAGTTGCAATACAAGAATTGTTAGCACCTCGGTGAGAAATTGAAGAATTAGGGTAATGCAATGGTGTAACTCTATTTCATGCTTAGAGCCACACAATTATTAGTTACTATGCCTAGTCATGCATTATTTTCCAGTTTATCAGGATATCATTTTAGCCATCATGCTCCAGAATTAAACTATGTACAAAAGATATAAACATGCCGGTTCAACAGAAAAAGTAATCAGTCTTTTGGGGAAAAAGAACACAGGCAAGAAAACCCCAAAAGAGGATAGTGAATTGGGCTACTCAGACTTCACCCTAACACTCACTATCCATTTACCCCACCAAAAGCACTTGCAAGAATTCTCAAAGTAATCAATAATCTCACGAAAAGTCTAATGATTATCAAGAATCTCCCAATACAATGTTTACCAGTACGGAGTTTTAACAATCTGGTATAGTGATGAGATGTCAAGTGAGTGTGAGGAAAAGTTGAATAGTCCACTATTGGTACTGAGCTAGAACTTGCCTGGTTAGTCCTGCTAAAAGTGAACTGTAATAGACAATTAGGAAAGAATCATAGGACCTTATTCAATATAGCCCATTTCTAGCCTAAATAAAAGAAACCAAATGAAATTTATCCTTCTTTGATCCAAATAATCTGAGCTTAAAATTAGACCTTTCTTTTTCACCCCAACTGATCTTTTCTGGGAATAATGTGTTGGCCCTAGTCCCTCCTTGGACATGTGCACCTCAGCTTATGCCAAAAGCATTCGTTGAGGGTGGCTAATGCAGTAAACAACC
>NC_028644.1:36272399-36273045 GCF_001406875.1 Solanum pennellii
AAACAACGAATTTAAGTTGAGGGTGTTGATATACCGTGGTTTCACGGTATAATTAATACTTTTTCCTTAAGATTAGTGTGTCCAAAAGACTTTTTTGTGCTAATTTTTATAGAAGTTTCTCTTTCTTTTGCAGGAAATATGTCCAAAGCTGAATGCGGTGATTTTGAGCGAAAAAATGCAGAAGAGACCACCTACGGAGCTTATGACGGTCCGTCGTGCTTGTGACGGTCCGTAGGTGGCAGCGTAGTGCAGCTGCTGAAGGAAGATGGGGACCAGTGTGGGATTACGAAGCTTGTTACGGTCCGTCGTGGCTATGACGGTACGTCCTGCAGGTTCGTCGTGAAGTTCAGAGAAGTGATCCCAGTACCCAGATTCCAAGAGTTGAAGTGTTTTGGAACGAAGACCCTCGACGGACCGTTGTGCCTATGACGGTCCGTCATACTTGCCGTCGAGGGGAATGGAGAGAACAGCAGAAGAAATTGCACAAGTATGGGACGACGGAGTCCACGATGGTCCGTCGTGGCTACGACGGTCCGTCGCGAGGTCCGTCGACCCAGCTGGGTTTTGGCAGATTTCCAGCAATTAGAATTCTTTTTTAATTAGGTTTTTGTTTTTTTTATAAATAGTTCGAAAAACCTCATTTTTG
>NC_028644.1:36274002-36299967 GCF_001406875.1 Solanum pennellii
AACCTGTGGGGAACACGTAAACCCTAGTTACTTTGATTAATTGATTAAACTCCAACTGTCAAAGTTGTTAAGTGTCTCTTTCAAGTTCGTTATTTATTTTCACTCATTTAGAAATAGAAACCCCCCTTCTTATGTTTTTACTTTCCAAGGAAGTCATTGACCAAACAATAGTAATAACAAGTTGAAGTTAAGTCTAGACTATTTTCCTCGTAGGAACGATCCCAACCTCACTAGTTGGGTTATTTACTTGACACGACCGCTTACTTCTTATTTGAGAAGTAAGTTTGAGCGTATCACTGCCTTATATTGCATTGATTGATGAAAAAGGGGTTATTGATCAATGATAATCAAAGTATGAGGAATTGGTAAGATTGTCTGTTTCCCTCTACTTTTATATAGAATTGTTAGTTGATGAAGTCTTGTATGGCATTGTGTGGTATAGACCTCTTATGGTGGCGGTGTTTACTTTGTGGTCATTTTATATATGTGATGTGAACATGGACTTGAAGGAAATTATACTATGAATGTGTATTGGTGATGATCATTCTATGTGAAGCCTATGCCTAGTTTACTATTCTAGCTATGATCTAGGTTGTATGGCTAATGTTATGAGCATGTAAATTGTTGTGTCAACCTTATATATATGTGCTACCTATGATGAGGTCCTATAATGCAATAGGTGAAGTAAAGTAATATAGGTGCATAATGACTAGAGCTTATTGTAAAGATATTGTAAGTCTTGAATAAATGAGTCTTGTGCTATGCTATCTATTTTATGATGTTGTGTGATGCATCATTCACTAGTATGACTTGATAGATGTACTAGTATAGGCAAGGTTATGGACCTTGTCTATGCATTTCACATGTGTACCTTGATAGGATAGTTCCTAGGTTTGTCTTCTAAGTACATGCATAGGATTGTATGAATATATTATGAATATGTCTTACATGATATAATGTTAAGTATATGATATGATGAAGTATGAATTGCATAATGTCTTGGTGTGTATATATGAAAGGATTGCTCATATAGTTATACCTATAGACTCATGCATTGATATATGAACATGTGTGACATTTATGTGTTATGTGAGAAGTTTGCTCACATTTCAGTATACATACACACATGTATGATAATCTAGTCAATGGAGGGGCCTTTAAAGGTGTGCTCAAGTGTACCCTAGAACTAGATGGTGTTTTACATATGTTATGTCCATATGAAAGGGTTTCTTGCATGATATAGGTTGATGAATTCTCATCTATGACCTATGAGCTAAGCATATGAGGAGATGACTCTCATAAAGGCTACATTTATAAGTAATTTTAATAAAAGGAACTTAGCTTAGCACCGAGCGACCTTGACAATGAGAGGTGTTGGCTTCCCTTGAAGAAAGATCCACCATTGGGTTCTCATAAGGTGTTGACTGCCCTTGGAGGAACATTCACCTATGGTTCCACATGAGGTGTTGACTTTCCTTGAGGAAGATTCACCCATGGTTTCTCACGAGATGAGGCTCCAATGCTAATGAGCATGTAAAGGGTTATGTATATCTCTTAGTTCCATTAACTATGCTTGCCACATAGGATCTAGCATGTTACTTCACTAGTATGCTAGTATGTGTTAATGTTCTACCTTGGCTAGGTAAGAACACCTTCCATTGGTCTAATGCTCTACAACACCAAATTCCATGTAGCATCCGTGGTCTTAGTGTCGGTTAAGGCTATAGTTTCCCCAAAGTAAAATGGACAATGGAAGTAAAGTAAGGACCCTAACTAGGATAACCTAAGGGTAGTTTCTTAGTGTAGGTGGGGGTATGGGACTTCAACTATGCATTGCACAAGTGGCTCTTGAGGGAAGTCCTAGGAAGGTGTTCTAGTGCATGTGTCTATGTACATGTTCCTTATGCATGACTTTGTAGTATATGTCTATTTGTTGTGAGGAAATGCATGGTGTGAGCCTATATGAAGTGGTCTTGTTGTATATGCATAATATTGGTCTTAATGACTACATTATGAAGGTTTGATAACATAAATGAAGTTGTCTTTACTTACTATGTTGATGTATGAATTGGATGTTAAGGCTTGTAGTCTCATGATAGGTTTGCTAAGTATGTGTGAGGTTATGGGGCTTCACATGTATATTGCACTAGTAGACTTAGATTGGGATTGTGAGTAAGGTCTCATAAGGTTCTATTCGAAGTAAAATTAGTATGTGTGCAAAGTGAATAGAGTTCACTGTAATATCCCTATGGTTTTGACATAAATGTGTCTATGATGTATTATACTTCTATGATGGTATCTGTTAGCTTATGTAGGTTGTATGTATAACTTCCTTGTGTCCTTAAGGTGATTCATGGCACCAAGTGTCACTACAGGGTTACTTGGGTGAATATGAGAGTAAGAATAAAATGATTCACTCTAAAACGAGATAGCTCACTGTAAAGAAGAAATAGCTTACTGCAATGTGGTTCTAAAATGATTTAAATGAAATGTGTCATTTTATATGATTGATAACCATTTAATATGATTATGAAGTATGTAAATGATATAATTCTCATTTTATAAAGGTTTTATGAAGTTTTCACAAAAAAAGGCATGAAGTATGATGTCAAGAAAAATGTCCCTTTTCGATGCATGTTTTTGCATGGTTGTCATACTTAGTGCATTCTTGTACTAACTCCCTTCTTCTCTACTTTTTACACAAAGTGTAGGTTATGGATACTTAATGTATGTCTTAAAATAATGAGGAGCTTGATATGTGATTCCCAAGCTCAAGGAAAGGGGTCCTTAAGTTCCAAGGATTCCCTACTTATGGTTTACTATAAAGTTCTTTAATATTATACTTATGTATTATGTTACAAGGGTTGTGTACCTAAACTAATCTTTTGATGTTGACTCTAGGATGGTAAAAAGACACTAGAGTCTTTAACTCTGTATTATGATATTTTATGTATAATGAAAGTGATGTTCTAGCATATGATGTGCTAAGAAAGTTTTTTAATTTTCTGCTAATTTACCTATGAGAATGTGATGAATGATAACTATGGGCTTGATAATACCTCCGAGACGTCAAGTACGCCATGTTAATTCTAGGGGGTGCTCCCCGGTCGTGACAGTAGCACCATTCAAGGTCTTATGGAGAAATCAGTTTGTTGTGGAAGCTACTTAGGAGGCTGAGGAAGATAAGAAGAAGAGATACCCAAATATATTTGAGTCCGGAGAAATTCTGAATTAAGGTACTAATCCTTCTCTTGTCATTTCTTTTTACTTGAAAGTTGCGTTACATTGCATATTGAGTGTTTGAGCTGGGTGCTAGATATTACCACCGTTATTCTACTTAGAGTAATCTCATTTGAGGACGAAAGTACCAAGGGGGAGATATTGTAACACCTCGGTATTTGAAAGAACTAAAAATACAAAGATCTAAATTTAAAATAGCTAAATCTGAAATTTTATGAGCTATGCATAAGTAATGAGATTCGGGTCAACTTCAAATGACCATAACTTTAAGTAAATAATGAGCTAGGTGACCCATAAGATATCAAATGAAATGTCTTGGAATACACTTTCCAATTCCACCAATTTTGATAATTTTTTAGCTTGTATTGAGCGAGATATGCTTGTTGAAGTCAGGCATTCCATTTAAGGAAAGCTACCCAAAAGTATGACGGTTATTTTGGCCTTTTCATTACACAAATCAGATTAATACGAAATATGGTAATATTTAGGGGGTCTAAACTTATTTGATTCTGTTTTTCACAATCCTAATTTACTCTAGGGTTTTAGAAAAGAGTTCTAGAAGAGAAAAGAGGAGAACATTCAAGGCGCTCATCAACTTCTTGAGATTTTGTGTGAATTATTGTCAGGGTTCAATCCCTAAGAGGTATTTGAGTTATCATAGAGTTGGGTTCATTTACTCACACACCAATCATGTTATTTTTAGCACAATTTGGTTTTTGACGTTGAAGGATTTGAGTTCTTGATGAGTTTTCTTGAAGTTTCATTCGTAATCTTGATTGTTGAGGTTTTGATGTGTTCTTGATATAAAATTTATTGATTTAAGAGTAGTTTTGAATAGGTAATCGTGTATATAACTTGAGTATTCGATTCTAAGTGAGTTTGGAAAAAATCATTCAATTATATATGAATTAGGGTAAAAAATGAAGAAGTACTTTTGGGGGGGTTTCTGGGCTTGGTTTGGTGCAGCGCCCAAGCGGTGCGCTAGAAATATTCCTCTGTAGTTTAGAAATTAGTGCCTTACGCCACTTAGCGTGCCAGGATTGCCTGCCCTGACCAATTTTCAGTACTTTGCTCTATCTGAGTTCTTTTAAAGTGTACCTTCGCTCTCTATCGATTCTAACTACTCTAAACTACTTTTAAACATCTAGAAATCAGTCATAAAAATAGGGATAATGCACAAGTAACCCCTCAACCTATGCCCGAAATCTCAGAGACACGCTTATACTATACTAAGGTCCTATTAACCCCCTGAACTTATTTTATTAATAATTTTATACCCCTTTTCGGCCTACGTAGCATTTATTTGTGTGCCCAAGGCTGGTTGACTTTTTTTTAAAACTAGTGTCACGTAGGCCGAAAAGGGATAGAAAATTACTTATAAAATAAGTTCAAGGGGGTAATAGGACCTTAGTATAGTATAAATGTATCTCTGCCGATTTTGAGCATAGGTTGAGGGGGTACTTGTGCATTTTCCCTAACAAAAATGATAACCTTGAATTCATAATTCAAATTCAAGATAGAGTTAAGAGTCAAGTCTTTAGAGTTCTTCGAGTCATTTCAAAAATTCTTTCACAAATTATTTATAAAATTGTTTTAAGACTTGAGCATTGAGTTTGAGGAAGAATATAGCTGAGTTCATTTTCTTTAAAATGATATATGAAAACTAAGTATTCCCAATAGAAATATGTTTACATTTAAGATAGGAGGAAACACCTATATCCAAAAGAGATCATGAGCAGTTTTTAGTACTATCTCTTTTAATAGAATACCTTTCAGTAATAATCTCATAGTTGAGGAAGGGGAAATATTTTGTTTAAAACAAAATGGGCTAAGTAGTATTTAGCACCGATATGGTGGATAGTTCTAACAACTCACAGCTCCCATGAACCATGTAGCCAACGTAGGTAGAAAGGGTCATAATTTTTATATGATTCCTTATTACTTTTTCACATAACCTAGTGGATCCATTTAGTAGGTTCTATACCTCAGTAAAGTATAGGACAACTTTGGCAGCGTGGGATAGACATTTTATCATCACATAGCTCATAGTGATGGTTGTCAGTTAGAGAATCTCCCAAAAAGAGTTATTTTGCATTTTGGCACACAAACAGAGTATTATTGTATTTTCCAATACGTTGAGTTGTTATCTACTATTTCATAAGTTTTTCTTTATATTGCATTTTTATCACTACTTTATATCTAAATGGGTTCGGTTGATATGAGGTAAGTGTTTATTAAGTTCCAATTCAAGCTTATTTCTTGTTTAGATCTCCCCTCACATGCTCGTACATTTCATGTATTGACGTTATTTGGCCTGCATTTTTTATGATGCACAGGTAACCTGGACATCATCTAGCTCTTAAGTCATCAAGTTGAGTTCCAGAGTATTTGTAAGCCTCATAGATTCCGTAGGATGATCGGGTGTCTTGTCCCAACATATCTCATAGTATCATAGGCTTCACAGATCGATAAACACTAGTTCATGAGTCTTTTCATTTTTTAGTTCTTCATGTTGAGACTTGAGTTGCCTCTTTTGGCCAGTTGAATGTTTCTTTAACTATTTCTGAGTTTATGTTTTGATAGAATTAATTTATAGTTTACTTTTCAAAGTGCTTTTGAAATGAGTAAGTCTTCGTCTAAGATTAAAGTCATGCCAAGGGTTCCTTAGGCCCAACAATGGTTCTCGAGTGCCGACCACGCCAGGGTGTAGACTTGGGGTGTGATAAAAATTCTTCAAACAAAATAATGTGAATTTACACCTCTACTTTTACTAGATAATAAAAAGGAAAGGAGTCTATAATAACCATAAACTACGTGAATTGGTACAAACTTACCCATGTTTTACCTTTCGGGCCTAAAATGCCCTTGACATCAACCTTTTGAATCTATTTTGCCCTCGTCTTTAATGGATTAGATAATAAACTTAATTAATAAATTTATTAGTAACGTTTCACTCTCCTATTGGTTACCCTAACGACTAATTAAAATAATTTTAAAGCATAATACCCAAAGTTCCACCCGTAAAAATTGTGAAATGTTTTAACCCAGTCCATCGTCTCCAATAGGAATGGGTGGGTTTTGGTTTTTAACTATTTTAATTGAATTTTAATTTATCCAATAGGATAGTGAAGCATTATTAATGAATTTATTAATTGAGGTTCATATTTAGTCCGTTAAAGATAAGGGCTAAATAGAGTCAAAAGGTTGACGTCGAGGGCATTCAAGCCTCAAAGATAGATAAGGGTAATTTCATACCAATTTGCATGGTTGAAATATATTTTATGAATTTTTAGATACTAAAATTACCTGCAAAATCTAACTCTATTGAAAGTCAATGGAAAAAATAAGACTTACTCTATCTATGTTCAAGCCCTGAGCCTACACCCTGGACGCGGCCGACACTCAAAAACAATTGTTGGACACAAGCGGACCTTTGGTCTTGCTCACTTACTCAGCATAAGACTTAAACACAAGTTATAACTCATGAAATAACGAAAGAGTAATACTTATCCAAAGTGAAAACTCATATCTTAACGTTTACAACTGAAATGAATAAGACTAAAGAACTATGTTATCTGTCCATGAAACCTCTAAAACAAATAGGGATGTTGGGACAGGACCCCAATCATTCTAACGACTGACAACTGAATATCAAGTGATAAAAGATGTCCTTCGAACGTAAGGAGGTTCATCAACTGACACTGAGTTGCTCACTGGATCAACTAAACTCCGGATGCCGATCCTAGTTACCTGTGTCTACATCATAAGACGATACAGGCCAACTAGCATCAGTACATTGAAAAGATGTAACAACCCTTATAATTAAATAGGATGAACTAGATCCTCATATGGGTTTTATGAGTTAATAACTAGTTAAAATAATGAATAATATCTTTTGAATTCAGTATTAAAGAGTTTAGAAGTCAAATGTCAAAGGACGATCAAGATGTTCGTAAACTAGTATTGAATGTGTGCTAGTGTGTCCTTATATGTTGTATGTGTTTTTATGTGTTGTTTTGAATCCAAAATTAGTGATGATAAACCTAACACCTAGAGGATATGCTTAGGGTCCAAACGTCCAGGTAAGAACCACTATGGACCACTCTAGGGGTCCTTGAGGAGGACCGAACCATTGGCGAACAAGCTGCCCAAAGAACTAATCATTTGTTCATGCAAGGAAGCATGTTTCGTCGCGGACTAGCTCCCCCATGGGCCAAAAGTTTGGTCCGCGTTGGGAACATGTCGTGGACTCTACTCTCTCAAAAATTATTTCCAAAAAACTTTAGGGAACAGCTCCGCGACGCGGACTTGTTGCCCGACGATAATTTCAAAAATAAAAGTTCAGTTTGACTTGTTTAAAAAGGTCCAATTAATGAAGGGTGTTTTGGGTGTTTTGGGGCGTATTATATAATATCTTAGTTTATAATAAACCCATTACTCTAATCAAAAACTCCAATCCTTAATTAGAATCAAATATATATACATATATGCGCGCTCACCCTTCTCTCTAAATTCTCTATCTAGTTAAATCCTCCATTGAAGAACCTTCAAGTTCCAAGGAAGAAGGTAATTCTCCAAGGTTTCAATCCTAATTTCGTGGATAAAACTTCAATAAGGTATGGTGATTTCATCCTTGATTCTTCTCACATTCAAGGAGCTAATTTCAAAGGTTTTTCAAAATATCTCAAAAACCCTAAAATCCTATTTCTGATTATAAGCATGGGTTCTTGCATTAAAATGTTTAAATTGATGATTTATGAAGTACTCAATGTTAATTGATGGTTATTAAAAAGAACTCCATAGACCCGTGTATTTTGTGAATTTCTAATTTTGGCTCTAAAGTGGGTATATTGGTTATGATATAATTATGTTGAATTCATGTTTAGATTGTTATGGGCTATTAAATTATATGTAGATCATTGTTGGAATAGTTCCTAGTTTGGTTTATAGCATTGATATATTCCTAGTTTGCTTTATAGAATTGATATTCATATTTGGTTTTGTTGAATCGTTGATATGGATGAATTGGTGGTCTAGTCTTAGGGACATTGTAATTGGTAAGTTCTATCAATGTGTGGAATTGTTGGAGATGTTAAGGGATGGTGATTATGGCTATTGGAAAGTGGTAAGTTGACCTAATTCCTTTATTTAATGTAGGATTGATGTCGAATTGCTATTGATAGGTATGGTCCACTTATGGTGGTTGTGTTTAATTGTAATAATATTATGATCATGGACTTGTTGGTATTATTATGTGAATTGTAGTACAAACATGATATGGGTCATATGGGTGTAGAAAGGGAAGGATGATATGGTATATGTGAAGGTATATTGTGAAGGTATATTGTGAAGGTACTCATGTGATGCCTATATAGTGTTATATGGATGCTATCATGTTATCATTGAAAGTACTTTTTCTCTATTTGTTGATATATGATAATGAAGGACTAAGAAGAGTTTTTATAGAATGATTTTGTATCTTGTGTTGGTAGACTTAGTTTCCCCTACTTGGTACTTGAATTATATTGAATAAATCATATGAGAAATGTTGTGTCTTGACTTGGTAGGCTTAGGCACCATTTTCTTGAATGAATGGAAGTCTAAGATTGGTCGACCTAAATTAGGTACTCTTCTATGAAAGACTACTATGGAACCTTGAGTATGAAAAAAAGGATAATAATGAAGTAAATCGTATATACCTAGCATGTTATCCATTTCATGAATGAATTATCCTAATGAACCTTGATCGACAGCCCTTGTGGACGCCTTCTTGGTAGTAGAATTTTGAGTTGTAGGACTTAGAGATGGTACTTTCTCAAATACTATTATGTGAATGAACGTACTCTATGTGAACCAAGGCAAAGCACCGAGAGGATATGCTTGTGGTAGTAGCTCTACTTGAGAATGAGACTAGAGTACGAAGAAGCCCTTGATATCCCTTAAACCATGTTCCTACAGGGGATGTGTCCTAGTTATACCCTTGGAAAATAGAACACCTTCCACGGTATGGGGTTTTATTATACCGGATTCCATACCTAGCTCGTGTGTTCTATGTTGTTTAATGTCTATTCTCATCATGTGGGATGTACACTTTAGCTATTGGATAGGTTCTACAACGTGTGGGTAGTGGAATGGGACACTATCTACACATGGCACGTGTAGGCTTTGAAAATGCTAAAGTGAGTTCCCTAGGTCTTCCAAGAACATTATGTGAAGTCTCCTATTTGTTAGTTGTCTCCTAAATGGCTTAAATGAATAATGTTCACTTAGTAATGGTTTATTCACTTAGAAAGGTTTATTATGTTAGAAAGATTCTTACCTAGGATTGCTTGTGGACACTTAGGTGTGCATTGATAAGGTTGTATGGGCGGTCTCTTCATCTCTTACCCAGGTGGGTCTTAGGATAACCTTAGGTAGAGGGTCTAAATGGTTAAATGGGTTACTTAATGATTGTGTTCTTACCTTATAAGTAAATATTTACTTGAAGATGTTTCGTATGCTTGTTTTATGAGATGCTTATCAAAACAGTATGAAAAGTATATTTCAATTAAAGTGTCCCTTTTTGCATGGTTTTCATGCATGCTCACCATACTTAGTGCATCAATTGTGCTCATTTAATATGTTTCTCTATGTCCACAACTGTGTGTGGTGGCAAGTGAGGATTTCTAGAGTTTAATATTGGGAAGTAGATTTCTCTCAAGATTGGCATGTCCTCATATGTTCAGGACATGGATTTTATTTTTAGTTTTATTTTATTAAAGACTTTGTATTAGACTATAAGTTTCTTTTTAATGTAAGGGTTGTGACCCTATGATAATGATATGCGTCTAAGACGGCTTATGATGAAACTTAGTTTCTTACATTTATAAAAGAGTTTCCTTATTGACTTTATTTGTGAAAGTTTTGAATTTCGCACTACTTTTATTACTTATGTAATGTATGAATTCTAAGAGGTTTATATAAGACCTCTGAGAAGTCGAGTATGTCGTGTGGCGACTAGAGGTATTCTCGGGTCATTACAAAAGAGTAATAAGGAACACTTACATTGGCTCTGCTCAACTCATGAATAACTTAACTCAAAATAAATCAATAAGACACATGCAATATATATAAAGCTTGTAACATAGTGCAAACAACTTAATTCGTTAAAGAAATGCAATAACTAACTTAATTTACTTTTATAATAAGTAATATAGTTTCTAGGGCAGATTCTCTAACTGACAACCACCACTATGAGTCTAAGTTGTGGTACAACGTCGTGTCCACGCTTCCATGATTGTCATATACTTTGTAGTTGCATAGAACTACTTTACTTAGTGGATCCACTAGCTTAACTTAACTGATCATCTAAAAAGTATGACCGTTTGATACCCATGAAGGCTACATGGTTTATCGAAACTTGAGTTATTATAAACTCGCATCCCCATATCGCCTCTCAATACTACTCCTAAAAATATACTTAGCTCGTGTGTTATTAAAACAACTTCTTTCATTGGTTTGAGATAGTTACTCAAATCTTATCTTTGAGACTTGACTCTTAACTTCTTTGACTTTGACCATAACACTTCTTGAATTGGATTATGAATTCAAGGTTAATGATATCATGTTTATGAATGATTTCATGATGTTTAGTTGTATCTTAGAGTGTTAGAATGAACTAGGAAATATAGGTACATCACTTAGGAACTAGCCCGGAAAGATGGGGAAGAATGGGGAGAACCGGCATCCTTGGCGCTCTAGGAAGCTTGGCGTGCCAGCCCTCAAACTTCAGAGAGCTGGGTGGGGTGCTCTGGCTGGCGCGGCGCCCTAGCGGCATATGGACAGAGAATGGTTTTTGAGGCTCTAACTTTTCTCCTTCATTTTTCATCTCTAAACCCTCTAAACTTCCATGGTTATCTCCCCCAAACACTTAGGATCATTAGTTCCGTGAATATAAAATAGATTTTACTCAAAAATTCACGCGGAAAGATTAACCAAATCAACAAGAGGCTTCAACAACACAACCATCAAAAACTCAATGAATTTTCAACAATGTTCTTCTAGAACTCACTTTTTTTGCATTCAAAAAACTTAAATTCGATAAAAATGAGACAAGATTGGAGTGTGGGTGACCTATACCAACACTATGTAATCTCACATACCCTGTAGGGATCACCCCAACGAATTCCACTCGCAAAGCTTGAACATCCTTGGCCATTTCTTTGTATATCATCTTTTCTCTTCTTTTCTCTGTTCTCCAAGCCCTAGCATAAGTTCTCCTTTTTATAAACTGAAAAAGTATTATTTTAACCCAATAAATCCCAAAAACAGAAATAAGAAATTTTTGATTAATGAAAAGACTAGCTTGCCCTTCCATAATCTGGATTGGGACTTTTCATATTCTAACAACCCAACTTCTGGAAGGTATAAATAATTCATATGATACCGTAATCGTGCAAACTCAGTGGCGTTGGAAAGATTATTCTAAGGGATGTACAACCATATCTGGAAATACAGCTAACTCATCTTGAACTAGGAGTTATGGTAGTCTGAAGTTGACAAAAACTCACTTTTTAACTTACTTAAAATTTCCAGATTTTCTTATTCTTTTCAAAAATAAGTATATTGATATTTTAAACTCTTTTCTCATTCTTCCTAGTTGCAAGATAGTACAATATATTTCAAATACCCACAAGTAATTGCAGCCAAACAACATGCTTACTCAAAATTTAGGTAGTACTAAGAAGGAAATTAGTATCTAGGTCTGTATTTTCTCTAGATTCAAAGAGATGTGGATATCTCTTCTTCATGTCTTCCTCAACTTCCCAAGTATTTTATTCAACAAATTGGTTCCTCAAAAGGATCTTGACAGCTGCTACCTCTTTTGTTCTTAACTTGCGAACTTGGCGATCTAGTTTTTGCACCGAAATCTCCTAATAAGACAAGTCATCTTTGATCCCAACATTCTCAATTTGCATGATCAATGAAGGATCACTCATGCACTTCTTCAACATGGAGACATGAAATACCAGATGAACCGTTGTTAACTCTTGTGTTAGCTCCAACTCATAAACTACATTGACAATTCTCTTGGATATCTTATAAGTTCCAATATACCGAGGACTAAGTTTCCCCTTCTTACCAGACCTCCTAACACCTTTCATAGGTGAAACTTTCAAGTAAACCCAATCATCTACCTCAATTCAACTCTCTTCTCCTAATATTAGTGTAAGATTTTTGACGACTCTGGGCCATTTTCAACCTCTCTTGAATAACCTTCACCTTCTCCATTTCTTGACGAACTATATCTGGTCCTATCAACCCTACCTCACCAACTTCAAACCATCCAATAGGAGCTCTGCATCTTCTCTCATACAGAGCCATATAGAGCCATCTGGATGCTAGACTGGTAACTATTGTTGTAGGCAAACTCAATTAGAGGTAGGTGATCATCCTAATTCCCTTTGAAATCAATCATGCATTCCCTCAACGTATCCTCTAAGGTCTGAATAATGCGCTCTGATTGCGCGTCAGTCTAAGGATGTAAGGCAGTACTTAAGTTCACCTTTGAAATCAAACCTTTCTAAATATATTTCCAGAATTGTGCAATAAATTGTTCACCTTTGTTTAAAATAATGGAGACAAGAACTCCATGAAGCCTTACTACCTCTTCAATGTGCAACTTAGAATAATCCTTTACCGAATGGGTAGTCTTTACCAGCAAAAAGTGTGTTGATTTTGTCATTTTATCAACAATCACCCAAATAGAATCATGTTGCCTACAAGACCTTGGTAATCATGTGATGAAGTCCATACTAATCATCTCCCACTTCCATTCCAGAAGTTCTATATTATGAGCCAAACCTCCAGGCCTTTGGTGCTCTACTTTAGCTTGTTTACGATTCGGGCACTTGGCAATAAACTCAACAATGCCCTTCTTCACACCTTCCCACCAATATACTTCTCCCAATTCACGATACATGTTTGTGGAACCCAGATGAATGGAATATCTAGAGCAATGAGCTTCTTCCGTGATCCTCTCTTGGATTCCATCCACAATAATTACACACATTGTACCTTGATATCTGAATACAACATCTCCCCCTTGTTCAAAATTCAATACTTTTTGTTTATGAACATTTGCCTTCAATTCAAGAAAAATGAGATCTTTGTCTTGTTGTTCTTTCACCCCTGGCACTAATGATGATTCGGATCCATTCGTCACCACTATTCCTCCTTTTATGGAATCCATTAGTTGGACTCCTAAGCGTGCAAGTCTATGCACATATTTTATTAGTTCTTTATTATCTTCTTCAAGATTGGCAGCACTACCCATAGACAACCTGCTTAAGGCATCCCCAACCACGTTAGCCTTACCTGGGTGGTAAAGAATGTTCATGTCATAATCCTTGAACAATTCTAACCGTCTTCATTGTCTAAGATTAAGCTCTTTTTGAGTGAACACATATTGTAGGCACTTGTGATCAGGGAATACATCAACATGAACACCATACATATAGTGACGCCATATTTTCAAGGAAAAAACTACAGCACCCAACTCTAAATTATGGGTTGGGTACATCAACATGAACATCATACAAATAATTATGTCATATTCTTAAGGCAAAAAATGCATCAACCAATACTAAGCCATGGGTTGGATAATTCTTCTCATGGACTTTCAACTGTCTAGAAGTATATGTTATAACCTTGCCATTCGACATTAGGACACAACCCAAACCAACTCTAGATGAATTACAATACACCACAAAACCTTGGGTACCTTCTGGTAAGGTCAAAACTTGGACAGTATTCAACCTCTTCTTCAATTTCTGAAAGTTTTTCTCACAAGCTTCAGACAATTAAAAGTTAATTTTTTTCTAAGTCAACTTCGTCAAAAAAGATGAAATAGATGAGAAACCTTCCAAAAATCTTCTATAGTAGCCAGCCAAACCCAAGAAACTCCTAATATCAGTTGGAGATGTGGATCTAGTCCGATTATGCACTGCCTCAGTCCTCTTGGTATCAAACCTAATACCATAACTGGAAAATATGTGACACAAGAATGCCACAGACTCAATCCAAAACTCACACTTAGAGAACATTGCATACAACTCTCTATCCTTCAATATCTGAAGAACTATTTTGAGATGACTAGCATGGTCCTATTCATTCCATGAATAGATTAGTATGTCATTAATAAAGATGATAACAAACATATCTAAATACGGTTTGAAGACTTTATTCATAAGATCCTATGAATGTTGCAGGCGCATTGGTCAACCCAAAGGACATGACCAAGAATTCATAATGCCCATATTTGGTTGTGAAAGTTGTCTTTGGAATATGATATTCTTTAACTTTCAACTGATGGTAGCCTGATCTGATGTCAATTTTTAAGAAATACGAAGCACCTTGAAGTTGGTCGAAAAGATCATCAATCCTTGGAAAAGGATACTTATTCTTGATGTAACCTTGTTCAATTGATGGTAGTCTATTCACATCCTAAGGGAACCATCTTTGTTTCACGTAATCAAGACAAGAGCGCCCCAAGGTAAGACACTTGGTCGAATAAAACCCTTATCTACCAGATCTTTGAAGTGTTCTTTCAACTTTGTTGGTTCCATTCTATATGGAAGAATAGAGATAGGATGAGTATCGGAAATTATATTTATGCCGAAGTCTATTTCTCTCTCAGGAGGGACTCCGGGTATATCATCAGGAAAGACTTGTGGAAACTCTTTTACTATGGGAACTGACTGAATAAGAGGTACCTCATCACTTGAGTCATTAACTTGGACTAAGTGATAGATACAACCCATCAAAACTAACCTTCTCGCCTTAAGGTACGAAATGAAACGACCCTTAGCCACTGTTGAACTACTACTCCACTCTATGCTGGCTCATTAGGAATCTGAAACTTGATAACTTGAGTTCTACAATCTATTGATGCATAAGAGGCATGACGCCAGTCCATACCTAGAATGATCGAAGTCTACCATGTCTAACTCAACTAAGTCAACCATGGTGTTCTTGTGAATGATTGAAATGGGACAATCTCGGTAGACTATTGCTGCTAGAATAGACTCCCCAACAGGTGAAGAAACACAGAAGGGTTCCAAAGTTTCTCAGGGAGGATATCAAACTTATTTGCAACATAAGGGGTTACAAAAGAAAAACTTGCTTTTGGGTCTAGCAAAGCATAAACATCAAAAGTAAAGACTTTGATCATATCAGTGTCAACATCTAGGAGTTCTCTTTCTCTTGGAGACTAGTGATCCAATAGAGGTGGCTTCATCCTCCGCCAGTATCAGAAGTAGATCCTCTAGGTGCAGCCCTGTCTACTGGAGCAACTAATGAAGATTGGGCTCTATTGTCCGGATTTACCTAGGTGGGTTCTACCACACTTAGCACATGCAAGAGCCCAGCTACCTCATTGTGCCACACTACCTTTAAGACTCTGCTGGTCTAGCTCTGAAGTTATGTGAATTCTAACCATGATGCTCACCTTTGTTTCTTGGTACAGGTGCACTACAAGATGATGGTGCAGGCCCCTTTTTCTGAAAAGACAAACGATTCACACTACCTTTCTGCTGCCAAAACTCATTCCTTGTCTTAGATTTCTTATTTCTGAACTTTTCCCTGTCCCTCAACTTCTCTTCCTCAACCTGTTGCACATAGACCATCAACCTTGATATTCCCATGTACCCTATCAGCATTCATGCCCTACCCTCTTTGCTTGATGGAAGACCCAATTCGGCAACAAACAAACTCATTGTACTTCTCGTGTCCTTAACCATTTCCAAAGCATATCGAGATAGTTGGGTGAAATTTAACCCTTACTCATGCACACATATAGAATACTGCTTAAGTGTAAGAAATTCCTCACCTTAGCCTCTTTGAATTCCCGAGGAAAGAAATTCCCCAAGAAAGCTTCTTCAAAATAGGGCCAACTCAGATGTGGTGCATCCTCATCTCTACCCTCTTTCAACTTATCAAGCCAAGTTCTAGTATTACAGTTGAATTGATACGCAGCTTGATCATCTCTCTCATGGTCAGCAATATGCAACACCTCGAACACCTTTTTTAGTTCTTTAGTGAAGCTCTCTGGATCCTCGGTAGTGCTCAAACCAGTAAAACTCGGGGATTCATCCTCAAGAATTCACGAATACTCGAAGTTTCAGCCCCTTCTTGTCGAGCTCATCTTTCCTGACTAACCTGATTAGTCACAGCCTGACTCGATATCCTAATTACCTCTCTGAATTTAGTATTAGTAACTTCTCCCTGGGGTTGCACTTCAGGTGCATTGGGTACCCCTTGTTCCTCAACGTTCCTCCTAGATGGACGACATCTTTCTGCTCTTCACGGAGTCATGGTTATCTGAAATACGTGCAAGCACGAATTAGAGAGAAACTTTTAGGGATCAAACTCTACCGCCTGAAAAAAATGTGAAAGAAGTGAGATGATTTCCTAAGTGTTGTAGCCTCCTCATTACAAATATGGCGCGCTTCTCAACGATAATAAGACTCTACATACACGGCATCATAGATCCCTAGGACTCTTGAACTCTCATACCAAGTTTCTCACTCCTGAGCCTACACCCTAAACGTGGCGGGCACTCGAAGACCATTGTTGGCTCGAGCTCACCCTTGGTCTGGCTTACTTACTCAGCGGAAAACTTAAACACAAGTGATAACTCATGAAATAACATAAAATCAATGCTTAGCCAAAGTGGCAACTCATGTATTAAGCGTTTACAACTGAAATGAATAAGACTAAAGAACAATGTCATCTGTCTGTGAGGCCTCAAAAATAAAGAAGGATGTTGGGACAGAAACCTAATCATCCTAACAACTCAAAAATGAAAATCAAGCAATAAACGATGTCCTTTGGGACGTTAGGAGGCCCACCAACTAACTCTGGGCTGCTCATTGGATCAATGATATGCCAGATGTCGATCCTAGTTACCTGCATATGCATCATAAGACGATGTGGGCCAACTACATCAGTACATTGAATGTACGAGTATGTGAGTTCGAATACTAAAACAACAACCTAAGCTTGAAAAGAGTAATAAGGAACACTTACCTTGGCTCTGCTCAACTCATGAATAACTTAACTCAATATAAAGCAATAAGACACATGCAACATATATAAAGCTTATAAAACAGTGTAAAAAACTTAGTTCGTTAAAGAAATGTAATAACAAACTCAACATTACTTTTATAATAAGTAATATAGTTCTATGGGAGATTCTATAATCGATAACCACCAATATAAGCCTAAGTGGTGATACAACATCTTGACCACGCTTCCAGAATTTTCCTATACTTTGTCGTCGCATAAAACTACTTAACTTAGTGGATCCACTAGCTTAACTTAAGCAATCATCTAAAAAGTATGACCCTTTGATACCTTTGATGGATACATGGTTTATGGAGACTTGAGTTATTATGAACTCGCATCTCCATGTCGGTGCTCAATACTACTCCAAAAATATACTTAGCTCGTGTGTTATTAAAATAACTTCTTTCTTTGATTTGATATAATTACTCAAATCTTAGCTCAAGGGCTCTCTTGGCATCGATGTTCCTGTTCTTGCTCAAATATGAAAACATTTATGAACTCTCAGAGAATACTTCTCTTATAACTTTTTCAGAAATGAACTCAATTTTTTACCCTTTACTTGACTTGAAACTTGATTCTTAGAAACCAGTTTAAACATTGTTAACGACTCTTGAAACGTTTAGGAAATTTGTTTTGACTTGCTTCTTAACTTTGAGACTTAACTCTTAACTTCTTTCACTTTGATCTTAACTATTCTTGAATTGGATTACGGATTCAAGGTTCATGATCTCATATTTATGGATAATTTTATGATGTTTAGATGTACCTTAGAGTATTAGAATCAACTAGAAAACATAGGTACATCACTTAGGAACTAATACGGAAAGATGGGAAGAACTGGCGTCCCTGGCGCTCTGAGAGGCGAGGGGCGCCAGCCCTCAAACTTTAGAGAGATGGGTGGGGTGCTCTGGCTAGCGTGGCGCCCTAGAGGCCTATAGACGGAGAATGGTTTTTGGGGCTCTGAGAGGCGCGACGCGCTAGGGCCTTCCCCTGGCGTTCTACGACTTTTCTTCTTCGTTATTCATCTCTAAATCCTCTAGACTTTCATGGTTCTCTCCCCCAAACACTTTGGATCATTAGTTCCCTCAATATTCAATATATTTTACTCAAAAATTCACCTAGAAAGATGAATCAGATCAACAAGAGGTTTCAACAACACAACCATCAAGAATTCAATAATTTTCAACAATGTTCTTCAAGAACTCACTTTCTTAGCATTCAAACAACTTAAATTCGATGAATTGAAACAAGATTGGCGTGTGGGTGAACTAACCCAACACTGTGTAATTCCACATACCTTTTAGGGATCACCCCCGACGAATTCCACTCGCAAAGCTTGAACGTCCTTGGTGATTTCTTGATTTCTCTCCCCTTTTCACTTCTTTTCTCTCTTCTCCAAGCCCTAGCGTAAGTTCTGCAAGCCCTAGTTTGCCCTTCCATAATCCGGATTTGGATTTTCCTTCATTCAATAGTCCAACTTCCGGAAGACATAACTCACTCATACATATCGAAATTGCATAAATTGGCCCGTAGGAAAGATTATTCTAAGGGCTTTCCAAGTATATCTTGAACTACGCCTAACTAATCTTGAGCTAGGAGTTATGATCGTTTGAAGTTGACCAAAAACTCACTTTTAACTTACTTAATATTTCCAGATTTTCTTATTCTTTCCAAAAATAAGTATCGACAGATTTAAACTCTTTTCTAGTTCTTCTATTTGTGAGGTTTTACAATCTAGTACTTGGATAATTTTAAGCCAAAACTTAAATGTAAAAGCTAATTATATCTTTTATTATTATATAATAGAAGTGATATAGTTCAACATCCAGAGAACAACATAGGAAATTCTTAAAGAAACAAAAAAAAGGTATTACATAGTAGGAGCAATATATAAGATTTGACATGTAAAGTTGGTACATTAGTAAACTTTTTCTTTTAACTCATAAGCCACCACATCAATGTCAGATCACAAGTGTTTAATTTAAGTCTTTGATTCAGAAGCAGAAGCCACAGATATTGGCTGAAAACCATGATCAAGGCTTGCTTTCCACACTTTCTCGATGTCAAACATCATATTCCCACACTCATGTTCATGCCAATCTTCAAGTGCGTGTAGAATTCCAGCTATACGCCAAGCACTCATCACTCTTCTTGGCAGCCAATTCTATTGTTATAAAAGAAATAAACTTGAGATTTCTTACATGATAAAAAGGATCAAATTAAACTACGAAAAAAATAAACTAAGAGGTCATATGGTAGTTGGTTAGTGTTATGCAAGCATGAATTAGTTATATGGGAATCTAAGTACTATTTTTTGTAGAGATTAGTTATGCAGAGTTTGCTAATTCTGTATTATGTATTACCTTCTTATCTTGCATAAAATAATATGTAGAGTTTGGATTTCTTAATGGCAAATCAAGCACTATATAACTTTATACATGAATAATTTACTTCTTAACCAGCTACCAAATGTTATATTACTTATGTAGGATTTCTAATGAAACCAACTACCAAAGGATACCTAAGGAAATTGAAGTATAATTCTAACCTCGCAAGAATCCACATTTTCAAACTGTTTTGGAGTAATCATTGCCGGTGTGTGAAAGTAGAAGCAATCCTTCCTAGTTTTTCTTGGTGGGAATTGTGAAAATGGAATGAAAATTGTTCCTTTTGGTGCTTTCAGTTGTTCATCTTCATTCAATCCATCCCCTACTAGCCATATCTGCAATAAACAATTTTTTAAAATAAAAATATATTCTTTTTTCCGTCTTAAGTAAATATTTTTATTTATCACAGCAATGAGAGACTTGCTCCATAAAGACTCTATGGATCGACAAAAGCGCTGAGGTGCGTATAAAGTCTTATTGCCTATTATCTTATATCTTAAAACGAGGTAGTAATTAAGATAAATCATATTTTCTATTGATTTTGTGATTTGTACCTTTGAAGTAAAAGATTTTGATAGAAGTAAATTAATTGCAGCTTCAGGAGTAAGACTTGATTTGAGCTTTTTGTACTCTTCTTCTCTCAATGTCATGACCTATCACAATCAGAATTAAATAAATGAGACAGAAATATGAGGAAATTCAATGTATAGATAGATAATGTGATGGATCACCTTTACTCCTCCTTGGCATAAAGCAAGGGCAATGGCATTAGCAACTTTTGACAAATGGCCTCTAAGGACCACTTGGATAGTTCCTTTTGGAATTGAATTTAGGACCACAGCAACAGCTAGGCTACTTCCATCTACCAACTTTACTTTTAGTTGAGGGAGCCTTCTTATGTAAACCTCCCCATTCTTATTCAGTTTCTCATCCTACAATTAAAGGTTACATGTACAGATGCATGAGATTGAATTTTTCAAAGTGCAAAATAAGCATTATTGCCTGTGAAAATAAGTTTGACCATAGAAACTCCAAACTTTGAATAACAACAAAAATGTGTTTTCACTCCAAATACTCCAACTTGTATTTAGGCACAAATGAACTCCAATTTTCAAATTTCATTTTCCACTATTAAAAATAAAAACGATTCAACATATATAGACAAATGCCCGCTAAATAAATTTAAAAAGAAATGTTACTTGCCTGATTTAAGAGTCCAAGGCTCAAAACTTTTATGCCTTTTTTATCTGCTTCAGTGATAGCTTCTTCAATCAAGTTATTAATTGTCTCTCTTTGCCATTGCATAAAGTACTAAAAATGAAATAAAGATGTAGAATAATAAAATGCTGAACGTAATAAATATATGTCAATAAATATTAGTAGTAGTAGTAGTTACTTGAACGCGATATTTTGGAATGGCCCAAGTTTGCAAATTGAGATTGTTGAAGACATTTCTCTCAACAGTAAATGTGTGACCATAAATCCAAGTAACCATCATAGACCACAAAGTGACAGGCCACATTAACCAGAAATACCACTTAGAGGTGTAGGGTTGGGAGGCGAAAGAAGCAAATCCTAGCCTGAGATGGTAAATGGATTCAGGTGTTGTTAGATGTGTTAAATGTACCACATCTGGTGATTTTCCTTGCCTTTCAAGTGACTTTTCATATAATGTGTCTGATGATTTGTCCAATGTACCATAGATGTAATCATATATTGGCATGAAAAGTGAGTAATTTGTCCTAAATTGAGTATGATGTAGTGAATGGTACCTATAACATCAATAGTAGTCAGAAAATGGAGAGAAGTTGTATGTATATATAACACATACATATATAAAAGTAGAGACTTACGATGGTGTATACATCAAATATTTGAGAGGAGGGAAAGTAGAGAACATCCACTTGGGAATGATCTCAAAGTTGCAATGGCCCATATTGTTCATAAAATCAATATAAGTGATATATCCACCAAATGAAACTATTGAAGCAGTCTTTGTTACCACTGTTGTGAGTAGTGGTATGGAAAATAGCAAGAAGTATGCTATATGCTCTGCAAATGGATGAATCACAGCTGAAAAAAGAAAACAAAAGTTTAATTAATGACTACATTTTAATTGCAATTGTACTCTTATCCATATATGTTGTAAACTCAAGCTATTCAATTCATCCATGTGTAATGAATGTTAACAACTTAATTCCACTTTAACTTCTTTTGGATTTACAGTTACGCAACTATACTTTGAGAGATGGTCCAACCGTTATTTAACAACTTTCACTTTTCTAATTAACTCACTACTCATTAACAAATAATTCTTATTGGTATTAGTTAATTATTATTATTATAATAAATGTCAATACACTTTAATAAGTTGCATTTATAAAGATTGCTAAAATACAATTGTCATTACTAATTTTTTATATTTTGTATTTATAAATTATAGTTAAAAATCAATTTTAGCAATTGTCATTACTAATTTTTTATATGTATTGTTTATAAATTATAGTTAAAAATCAATTTTTGATGTAGTGACTATATATATATATATATGTGTGAGAGAGAGAGACCGATTCAGATAGTTACATAGAGCCAAATATTTATATGTAATTAAATGTTCTAATTTTAAAATATTTGCAGATAATTTATTTTTGTCATAAGACACAAGTACACATTTTTGAGATATTAATTTTAGCCTAATTTCTCAGGTGGTTGTTTATTGTCCAATATCAAGGGGCCCTTCATAACGTGCATGCCACCGTAAATAGGACAAAATTTTAATATGATGAATGCTTAAAATTAATTAACGAAAACAAATCCACTGCAAAGGAGCTGCCAAATAAATATGTATAATAATTAATTTGGAGTGTCCTTTTCCTGGTTGATTTATAGTTGAAAACTTTTAAGAGGAAGGCCCAATCTTTCATCAATTATATCAAGCTAGTCATGTTTCTTTTGTGGACCAACTACGAGGATTCTATCCTAATATGATCATACCGCCACATGAGTAAAAATTTTTTATTAAGTAGTTAGAAATTATTTTGAGAAATTTCATATCTATTATATATTTAACAAATTAATTTTAATTAAATAAATAATATAATTTTTTATCGAAAAGAATTTGAATGAACTCTTTATTTGGAACATCAAAAATAATTATTAGCGGTAATTAATTAATTATAACAACTTAAATGGTATTAAATGTGTACTTTCAATGACAATTAACACAGTTTGTATATATCCTAAAGCCTTTGGTGACGTTGATTCTAATAACACTTAACTAATATGAATAAAGACTTTAGGAGTTGTTTGGTTGAAAACATATCTTGGAATTAGCTATCCTTAGAATAAATTATCGCACTATGTATATAGAATAACTTACTCCATACTATAATATAAATAATGAGATAAGTTATTTCAAACATAATAATCAAATAAGATTAAAAAAAATATTATCTTATTACCATTTCCTTATTCTATAACTATTATTTTTATTCCTAACACTAAATAGACCCTTGAAACTATTTATTAATATCTATATTTATTATAATTAAAAATTATTTTTGTTATAAAATCCTACTCGTTCATATAATGTTATGCCAGCTTGAAAAAATGAATAGTGAAAGAGAACATGATAGCTAGGGTACATATGCATATATAGGTAAGTGTGTTGTCAGTATCTTTCCTACTAGTCATATTTATTAAGCCATCTGTCTAGGTAGAAAATTAAAGATATTAAAGTAGACGTAATCAAATTCCCTACGAAATGTAAAAGAAAAAAAAATTAGCTGAAGACTATTGTTGAGAGTACAGGTGTGACGTGTCTTTTTTTTTTAAATTGTAAAAAGTGGTGATGATGAGGGCCCTAACAAGTCATATGGTTAAATTAGGGATGGTAAAAATGAAGAAGCTAATTAAGGTGTTGCTGTACTTACTAAAAAGATAGTGTTACGTATTATTATGGGTTAAGTTATTAAGAAATTTTTAAAGTTGTTGGCATAATTTATTTAAATATTTTAATTAAAATTATATTTGTTAAATATTTAAATTATTTAAAATATATACCTATTAAATAATATGATAATTTCAGTGTACTTCACATAGTATTAGCACGTGAAATAGGTTCCAAAAAGTATTTTATTTGTTAAAAACTTATACTGTTTTTTCTTTTATTGACATTGGGCACTAAAATAACTAAAATTTATTTAAAATTAATTTCTTGATAAACAAATAAATCAACCCCACCTCCTTATTCCAGCCATCATCTTCTTCCTCGAACTCCAAACTCTCTGCTCTTCTTTTTCTTTTCTTTTTTATCTCACTTCTTTTAATATATATATATATATATATATACATATATTTATATATACACGAATTGATGTGTTTTTACAAAAAAAAAAAAAGAAGAAGAATTTCGAATCTACGAATGGATGTGATTTTGCAAAAAGAAAGAAAAATTTTGAATTTACGAATTGATATGATTTTGCGATAAGAAAGAAGAATTTCAGAAATTTTAGTTAAAAATAGTTAGCCGGCCTCCATTCATATCTATTTCTGGTCACGAAAACAAACATCACCACTTCAAATTAAAATGTAAACTGATCAAACTTATTAAAAATGATATCATGAAATTCAATAAAATTAAAATTGATAGTTAACAAGAAAGGAAGAGTTCTTCGACTCCAAAAATACCAGTTAAGAAATTCAGAAAAAATGTCAGCTAACTCCATTTTTTGGATCATGATAATAGAAATTCAAAATTTTCAGATGAAACCTTTTTCATCTTCCTCGTACCAAAATTAGATGGAGAGATTAGAATTACAATTGAAAAAATCGTTTGAGGGAGGGATTATCTTGTTGGAAAGTTGGGGAAGATTTGGATCAACGGGAGAGAAAAAAATGAGGGGTTGCCGTGGGGTGGATGGGTGGATATTTTAGGAGATTCTTTTTTATTTTTCTTAGTTAGCTAAATAGACTAAAATAATTATCTTTTAGAAATTCATTTTTAAAATAAATTTTTAAAATTAAATGTCACATGTCAACATTTAATTTATTAATTTGCCATGTCACAGCGAGTGTAGTATACACATATCATATTTTTGACTGACTGTAAATAAAATATTAAATAGGTATCACTCTTAAGGAATATAGGTGATCAATATGTACAAATCTTAGTTGACATGTTTAAACGAATTCTGCGTATAACTTTAAGGGATCATATATGACTTAAGCTTATTATTATTATTATTATTATAGGTACCGTATGAATAATAATAAATTAAAAAGGGAGTATATAAAAGTAAATGAGGAATACTTACATGTAATGGGTTCAGTAACAATGGATGAATGGTGATGTGAATGGTGACGAGAGTAGAGAAAGTGATGGTGTAAAGCTCTGTGAAGCCAATAATATACAGGACCAATATGAAGCAATGTTGTCAAAATGATACCATCACTTCTCCATATAGGTAAGTAATGAGACTGCTCCAATTTCATGTACCCATAATAGAACAATAGTCCACTGAGTAAGATTTGATCATCCCTGCACATTAAATTTAATTAATTTATTATGCACCAGTTTTCTTCGCGAAAAGAAACTAACTTTTGGCGGGTCCGGGTCCGTATATCTCAATTAAGAATATCTCCAATTTTCTCACTCAATAATTGAAAATTGAAATTGAAATGAAGAGTAGAGAATAGAGTAGGTACCAATTTCTTTCTCTGTCAACTTGGTCAAATTCAATGGTTTTATCGAGAATTCGATTATCACCCTTTGCAGTTCTGTATCTGGACAAGGATATCCATATTTGATTGTGAAGCATCCGGAATAGCAGAAATGGAAATATAATCAAGTATCCAATATCTATCTTGCTTCCATCTTCTCTATTCAACAATGACTCAATGCTACGTCCCACAAATGGTGCCAAAACAATGTACTACATACATACATACAAAATTAATTAATTAATTCGATATAATATCATGTGCTGCCATTGTCCACTACTAACACTATCTCGCCTACTACTATACTGCTACTAATTGGTTAACGTGCATCACTGTAACGACCTGTTTAGTCGTTTTGAGCAGCAGATTTTATTTCTGGAAAAACTGTGTGAGTCGACGGAACCCACGACGGACCGTCATGGGCACGACGGGCCGTCGAGGGGGTCTCGTTCCAAAAGACTTAGACTTCTGAAATTTGGATACTGAAATCGACTCTCTGAACTTGGCGACG
>NC_028644.1:36308532-36332301 GCF_001406875.1 Solanum pennellii
AATAATAGATGTTGAATTTTAGAAGTTATTGAATTGTCTTTTTATTAATGAGTTTAAGTCTTCCGCATTACTTTCTGTTGATATTAAATTGAAATGTTAAGGTTTAGATTGGTTGGTTCGCTCACATAGGAGGGTAAGTGTGGGTGCCAGTCGCGGCTCAGTTTTGGGTCGTGACAATCACACAAAAATATCATCAAGAATTAGAGGTACCTTGGCACTCATCAAAAGAACACTTTCTCAAGAACAGGATTTAAAGAGGGAAAGACAAGAAAGAAGATACATCTACTTTATGATTTACGTACTATGAAATGGCTTCAACAGAGAGGATGAGTACCTTGAAATTCCCAAGCCATACCATGGCCATTCTGTGAGAATCCCTGGTTTTGAAGCCATGCTAATTCTGTTTTGCTAAAAGATTAATACTAAACTAACAACTCTATGCCTTTTGCTATGACAATAATATAGGACTGCATTATATACAACTATTGTAGAGGCAGAGTAAATATTGTCATTAATGCGCTCTCAACGCTCCCCATTACTTCCTTTTTGTAAGGTGGACACAGTATATATGTCCAACGTCACATTAAAATCAGAAATTTTTTATTTTTTATTTTTTATATTATATTTTTAACATTAATTATATATTCTTCAAAATCCTCTCATAATTATTTTAATATATGTCAACGTGTCGATTCCACCACCTAGATCATGTAACATTAATCACTTTTACTATTCATCTTTACGTTGTAGATTCCAGCTTTTAGAAATTTTCTTCGACAATTTTGGACCATATGAATGTTACGGACTAAAATAATTTGGTGTCATATCAAAGTTAACAAAATAAATCTTGAAAGTTTAGTAGTAAAAAAATAGATGAAAAATATATTAAAAAATATAAAAATTTAATGTGGTCTATTGGTCAAATTATATCAAAAAAGGAGAGGAGTAATACGTTTTAAATATAAGAGTACACAATATAAAGAAAAACATCATCAGTCAATATAATCGAAATATAAGGAGATTCACAAATTTTTCTCACAATCAAAACTCTCAAAATTCCTGGACTACATTGTGAATATTGATTAAGTTAAGAGAAATAATTCATATTTATAAAGTCCTAAATCATTTCCTACAACAAAGGGACTAGTGAACCCTATACTTTTTCTCAAAAGGAAAACCTATTTATGATAAGAAACTCAAAGCAAATAAGACCCAACAAATCTCCCTAAAAGGAAATCTATTTATGGTAAGAAACTCGAGGCAAATAAGACCCCACAAATCTTCCCCTTGGCCTGAGTTTCTGACAAAATAAATTTATCCACCTTCTTTCTATAATCTTCAATAGCTTGCATCTCTTCTCCATAATATCATTCATCAAATCTACGTCTCTACACAGAGAACCTCTCTGAAACAATTTCACTAACAAAAATCTTGATTATTGTGAAAAAAAGTTTTTGCTAGAACTACAATTGTCAAGATGAACACTCAATTTTTAACATTATCCAATCATTGATTATCGAACCACTGGACCTACCTCCATTATTGAATATGACTCTCATACCACTTTGTTAGAATCGAAATAATCAGTTGTCATGCGGAAGCTAACATTACAAACCTCGAAAGACCACGAGTAAGAAGACATATGAGAAATATACTTAAAGACACAAACGTTTAACGTGATTCGATCAATCGACTATAAATCTGAGAGTACAAATTAAAACGATAAACAACTTCAACAAATTCACTTGAAATACAAGGAGGTTCACATATTCTCTTCCATAACCAAAACCCAAGAACTACATTGTGAATGCTCATTTAATCAGAAGAAATAAATATATATTTATAAAGACCCTAACCTTTTCCTACAAGACTAGTCGATCCTAAAATCTTTTTAAAAGGTAATAACCAATTTATGATTAAAAAAAAGACTATGGGTAAATTATACCGAACAATGCATAGGTCTGATTTTGGTAGTGGATACATGTTATGTTGGAGAGAATCATGATTTTATGCAAAAATTTATAATTATAAATCACGTAATTAGTTAATAAATTAGGTGATAAATCAAAATATATTTAAAAATACATTATTAATAAGGATTGATCAAGTGGTTTACATATTAAAAACTTATATTAGAAAATATATATTTAATTGGGAGAATAATCTCATAAATAAAACTATTAAAATGAATATATTGTAAATGCTACTATGTTGTGGTTTAAAAATTAGGTCCCTAATTTATAGTGTTCTAATCTTTTCTCTAAAGAATATAAATAGAAATATGAAAGATGATTATATTTTCTTTTCTAAAAGAATAAAATAATTATTGTAATGTTTTAACATTATTTTAAAAAGAAATTAAAACTTATACATAATAAGAAAATTATCATAATACCCTAATATTTATGTCGGTTACGTAATACATTGTGATCACAAAATATTAATGGATCTCCTTCTTGTTTAACTGATTCTAGTGGATCAAAAAATCTTCCTAGGTAGTCAGAGAAGAAGTTACTGGACAGTAATATTGAGTTGGCAGACATCTTAAAAAATAATAAATAATATATTTAATATTATTATAATATTCTTAAGCTTCATTAAATTTAATATGTTAAATATTATTAAATAATAAATATTATTTAATAATAAAAATAAAATAGACAAAAAATAAATTATCTCTTAATTTCTTAAATTGAATAATCATTATTGAATCACTATTTTTAATATATAACTATTATTGGAAAGATAGGATAAAAAAGTTACTCATTTTGGACGTTATTTTCAACTGAAATGACTTGCAATTAATATGCTCTCAACGCTCCTTATTAGTTTCTTCCTCCCCGGTTCACTTTCATTTATTCATTATATTACTTTCTCCGTCTATTTTATATATTATTCTTTTTATTTTGCACTTCTATTAAAAATAATGTGACTTTACTCTTCTATCCTTATTAAATATATTCTTAAGTTAACTTTATAATAAATGATAAATACATTTTTAAAATTTATCAACTTATCTACTAAGAGTATAATAGACAAAATATGATAATTTATGTATAAATTTTATAAAATAAAAAATACCACTACAAAAAAACACTTAAAATCTGGGGATTAAAATTACATATTTAGGGGTCAATAATCCCCACAACTTAATTTTACGGCAGTTGCAGAAAATCCTACAATTAAGTGTGCCACAATTAAGTCGCAGGGGCTTTTTCCAACCCGTGGTACCAATAGCGGAAATTTAATAGTGGGGGTTTCGAACACACAATTTGATACCAGTAAAACTGCTGTTCAAATTCTAGGATTTAGAACCCAACAATTTGTGTACTTTGGGAGTCAAAACCCCCACATTCATAAATTATACATTAAAACTAACAAGGGTTTTAAACCCAGCTTTTATGATATGTATCTTTTTATAAAATTTTGCTGGAAATATTCAATTTTAAATATTAATAACTAATTAATTGATATGTACATCATAGCAAACCTAAAAGGACATATTAGTATGTGAAATAATACAATAGTTCACCACAAAACATATCATAAAGTGTACTATTAATTCTACAAACTTAATTGGAACATGTTATTCACTTTAACCATATTATTACAAAAAACTTCAAATCTTCACAAAAACTTTTTAAATCTTGCTTGAACTTCAAATCACTTCAAAAAATTGCTTAAACTTTAGATCACTAGCATCCAAACTCAAGAAAGGACCTACAACTGTTCATGAAACTTCAGAGGGGTTCAGCCTTCAGCACATGGCAGTTGACGCAGAAGAGAGCAACCCTTACAAAATAGTCAATATCACTAACATCACCTGACTGCAAAGAAAAATACATATGTAAGTGACTTCATCCAAACTCAAAACATGGATGAATATAACATACTTAATAAATTTTAAGTATCACCTGTCAAGCTAAGTTAGATGGTGGAATAACACAATTATGTTCCCAGTTTAGTTAAACATCGAGACATGTTAGTTGACAAGAATGTATTATAATAATATCATACATAGTGGAATTTCACAAGCGGGGTTAGGAAAAGAGAATATATACGCAAACTTCATTTCTGCCTCATGGAAGAGAAGAGACTTTTGTAATTTAGTTCCTAGTTTAGTTAAACATTGAGACATGTTAGTTGACAAGAATGTGTTACAGCAATGACATCATCAAGTATTATATATTTATTCAAGAAGAGAGAATGTAGAAGTTATATTTACCATTGTAGGAGGAGAAACAAATAACCCCTCAAATTGTTCTGGTAATGTCCCTTCTTTCATTATCATATATGACTTGAAAACAACTATCACTTGATTGTGAGCATTAAAAAATTTATCGTAGTTCTCTTGAAAATTGGATGAACATGAAACCCCCTGAAATATTCATACCACTGAATCGAGATCTTGCTTGTTAAAAACTCTAGTGGGTATAACTCCTAATCCCAAATGCCTTACACTTCCAGAGTGCTCTTTTTCTAGCACTTTATCAACTGCATCATCTGGCGATACTACAGACTCATCCACAGTGTTTTGACTCAAAGTCTGCTGAATTTTTCTTGAATATAATACATACATAAAATACATTATCAAAATATTAACAAGTAGTTAAGACTAGAGATGTATTCTATCTAATTATAATACACACTCAGTTATCTAATTAACGACCTCCATGTTATGCACTAATATATTGTCATTAGAATAATTGATTCCTAGAAAAAAGATCATAAATACTATAGTTTTATAATACGTTAGGAGTTTATTCCAGATTTCGATTACCTCACTTAAATTCAAATACAAGTATATTAATCCAAAATTTTAGCCCACTTGCATTTGAAAAGCATAACCATGAACTTTCCATAATAGTTAAGCTCAATAATATCTTTCAACTTTCCATAATATGGCAGGCCTGTTTGTCTAGCATTTCTATCCACATTAGATGCAATACAAGAAGTGTCAAACATAAGAAAAACTCCACTATTTTGAGTTTTCAATCCATGTTCTCTAGACAAAGCTCAAAATTTTAACCCATTTATGTTATAAGTGGTGAATCTTCTTGCATACGACGCTAGAACTTGTGCTAAAAACATCATATCATCAGAGATTGTGCCTGCTATATATGGATTCATTATCTAAATAAGACAAATTCTTTCATCAGACACTCTACTTGATTTTAAAATCCTATGCAAAACAATCATTCTAATTGATATCATTTACCCGCTTAGGAAACCAATCAGCAAACTCCCCACTAATTCTCTTTTCGACCTCAAGGTTTTTTTCCTCTTGAACTCTTTTTAATATGTGGTCTAAATTCACTACAAAGGAAATCAATCAACAACCCCTTCATTAATGTTTTTTAATAGATCAAGCTTATTCAAATTACTTACTTAATAAATGGCTTTGTTGCGTCACAATTGAGTAATACATAGTGATGAGCTTGAGTTTTCTCCAAATGAGTCAAATAAAATGTTATGTAGCCTCCGACAACTTTACCTTATCGAGGGAACACAAATGACATTTCAGAAACCACATTATCATTTGATTCACCATTTAATAGTTTAGGCCAATTTATCCTTGACTTGATATCCTTAAAACAATGGGAAAAAAGAGTAGAACTTCTTCAATTATGTGACCTTCAGCTATACATCCGTTTGCCTGTGAATTATTCCCTATAAGGGACTTGAAATGGCCTAACAATCTATTATCAAAATTACATAGTATTAGAACAAACATTTACTTTAAAATAAAGTTAATTTTTTAATAAAATATTTCATCTTTCAACAAAATAAATCCATCGATAATGTACTGGACCACCTTGTATTACTTCGTCCACTAAATGAATCGTTAAATGAATCATTATAGTAAAAAATGATAAAGGGAACAACATCTCTAGGTGGCAAAAAGTGGTAACAATTCGTTTTTGTAGCTTATCTAGGTCCAAGAGACTCAAGTTTTTCAGACCAATGTGTCTAAAAAAGGAATAAAACTCTATCAAAACTCCAACAACTTGATGTGGAAGCACATTGCGAATTGTTATTGGCAGTAACTGTTCCATAATGATGAGACAATCATGACTTTTTAACCCAAAGATCATCTTTGATTCTAGATGTATACAACGGGATATATAACTCGAATAACGATCGGGATTGAGATATTCTTTAACGTTGTAAGGAAGCTAACTTTCTTATTCTTTAGAATTGTAAATGCACCGAGCTGAAAATCATCATTCTTATCTGGCCAAAGGTCTTGCTTTATGCACATATCTTGTAGATCTTTTCGAGCTTTAATATGATCCTTTGATTTTTCTTTATCATTTAACAGAGTGTATAGAATATTATCAAAAATATTTTTTTCAATATGCATAATATTGAAATTATTACACAACAAGTCGGATTCCCAATATGGAAGATTGAAGAATATGCTTTTTTCCTTTCACTGTGAGTTGAACTTTCACCCACTCTACTTTTTCTATTTCTTTTTCATTTTCTTTTATCATTCAAATTTGCTCGTCTTCCAAATGTAACATCAATATTTGTCACTTGTTGCAAAATATATTATCAAGATAACTTTTTCGAGGGGTTTCTTTCTTCTATAGTTTCATCAAAATGATTCTTCATTAATCTAAATTTGTGATTTTTTGCCAAAAATCGACGATGACCTACAAATCACCACCTGTTTCTATGATCAAGTCGACAAGGTTTCGTATCAAAATTACAAGATGGACATGCAAAATCGGTATATGTGTTCCTACCAGATAAGATACCGAGCCCCGGAAAATCACTAATTGTCCACATAAAAATTTCTCTCATTCTGAACATTTCATTCTGTGATGAATCGAAGGTCTCTACACCTTCTCTCCACAACTCATTCAACTCCTTAATAAGAGGTTGTAAGTATACATCTATGTTATTTCCCGCCATATCTGGACTTGGAATGATCATTGATAGAACAGAATTTGGTTGTTTCATGCACAACCAAGGTTGAAGGTTATATGGAACCAAAATTACAGGCCAAATGCTATTATTAGAACTCATCTCTCCAAAGGGATTGAAACCATCACTACTTAGCCCTAATTGAACATTTCGAGAGTCAAAAGCAAATTCAGGATTTGTTGTATCAAATCTCTTCCATGCCTCAATCTTTAGGATGCCTTATGATTCCATCTTTGTTACCACCCTCCGCATTACACCTCATATGTTCTGCCATCTTAGAGAACATGAACAACCTTTGTAATCTTGGCTTTAATGACAAGTAACACAAAATTTTTGTAGGTGTTTTTTTTTATATTTCTTACCCGTAGCAGCCACTTTACTTTTTGTGTTCTTCTTATCAAGCTTCCATCTACATGTGTGACAATGCGTGCATGTTTCTTCATTAACATCATCTCCCCAATATTACATGCAATCGTTTGGATAAGCATCAATTCTTACATAATCAAGACATAATTTGTTGATAGTTTTCTTGGCCTCATAAAAAGATTCAGGGATCTTTGCAAATTTAAAGGCAGCCCTGAGTAGATCCAGTATTATAGTCCTCCCTTTGTCAGTTAGCCTAGAAAAAAAACTTATTTGATATAACTTTAACAAAAACTCTAGTTTTGAGTACTCATACCTTGCATACAATTTTTTTCCTTCCATCTTAAAGCAACTCAAAAAAGTCTGTCATATGAATCAGGCATATCATTTAATATCTCTTCTTCTGCCACTACTTGCGACGGACCTTCATAAACGCCCTATAACCTAAAGTCATTAAATGATTCATTAATCAATAATTCTATGGGATTTTTTGGAGGCGATGTATCCTGAGTAACCTCAGTGCTTTCAGAATTTTGCAACATAGTTGTTTCCCTATGCATAACCCAAATGACATAATTTTGAGGAAATGTCTTGCAAATCAAATGATCAAACACTACAGCTCTAGTCTATCATTTTTGAAAACAACATTGAGGAGAAGAAAATTTTATTCTATCTTCTATAGCTTCATTTTAAATACAAATTGTAGAAATTTATTCAAGAGAACCAAAACATTCTTTTGTGGTCCTTGCTATTCTTATTCAAGATTTATTCATCAAAAAAAAATTAGCAGAAAATATCATCTATAAGATTTACATGAGAAAATTATAAGATTAGAGACATATTTAATAATTTTATGTACCAATATATGCAGAATTGGAGTATATTCAGAAGAGGGTAAGTCATAGTACAATATTTCATCTAGTTAGTTTCCATTTCAAGTTCATCAATCTATTTTCGATCATAATGTTTTCTATTTTCATGTCACAATCATAACATAATGGATACTAGCAGGAACAGGATGTGGATTTACAGAACAACAATCTGAGAGAAAATGTATATTTTCCTCTATTTAGTACTACTGTAGTAAGCGCTACTGAATTATTTACAGGCTTGTACTCGATATTCAATCAATTTGTTTAAGTACTAACTTATTCGGTAGAAACTCATTGATTTATTTTGTAAGTAAAATAAAACAGATAGATGAAACGGAGAGAGCTTAGCATCAGCATCAACAAATGCTGCCTCATTCAAAATCTTAGTAGGAAAAACACAGTCGAAAAAAGCCTGGTGAACGAAAAAGAGTACACACATCTTGTAATACGCCTTGAGTGCTCCTTCATTCAAAATCATACCAGAAAAATCCAACGGGATAAAACATTGATTAAGGAAAAAAGAGTACAACGCGTATTTTACTCCCCTAATGAAAACCTTATTTGATATCTTGGGGACGCCACATTCTTATCTTATATCTTAGCATCTCAAATGCTAACGTTGGCAATGTTTTAGTGAATAAATCTACAAGATTATCACTCGAACGAATCTGTTGAACTTTTATCTCACCATTTAATAAAGATTATGTGTAAAAAAGAACTTAGGTGAAATATGCTTTGTTCCGTCTCCTTTGATATATCCTTCCTTTAATTGAGCTATGCAAGCACCATCATCTTCATAAAATATTGTTCGAATCTTTGTTTGGACAGATTGACAGCATAATTGCAAAACATCTTGAATCAGTGATCTCAACCATACACATTCTCGACTGGCTTCATGAATGGATATTATTTCTCAATAATTTAAAGAAATAGCAACTATTGTTTGTTTTATCAAACGTCATGATATATATGTACATCCATATGTAAATAAATATTTTGTCTAAGATCGAGCTTCATGTGGGTCAGACAAACATCCATATTTATCAAATACCTGAAGATAATTACATCTACCACAGAAGAATATCTCTCCTCATTATCGATGCCAGACCTTTGTGAAAATTCTTAAACTATAAGTTGTGCTTTATATCTTACGGCATTACCATTTTCATTGCATTTTTGCACAAAAACTCATTTGTGCCCCACTTGCTTGACACCTTCAGGTGTTTGGTCTATTGGTTCGAAAGCTTCACGCTTTTCATGTGAAGCCAATTCTGTTTGAATTGCTTCTTTCCATTTTAACCAATCATCTCTCTGTTTACATTCATTGACAAATATTGATTCTAAATTCTCATCTTGTTGCATTATTTCAACTGCAACATTATACGCAAAAATATTATCATCCACAATATTATTTAGATTCTACCTTTTTCTCATCGAGACATAATTTGTAGAGATTTCTTCATTCTCACTATTTTCAGGTACATATACCTCCTTTGTGGTGTCATCATTTATCATGTCTCAGAACTCTTAATCAGCAATTACCTCCATGTTATGATCATCTTGATCATTTATTTATTTCCTTTTTTGAGGATTTTTATTTTTGGAACCAATTGGTATACCACACTTTAAGCATAGTACAAACTTATTTTCCTTAACATTTTGTCCTATCAGTACATCAACTCGAACTTGAGCATTAGCAGTTGAGATATATGATTTAGTAACCCGTGGAATGTTAATGATAATCAACAAACTTATCGTAAATAAATTTCCAGTCTTAGAATTCACATATTTTATAATAGAACGAGATTCATACCCAACATATATCGCCAACATTCTTTGGGCACCCATCTTTGTGCGTTGTGGTGGATAAATTGAAATATATACCGCACCAAAAATTCTATGATGGAAAATATTTGGCTTTTGACCAAAAACCAATTGCAATGGGGCGATGTCATGATAATTGATTATCCTTATGCGCACAAATACCATTGCAGGAAAAATAGCATGCCCCCAAACCGTAACAGACAACTTTGTCCTCATCAAGAATGGTCTAGCTATCAATTGGAGACGTTTAATCAATGACTCTGCTAGACCATTTTGAGTGTGAACATGTGCAACATGATGTTCAACTTTTATTCCAGTGGATAAACAATAATCATTAAATGTCTGAGATGTAAACTCACCCGCACTATCATGATGAATTGTGTTTATTACATTATGATAATTGTGTTTTTAACCTTATTATTTGAGCCAAGAACCTCACAAAAGCCATACTGTAAGTTGACAATAAGCACACATGTTACCATCTTGTAGATGCATCTATCAAGACCATATAATATTTAAACGATCCACATGCAGGGTGACTAAGTTCACATGTATCACCACGTATACGTTCTAGAAATGCAAAAGATTCCAGCCCAACCTTAGCCACTGATGGTTTGATGACCAACTTTCATTGTGAACAAGCAGCACAAAAGAATTCTCAATTAGTTTGCGCATCATATTATAATCGGGATGACCCAGCCGATCATGCCAAATAATAAAATCATTAGATCTAGTAAACATATTGTTTACTACGACGTGTGATTCAATTGTACAAATATTTATATGGTACAATCCAGAACAAAGTGTTGACAATTTTTCATGCACCATTTTCTTCTCCGCATTTATTCTAGTAATAAAGGTATTCAACCTTTTCTTCATTCCCAGTGTCAACATGATATCCATAACCTTGAAACTTAAAAAGTTTCTATGAGACTTACTACAATACAATGCATTATCAATAACCAACAATGTTTATCCAGGTAGTAATAAGACCGCTCTTTCAGAGCCCTCAATCAATTTTGTACTAACGTATATTGTATTAAAATATGCCTTTTTCATTACCAAATGAGAGAAATATTTATTTTTTCTACGTATCGTATTAGTTGTGGCACTGTCCAGAAGGCGCATATCTCCATTACTCATTGGATCCAAGTGAAGATTATAAAATTTTATTTATATTCATAAAAATAAAAATACATAATAATAATTATGAAATTTAACAAAAGAAAGTTTAAGTACATGAACTTTAAATAAGACATTAAAAACACATAACAACATTATTTATTTCCCAATTCTATTATCAATCTTCAATTCTGATCCCTAAAGAAGTCCTCAGCATCTAGATAAGTAATATCAATGCTAAATTTGCCTTAACATTCATATCATATTTTTCCGATCCTGCTTGGGCATCATCTTTTAGAGTCAAATTTGACTGCACGCATGCATTAGAAGAGGACGCACCACCTTTATTTCCTTTTCTTTTGAAGAAATTTTATTACAACCTGAAAAAATGTTAGGTGCCCGAAGTTCATTCTTTCGGTGACCTTTAAGTCCACAACGATGACAATGACCGCCCTTGCCTTTTGAAGGATTATCTTGAGAATGTATATTATTCTCCCTTTTGTTTTGACCGCCACCTCGACGATTATTATATCCCTTTTTGCCTTTGCCACAACTGCGCATATTATGATGGCCCCAATTATTTTTTATTATTTCAAATTGTTACAATCCTAGGGTACCCCCTAGACGTAACACGGCGTATGAAACTCCAAATAGTCTTATACAAGCCTCTTAGCACATCATAGCATAAGAACATAGGAAATTTTGCAGAAATTTAAAACTTTTCTTTACAATCAAAATCTTTTATAAAATAAAAGGGAGTCCATGACACTATGTCTCAAACCATCTACAACACTTGAATAACACTTTGGAGCACGACTCATACAAAAGCTCAATAAGTAAAAACAATGACTCAAAAGGATAATGAAAGGATTTGTCCTCAAAGCTATGAAGATTTACCAAGTCATCAACCCTATGCTCCTTATAAATATATCATCCAAGAATAGTACTCAAGTATCCAAACCTAAAATTAGTAGAGAAATAGAAGAAATATGGGTTAATGCAATTAAGTACAACGTATGATAGTCATGAAAGAAAACCATTGAAAATATACTAAAAAAGACATTTTTTGTTAGATGCACGCACTTTGCTAGTTTAAAACCATAATTTGGAAAAGTAGTGTGAAACTCAATCATAAGCATACAAAAAATCATGAAGTAATACATGCTATAACATGGTAGATAACAATCACAATGCACATAAGAGATACCATTAGGAACAGATACATAGTCAATACAATCTATTCTTAACATGACATGTGAGCAACACTTCATAAGCCACCTCAAGGCAAACTTGTGCAATTTATATTCAAGACCCCATAATTCCACCTACACTAGGCAAGTAACTTTAGATTTACCCTCTTTTAAGCTCATTGTTAGCCTATCTCTCATAAACTAGGAAACTTTCAATTTTAGTCAACCACATCAATATAAGCAATCTATAGCCACAATATATGTTATCATGAAACATTAAAAGTAACCTTGACATCAAATGCAATTACCATTTAGCCATAAGTACATTTATTACATGAGTGCCCTTGACAAAAAGAACCTCACATAACTACTCTCAAAGCCTAGTGGTGTGATACATGGATGAAGTCTCATATCCCCACCCATACTAAGTAGAACTCCTTGATTAGCCATAGTACAACCTAAACTTGACCTTGTGGGAGTTAGCCTCAACCTACATAGACCATGTGAGCTTGCATGGAATTCGGTGTCATGTCGCACATCGAAAAGAGGTGTCCTACTTTCCTAATCTAGACTAAATGTATTACCTTGATAATGAGTCCTGTGGCTAAATAACCTATGGATCACGTAGTTATGGAACAAGGAGATTGCTACTAGAAACCCAACCTATTGAATTGAAGGGAGTGTTTCCATCTTATGAGATCATTTGTAGAAAGCCCGAACTATTGAATTGACGGGAGGGCCTCTACTTCATTTTCCATATCCACTTGGTGCTAGTCATAATTTCCCACGAATAAATGTTTAGTCATTAATTAAACTTGCAAGCATGAAGGAGTATCTTACCGTTCATCTAATACAATTCATAAGGATAGCTCATAAATTTATTAAGTGAGAATGGACTTTCAACCTAATATCTTCATGGTAGATTCAAGTTGGTGAGAACTAACATTCAAACCTTAAAATAATCATAATATGTGAGTAAAACTTTCACACCAGGATCATGTGTTTTCATGAGAATGGACTTTCAATCAACACAATAGGACCAACATGGTCATGTACATTTATGCATAGGAATGTGTAAAGGTGATAATTACAACTATACTTTCTATTTAACACCATTGATACATCATAATCATTTTTAGTCATGGAGTGTGGATATGTGTTATTGTCCTTGCAATGACACAACAACATCATTATCATCATAGACACTTCCCTCTCAAAGTGTTCATAAACATGTACATAATATCACAAGCATGCATAATCTTTAGATATTTCATTCAAGGATCATAGACCATATAAATAAACACATCTAGCATTCATTATATTAGACATGGACATGTTCATAATTCAAATAGTTCATTCATTGCATGTATAAATTCATATACTCATATTATAGGTCATGTGGGTAAGTCCTTCCACAATAGTACCATATGAAATTCAACATGCACAATAACTTCCTTCTTGAAGTCTCAATATTCATATTCAATTCCTTTTAGATTTTACCTTTAAAGCCCTAGAAGTCATTTTCATACTATAAGCCTTACTCTGAAGCAATGTTGGTCACGACTCGAGATCACCCCTAAGTCGTAACATGACGTACTTGACCCCAAAGGGGTCTCATATAATCCCTTATCATAATCATAATATAATATCATAAAAAATATGGAGGAAAACTTCTAAGATATACAATTGAAGTCTTTATCATAAATTGCAAATGAATGTTTTTTCTAACTGTTCATCTCAAAATCATCTATTTAATACTCAAGAATAATAGTCTTTGGGACGCAACCCATACAAAGTCTTAAACATAAAATTAAATGACGTAAAGTTAAGTGGATTTTGTCCTCAAATCTATAAGGACTCACCAAGATCTTCAATCTTCTAAATCCTTGAAAAACTCTAGCCTCCAATAGTAACTCAAGTTTCCAACCCTACATTTGGTTAGATTGCAGGTAATATGCAATAGTACAAAGGTACTAAGTATGAAATAATAGCATCTCAAATGGTTAGTCAACATAAGATATAATCATAATAGACAATAACATGGTCATAACATAATTATCATAATCATAGCACAGTCTCCAACATAAGCTTCAAATAAACACAAGTCAACATAAGGCATAGTTAATAAGCATAAGAGATAAGTCATAATCATATCAACATAATTGACCCTTGGTCATACACATTATGGTAACACCATTCTCAAGTAACTTCAAAAGCATACAAGTGCAAAGCAAGAATAGCATCCCATAATACTGCCCAAGCCAAGTATCCCTTTATAGTCATCTTAATCATAGTCTACATGCATGGTTAAGTCATAAGTCTTTCTACCATAAGTGCACCATACTCCTAAGGAACCTTAAGACACACTTGTGCAATACATGAAAGACATCCCATACAACCCTTTATACTAAGAATAGCCTTGAAGTCATCCTAGTCATATTCAACTTACTTTGGCCTTATTATTAGATTAACTCTCAAACTAAGGAATCTCTCACCTTTAGTCGACTATAACTAGGAAAGACAACTCTAGTCCAATCTTATCTCTAGTCTTCTCTTTAATGACCCTAAGTCATACTTTGTGTAATGCACTCATATAATCCCATAATAAAAATCGTGTTAAGTATTACTTTTAGGTCCTATTACTAGTTCTTCTTGGTTTATAACCTGGTCCCTCTCTTTATATTTAGAACCCTATGAGGTACTCTCTCTCAATCACATCTTAGTCATTATTAAGTTGAACCCTAGGATATACTTCCTTTAGTATGTATAAGTTCCTTTTTCACTCTTGAACACTAGGAGTTACCTCATTAAGTAATTCTTAGTTCATTATGCTTTGAATACTAGGAGATGTTTCTCAAACATGTCTTAGTTCATAGGATATGGAGATCTCTACTAGGAACCTTAACAATACTATGTGAAGGATCCCATCTCATGAGACCTAACTTTGGTAAAACCCACACTCTACTACGCAAGAGTTCCCCCTTTTAACTTAGATAGTCCTCACATCAACTAGGTGTAGATCTCATCTCTTCTTGGAGTCTGGACCCTATCTTGTGTGACATCCATTTCACTGTCAATATCCACTTATACCCAATCATACACCCGAAGGTTTACTTGTTAAGTCTTTATTAACACTCATCACTCATAGAAGGATGTCCTTGACAATCAATCCATGTTCAAGTGATTCTATATCTTTCATCTAGCAAGCAGTCCTAAGTTAGGTTAGGTTAGTATAAGCCTTTCAGCACAATCCCACCTATTAGATTTCTATTCTCTTTTAGATTACTCTCAAGGCCTTAGCATCACTAGGTAATAACATTAGTCTCACTATAAAGCCCTGGCTAGCATGATAACAAACCCTACTCTCAAGGTTTCTTTCTTAATTCTTCTTTATACCTAGATTTCAAGGTAATTTGATCACATCTTTCATTACTAAGTGATTCAAGTGTAAATTGATCATAAGGGTCAATTCTATCTTTACAGGTCAAGATCCTTCCTAATCAATCAAGTCTAATTCAATTCATATTTGTATGATCCTAACTATAATAAATTAGTATTCAAGACAATTGAATTAGGAAAATCAATTTAGAACCTTCAACTTTGGCTCTATTGGCATAAACCCACAAAGATCAACTTCATCAATTTAGATTAAGGTTTATCAAAGAATTCACATCAAATCATCATATAATCATTAACAAACATAATTAAAATATAATTGAATGTTATTCACTAGATTGGAGTCACAATCAAGCCCTAACCACAATGTAATCACAATCTTAGCTAGAATTTGCATTTTGAGTTTACAATTGGGGAAAACTATGGGGGCTCCATTGATGGAAGAACCCATGGATGAATAAGATTTACATACCTTTGGTAAAATCCCTAAACAAAACTTGAATCTAATGGGGACTCGACCTAGATGTTGGCTCTCTTATGATATTCTTCTTAAATTCTAAAGAAATGATTTTTGAAGAGAGTTTCGGAGTCTTGACTTGTGATGAATTACTGGATTAGCTTAGGGTCCTATAAGTTTATATAGTCCATTAATTAACCACCTAACCGACCTCCCTTAACCTCCACTTAATTAACTAATTAAAACATTAACCCTAAACTTAATTAAAAACTGCCCAAATTGGCAGCACCTATGCCCCTCCACCTACGGTTCGTAGGTGGAGTTACTGAACGTGGATGACTTCCATGGTTTGAGTCTGCAACTCTAAATGTTTTAGCCTCCTTCAAAAACTAAGTATGGAACCACACCCAAGACTTGTAAGATTTTCAAGTAATATTTAATATAATGCTATAGTTCTTTATGATACACAATGTAAGAAAATACTTACGAGTATTTTAAGTAGCATGCTATCATATTACATAGTAAATACGTTAGAGTTATAAGTTAGTAGCATATAAACAACATAACAATATAAATCTGAATCATATCGGTCATTATGCGTAGTAAAGTATCATAATAATACCTAAATCAAGTTATATATGTAGTAATTAAATTACAGACCAAAGATTTATGCAAATCATATTAGAGATGTTATAAACATATAAATGTACAACTGACTCTAGATGAAAATTGATTAACTTTTAGGGAAAATGATAATTCTTAATTAAGTAGAGCTCAGTTGGTTAGAGACTCGTGCTGATAACGTGTTGTAAAACAAGAGGAAAACTATAAGAAAACTAAACAATATAGAAAGACAAAATAGTGATGAAAAGTATAAATCTCTTCAAGTGTTATCTTTCACAAGAGTGAAGCATACCCTTTTTATAGGATGAAGAAATCACCCATTTACAATATTAAGCAAATAAGTTAGAAGCTCTTTAAGTGATACATTAAATGAGACATTACATTAGGTGTATAATGAAAAGAAACATCCATATAATTAAATGGATTTGTAAAAAAATATTATTTTTTACTCTCTACGTCTCATTTTATATGTCACTTTTCTACTTTGCACTTACATTAAGAAATGGTGTAATTTTACCCTTCTACCCTTATTTAATATTTTCTTTAGTAAACTTTATTAATAAATGACAAAATTAATTAACTATTCTACCAAGGATATAATAGACAAAAATAATAATTTATGCATAAATTTTACAAAATGATAAGTATTGTGCTTCAACTATTTATAGAAGAATTATTATATAAAAAGAGTCGAAGAAAATGTATTTCATCTTTAGCATTAATTACTTATTTTTCTAAGTCCAATCATTTATTATTTCTTAGAAAGGGTGCCAATTAAGTCCAAACAAGATACTAGTAGAAGTATAAATAAATGAGGGGCATATGTCCACGTGTCGATTCCACCAACTTGATCACGGAACATTAATATCCCACTTTTACTATTCACCTTTTTGTTAAAGTTTCAAACTTTTAGAAATTCTATAGGTCTGATTTTAGTTGTGAATATCTATGACCATATGATAACAAAATATTAATATATCTCCAACGTGTTTAACTGATTTTAGTGTATCAATAAATCTAAACTAGGTACTTCGTGAAATGAAATTGAAAGATAAAACACTTAATTTAGATATTATTTTAAATTTAAATTTTATTCAATTATGTTATTTGAGTTTTAAAATTTGTATATCCCTTGCTAATATATAAGTGACAATAAACATATAGGTCACAATTAACATGTCTGTCCAACACTTCAAGGATATTCTTATTTTTTTTATAATTAATTCGTTTTACTTTTCATTCGTTTATATATTTAAAAATTGTGTTAACATATATAAGAAATTAGCTTACTGTTGTAGTTGATAGCTGGTCTTCACTAATGTTGATTTTGTTCCTTTCCCTTCTAGTCTCGAATTCTTGATTTTGATTTGCCTGATTTGCTATTTTGACGTTGATCTTTCTTTCATTTTTGATGTCTGCTGGATTGATATTGGTAATCAATCTCTTTGATTTTGTGTAACTAAGGAGGATCAATATGAATGAGATATTATTAAATATTTGTCAAATGAAAAAAATATGTCATTCTTCTTAGTAACGACTCAAAATGAAAATATATCATATGAGTTAGGACAAATCAGTAGTATCTTTTATGGGTTTTTTAATTTAAAAATTTTATTTCAAAAAATACAATAATTTATTCATCCAATGATCTAAATTTACAAATAAAAATCTCAAAAATTTTAATAGTATCACATAAATTAGAATAAAAAATATTTCACTCTGAAAATGATCAATATAGATTACTTTTATTTTAAGGTCTTTAATTAAATGCTTAAAATATTGTTCCGTTTAATGTTTCTCCTAAATAAATTAAGAGGCTGTTTGATTAAGTGTATTAACAAAAATAATGTGTATATCTATTTTATGTATTAGTAATATCTTGTTTGGTATAGTATTTCATGCTATATATTAGTTACACACTCTATTGTGTATTAAGATTTGTATTATAAATACTACGAGTTTATAGGTATTAAAAATGCAATAAATTTTAATGCATGTATTAACAAGACTAAAGATCCCCAAATATTATTTTTTACATCATTTTCACTATAACTGTAAATTATGAATAATGTCTTTATAAATAAATATTTATATTCAATAAATGCTATATTTAATACACCAAATAAAATATGTATAATTAATATAATTATTATTTGTACACTTTATTTACTATTAACCGTATTTAATATAATATTATAGTACACTTTATTTACTATTAACCGTATTGTCCAACCAGTACCACCACACAAATAATTCTAGGGAAAATTGTATATAATAACAAAATAATAACCTAAAATAAATGGAGTAGCTAGGGTTTGATTTAATTGTGCTCCATAGCAAACGTTTGCAAAAATTTGTCAGGCGCTTCTCTCCCAAACATGTCGCTCGCCACTCTCCTCCAATCTCTCGCTTGCTTCCTCACTTTTTATACAAACACAGGTGTATAAAAATTGTTTCTAATTGTATAAAGCAGAGAAAATTGTATAAATACATATATTTTTGTTCCCCTCTCTCCCCTCTTCCAGATCTCGCTCGCCACTCTCCCAAATCTCGCTCGCCACCCTCGCCTTTCTCACTTATACAAACAAAAGAGAAATGTATAAATTGTGTTTTTGTTTGTATAAAGCGTGAGAAAATTGTATATACACATGCAAGTACATATATTTTCGTCCTATACACTTATAATTATACAATAAAAATACTCCCCTGCCCAGTTTCTTTTGCCTTTCTCTCTTTCTCGTTTTATACAATTATCAAATTGTATCTAATTTCTCTCTTTCTCGTTTTATACAATTCGATTCAATTGTATATTCCTTGTCAAATCTCTTTTGTCTTTCTCTCTTTCTCATTTTATACAAATTCAAATTATATATAATCGTTCTAGACACTTATAATAATACAATTCGTTTTATATACTTCGTTTTTATACAGTTCTCTGCCAAGTGTCTTTCTCTTTCTTGTTTTATACACTTTGTTTTATACAATTTGTTTCAACTATATATGTATAGCGAATTATACAGTTTCTATGTTTGCTATGAAGCGCAATTATGTAAACTTTTCTATAGCATACAAATACAAATTTTTTATTTGCTATATGTGAAAGTTGCCCATAGTTCTATCAGCTTCTATCATACAACTATCAGACGGGCCTAAAGGTAAGGAAATAAAGCCTTTGCCTTGGCCCCAAATATTTAAAGCCCCATAGTTACTTTTAAAAAAGAAAGTTTAATTCTGGTTGTACACATGAGTATGGTGTTATGAGTGAGAAAATAAAGTTGATTTTATTTTTCATCAAATTAAAAGTATATTTGCTTAAAGCATTTTGTTTGCTTTCTCTTCTACTTATCAATATCATCATTATTGTTATATGTTAGTTTTATTACTCCCTCTATCTCACATGGTATTTTATATTTTTCTATGTAACGACTCTTTTGGTCGTTTTAAGTACTAGAGCTTTTTATTTCATAAATATTTTTTTTCCGATAGATTTTAAATGGGTGTTTTGGACTATTCATAATTATAACAATGAAATTAATGGGGTAGTTTTACTAATATATTTAGTTAGTGGTTAAGAAAATAATATTAAAATAAATAGTGGGTCACTTTTACTACTTTTTATAATTGGTTATATAAGAATTAGGGTAGTAAATAAACTATGGAAAGAGTAAGGGTTTGAGACAAGGAAACGGCGACATCAACAGAGCATCGTGTATATTTCTTTTGCGGGTATGTTTTCTGTATATGAATAGTGTACATGTAATTGGGTTGTCTATAGTCGTGGTTAATGTATGATTACATATTTATTTATTTATTTATTGTGGACAAAGAATAGTGGAGAGTTAGAAAGTAAAAGGAATGAAGGTTAATTATATATATTATTATATATGTATGTAACTGAACGGTTACTACATTGTTACTACTTTGTTATTAATATGGTGGAATTGTCGTTAATTCGTCTGTCATTGGTTTTCTAACCAGTGGCTTGCATTTTTTTTATGTTAATATTTTGTTCTCACATTATAAATTATATTTTAATATATTAAGATAGGTAATTAAATATAGGTATATTGTGTTATTTAAATTCTATTAAAGTTATGCTAATTAGAGGAATTAAGGCTTATCTTTAGGTTTGAACGTTAGAAAAAGTGATTATAGATTACGTGAGTTGTTGGGTTTAGGCTGGATATAAAATAATATGAGTGTTTATAGATTCGATAACTTATAAATTATGCATATATACATTTTAGATTGGAAAGGTTCGGAGACATTGAGGAAAGGAAAAGTGTTGGAGAAGTAGCTTGCTTGACTGCGGTTCTTCGGTGGAGGTAGGTTATGGTTTATTTCTATGTGATAGACAAAATCTAAATAGCGATTGATATGTATTGAGTGATATTGTAAAGTCTCCTATGTACTTGATTGTGTGGTTATATGTTTTGACTGTGTGGTTTGTGTTTGACCTAAAATTATGAGACTGTTGAATTTCTAATCTTGAAATCTCTTTATTAAAATGTCGCCTTGAATAAAGAAGGCTTGATGAAATAAAATAATGAGATATTGGATCGGAGTGTCACGTTCCGACACGGTATTATTGGATCGGAGTATCACGTTCCGACACGGCATTATGGGTTCGGAGTGTCACATTCCGACACGATATATGGGATCGGAGTGTCACGTTCCGACACAATTACATTAAAGGAAAGGAATCTTGAATTAACTTAATATACTCAATCTCAAAGAACCTATTTTTCCAAATGAGTATGGTGTGGAGGCATGAGTCCTCATAGGTCTGCTTGATGGTGTACTTATTATGGTGTTGTTGTCAATGGTTCATGTGTTTGTTGTTTGCCACCTGTTAAGTATTGTAGTTGATTTTATATTATTATTCAATGTAAAATGGTTTCTATTTTGAGTTGGCCGATGATACCTACTCAGTACGTGTTCCTTGTACTGACCCCTACTTGTACTTTCTTCTTTGTTCTTTTGTGGAGTGCAGCAAGTGTACCATCGACTTCGACTCGTCCTCAGCTCTAGTCAGTCTCCATCACATCAGAGTTCAGGGTGAGCTATTATTTCTAGCTCGTGCTTGATTCTCTTATTCACGTCTTGATGTCTTTGAATTTCGGACATGGACCTTCTTTTTACTTATTTTGGTTTCTTAAATACTCTTAGACTTGGTAATTTGAGGATAGATGTTCTTGATGTGATGACTTCCAGATCTTGGGGATAATAAGTGTTAAACTTTAGAAGCTTAATTAATTGGTTACATGAATAAGTTTTGGATCTTCCGCATTATTTTTGTTATTCATAGTTGAACTATTGGTAAATGTTGGGGTTTAAATTTGTTGGTTCGTTCACCTAGTAGGTTAAGTGTGGGTGCCACTCACGACTCTTTTTGGGTCGTGACAAACTTGGTATCAGAGAGTTAGGTTTGTTGGTCTCATCACACTAGGACAAGTCTAGTAGAGTCTTGAGGAACGGTATGGGGACGCCTTTACTTTTCATCGAGAGGCTATTGGACTTTAGGAAAACTCCATTCTTTCTTTCTTTCGTGCTATTACTTGGATCCAATTGGTATCTAGGTGATACAAATTGGTATCGGACATTCTCACTCTATTTCGCAGATGGTTAAAACTAGAGCAACAACTGTGCCAACACCAACACCGGCAAGACAGGGTGCGTCTGAGCCAACCATTGGGGCTGTAACTCGAGAAGGAGCAGTGGCAAGAGGCCGTGGTAGAGGTCGCAGGAGGACGCCCACTAGAGGCAGAGGACAAACACATGGTCCAGCTAGGAATAGAGCAGTGACTCCTCCACCGACTGATGAGGTAGTGAGAGAGGGTGAGGAAGGGGAAAATGAGAAGGTTCAGGATAAGGAATTATCACCCCAGCCTACCCCAGAGATGATTAATCAGGTTCTTACTTATGTTAGCAGGTTATATGATCAGGGCCAGACACCTCCAGTGTTTTCTGCACCAGCACCTCTGGTTCAGGGGGTACAACATGCAGCTGCTATGGCTCTCCGCGTGGATGCATCATTGGAAGTAGGCACGTTTCCTCGATTGACTACAGGGTTTATAATGACAGGTGATCAGCATGAACTTTTCATTAAGTTCTTAAAGTTGAAACCTCCAGTCTTCAAGGGTGCTGAATCTGAAGATGCCTATGATTTTCTGGTTGATTTTCATGAGCTGCTACATAAGATGGACATAGTAGAACGATTCGGTGTTGAGTTTCGGACCTATCAGTTTTAGGGGGATGCCAAAATGTGGTGGCGGTCGTATGTTGAGTGTCAACCAGCACAAGCACCACCTATGACTTGGGCATCATTTTATAGCTTATTTATGGAGAAGTATATACTCCGGACTTTGAGGGATAGGAGGAGAGATGAGTTCCTGAGCCTAGAGCAAGGAAGGATGTCTGTTGCTGCTTATGAGGCCAAATTTTGTGCACTATCCAGGTATGCCACTCAGCTTTTGCTTCAGTCCACAAGAGAGGATTCGCCGCTTTGTGAAAGGATTGAGGTCAGATTTGCAGATCCCAGCCTTACAGGTAGCTGCTGCAGCAAAATCCTTTCAGGAAGTGGTTGATTTTGTGATAGAGGTAGAGGGGGTGAAGCCAGACGACTTCACCATGGAGTCGACATTTAAGAAGTTCCGCAAGGGAGGTGAGTTTAGTGGTTCTTACTCCAGAGGGCAGAGTTCAGGAGGTTACCCAGCCCGTCCTATTCAGTCTTCACTGCAGGCTTCAGCCGGGGGTCCATCGCAAACCAGTCAGCCTTTTTCTGAGTTTGGAGGTTATCCCCAGACTTCGTCATTTTCACAGAGACCTATACTTGACTCCAGGAATTGTTATGGATGTGGAGAGGCTGGACATATTAGGAAATATTGTCCAAAACAGAGTTATAGACCCCCAGTAGTTAGAGGTAGAGGTGGTCATGGTAAAGGCCACCATTCTAGAGGACGTGGTGGCCAAGGTAATGGTGGTCACC
>NC_028644.1:36335597-36341098 GCF_001406875.1 Solanum pennellii
GTAAAGGTTTTATTAGACCAAGTGCATCCCCTTGGGGTGCTCCTGTTTTATTTGTGAAAAAGAAGGATGGAAGCTTTCGGATGTGCATAGACTACACGCAGCTGAATAAGGTAACTATTAAGAACAAGTATCCCATTCCTCGCATTGATGATTTGTCGATCAGTTACAAGGTGCTTGTGTCTTCTCTAAAATTGATTTGAGATCTGGTTATCATCAATTGAAAATACGGGCAACAGATGTGCCAAAGACTGCTTTTCGAACCAGGTATGGGCATTATGAATTCTTAGTGTCTTTTGGGCTTACGAATGCCCCTGCTGCTTTCATGAGCCTGATGAACAGGATTTTTAAGCCATATCTAGACCTCTTTTTTATTGTATTCATTGATGATATACTGATATACTCAAAGAGCAGGAAAGAACATGAGGAGCATTTGAGAATTGTATTGGAGTTCTTAAGAGAGAAAAGGCTTTATGCCAAATTCTCCAAGTGTGAGTTTTGGCTCGATTCTGTGTCCGTCTTGGGGCACGTGGTTTCTAAGGATGGAGTGATGGTGGATCCTTCTAAGATTGAAGTAGTGAAGAGTTGGGTAAGACCTACTAATGTTGCAGAGGTAAGGATATTTGTTGGTTTAGCTAGCTACTACCGTCGATTCGTCAACGGATTTTCTTCTATTGCTTCCCAGCTGACAAATTTGACTAAGCAGAATGTTCCATTTGTATGGTCGGATGAATGTGAAGAAAGCTTCTTGAAACTCAAGACTTTGTTGACTACTGCACCGATTCTTACCTTGGCAGTGGAAGGGAAGAATTTTATTGTTTATTGTGATGCATCTTATTCTGGTTTGGGTGTAGTGCTAATGCAGGAGAGGAATGTAATTGCTTATGCTTCGAGGCAATTGAAAATGCATGAACATAACTATCCGACCCATGATTTGGATTTGGCTGCAGTTGTATTTGCATTAAAGCAATGGAGACATTATCTATATGGGGTCAAGTTGAAGTTTATGCATATCATCGTAGTTTACAGTATGTCTTTACTCAGAAAGATTTGAATTTGAGGCAGAGGAGGTGGATGGAACTATTGAAAGACTATGATATTACTATTTTGTATCACCCAGGAAAAGCTAATGTTGTGGCAGATGCTTTAACTAGAAAAGCAGAGAGCATGGGTAGTTTAGCCCACTTACAGGTTTCTAGACGCCCATTGGCTAGAGAGGTCCAGACTCTTGGCTAATGACTTTATGGGGCTGAAAGTACTAGAGAAAGGAGGATTTTTGGCCTTTGTGGAGACAAGATCTTCTTTTCTTGATAAGATTAACGGAAATCAGTTTGCTGATGAGAAGCTGAGCCGAATTCGAGATATGGTATTGTGAGGAGAGGCTAAAGAGGCAGCAATTGATGAAGAAGGCGTCTTGAGGATTAAGGGAAGGGTATGTGTGCCCCGTGTGGATGATTTGATTTACACTATTCTTACGGAGGCTCATAGTTCAAGGTATTCTATACATCCTGGTGCAACCAAGATGTATCGTGATCTAAATTAACATTTTTGGTGGAGTAGAATGAAGCGTGACATTGTTGATTTTGTTGCCCAATGCCCGAATTGTCAGAAGGTAAAGTATGAACACCAGAGGCCTGGAGGGACACTTCAGAGAATGCCCATTCCTGAATTGAAGTGGGAAAGAATTGCAATGGATTTCGTAGTTGGTCTTCCAAAGACATTGGGTAAGTTTGATTCTATTTGGGTAATTGTTGACAGGTTACTAAGTCTGCTTACTTCATTCCGGTTAAGATGACTTACAATGCCGAGAAGTTAGCCAAACTCTATGTCTCTGAGGTTGTTCGATTGCATGGAGTTCCACTTTCTATAATATCATATAGAGGTACGCAATTTACTTCTATGTTTTGGAGGACATTACATACTGAATTAGGTACTAGACTAGATCTTAGTACTGCATTTCACCCTCAGACCGATGGGCAGTCAGAGAGAACAATTCAAGTGCTGGAGGATATGCTTCGTGCGTGTGTAATAGATTTTGGTGGTCATTGGGATAAATTCTTAGCCTTAGCAGAGTTTTCGTACAACAATATATATCATTCGAGTATTGATATGGCCCCATTTGAGGCATAGTATGGGAGGAGATGTAGGTCCCCCATTGGTTGATTTGATGCATTTGAGGTTAGACCTTGGGGTACTGATCTTTTGAGGGAATCATTAGAGAAAGTGAAATTTATTCAAGAAAAGCTTTTAGCAGCTCAAAGTAGGCAGAAGGAATATGCAGATTAGAGACTTGGATTTTATGAAGGGTGAACAAGTCTTGCTGAAGGTTTCATCCATGAAAGGTGTGATGCGATTTGGTAAGAGAGGTAAACTAAGTCCGAGGTATATTGGACCATTTGAAGTACTTAAGCGCGTGGGGGAGGTGGCCTATGAAATAGCCTTGCCTCCAGGATTGTCAGGAGTGCACCCGGTATTTCATGTGTCTATGCTGAAAAAATACCATGGTTATGGAAACTACATTATTCGTTGGGATTCAGTTCTTCTTGATGCGAATATGTCTTATGAGGAGGAGCCTGTTGCTATTCTAGATAGGGAGGTCCGCAAGTTGAGATCAAAAGAGATTGTATCTATCAAGGTTTAGTGGAAGAATCGGCCAGTTGAAGAGTCCACTTGGGAGAGTGAGGTTGATATGCAAGAAAGATATCCACATCTTTTTACAGATCCAGGTACTCTTTATCGCCTTCGCCTTTCTTTTTGATCGTTCGAGGACGAACGATGGGTAAATTGGTATCTATTGTAACGACTCTTTTGGTCGTTTTGAGTACTAGAGCTTTTTATTTCATAAATATTTTTTTTTGATGGATTTTAAATGGGTGTTTTGGACTATTCATAATTATAACTATGAAATTAATGGGGTAGTTTTACTAATTTATTTAGTTAGTGGTTAAGAAAATAATATTAAAATAAATAGTGGGTCACTTTGACTACTTTTTATAATTGGTTATATAAGAATTAGGGTAGTAAATAAACTATGGAAAGAGTAAGGGTTTGAGACAAGGAAACGGCGAGATCAACATAGCATCGTGTATATTTCTTTTGCGGGTACGTTTTCTGTATATGAATAGTGTACATGTAATTGGGTTGTCTATAGTCGTGGTTAATGTATGATTACTTATTTATTTATTTATTTATTGTGGACAAAGAATAGTGGAGAGTTAGAAAGTAAAAGGAATGAGGGTTAATTATATATATTATTATATATGTACGTAACTGAACGGTGACTATATGGTTACTAATTTGTTATTAATATGGTGGGATTGTCGTTAGTTCATCTGCCATTGGTTTTCTAACCAGTGGCTTGCATTTTCATATGTTAATATTTTGTTCTCACATTATAAATTATATTTTAATATATTAAGATAGGTAATTAAATATAGGTATATTGTGTTATTTAAATTCTATTAAAGTTATGATAATTAGAGGAATTAAGGCTTATCTTTAGGTTTGAACGTTAGAAAAAGTGATTATATATTAGGTGAGTTGTTGGGTTTAGGCTGGATATAAAATAATATGAGTGTTTATAGATTCGATAACTTATAAATTATGCATATATACTTTATAGATTGGAAAGGTTCGGAGACATTGAGGAAAGGAAAAGTATTGGATAAGTAGCTTGCTTGACTTCGGTTCTTCGGTGGAGGTAGGTTATGGTTTATTTCTATGTGATAGATAAACTCTAAATAGCGATTGATATGTATTGAGTGATATTGTAAAGTCTAATTTGTACTTGATTGTGTGGTTGTATGTTTTGACGGTGTGGTTTGTGGTTGACCTAAAATTATGAGACTGTTGAATTTCTAATCTTGAAACCCCTCTATTAAAATGTCGCCTTGAATAAAGAAGGCTTGATGAAATAAAATAATGAGATATTGGATCGGAGTGTCACGTTCCGACACGGTATTATTGGATCGGAGTGTCACGTTCCGACACGGTATTATGGATTCGGAGTGTCACGTTCCGACACGATATATGGGATCGGAGTGTCACGTTCCGACATAATAACATTAAAGGAAAGGAATCTTTAATTAACTTAATATACTCAATCTCAAAGAACCTATTTTTCCAAATGAGTATGGTGTGGAGGCATGAGTCCTCATAGGTGTGCTTGATGTTGTGATTGATGGTGTACTTATTATGGTGTTGTTGTCAATGGTTCATGTGTTTGTTGTTTGCCACCTGTTAAGTATTGTAGTTGATATTATATTATTATTCAATGTATAATGGTTTCTATTTTGAGTTGGCCGATGATACCTACTCAGTACGTGTTCCTTGTACTGACCCCTACTTTTATTTCCTTCTTGTTGTTTTGTGGAGTGCAGCAAGTGCACCATTGACTTCGACTCGTCCGCAACTCTAGCCAGTCTTCAGCACGTCAGATTTCAGGGTGAGCTATTATTCCTAGCTCGGGCTGGATTCTCTTCTTCACGTCTTGATGTCTTTGAAGTTCGGACATGGACCATCTTTCTACTTATTTTAGTTCTTAACTACTCTTAGACTTAGTAATTTGAGGATAGATGTTCTTGATGTGATGACTTCCAGATTTTGGGGATGATAAGTATTAAACTTTAGAAGCTTTATTAATTGGTTACATTAATAAGTTTTGGATCTTTCGCATTATTTTTGTTATTCATAGTTGAACTATTGGTAAATGTTGGGGTTTAGATTTGTTGGTTCGCTCACCTAGTAGGTTAAGTGTGGGTGCCACTCACGACTCATTTTGGATCGTGACATTCTAAAGTAAATAGTTTAAGTTTGATCAGAAATTTACGCATAGAATTTTTAAATATTTTGAAATGATATTTATATATTTAAAAATTACGTAAAATGTATTATAAGTCACAATAACTAACCGTTCAAAATATTTAAAAGATTTATATGAAAAATTACGATTAAAGATAAACTTGTTTAAATATTAAAATTCGGAAAATGTCACAAAAATTAAGATGAAGAGACTATTTCTCATGTCAATATTATGGTGATGCACACTTACGCCTTCTAGTTAACAATATTACGTACTCTTTCATTTATGTGATAAAAATTAGCTCGTAATCATATTTATCTCAAAATCTCATATATATTAGTTCATTTGTGGTACCATATATATCATGTTCATCATAAAGGTATGTAAGGCTTTTCGTGTAAAACTTATTAAGACTTATAGAATACGATAAGTAATGAACACATGATAAAAAGTGTCACGACCCAGAACGAGCCGCGAGTGGCACCCACACTTATCTTACTAGGTGAGCGAACCAACAATCTAACCCCAACGTTTACCAGTATATAACTTTTGAATAGTAAATAAAATGCGGAAGATCCAAAACTCATTAACGAAATCAATTAAATAAACTTCTAAAGTATAATACTTATCATCCCCAAAATCTGGAAGTCATCACATCAAGAACATCTATCCTCAAATTACTAAGTCTAAGAGTATTTAAGAA
>NC_028644.1:36349888-36350860 GCF_001406875.1 Solanum pennellii
AAATTATTAAACTTACCCCACTAATTTCATAAAGTTTGTCATGAATAGTCCAAAACACCCTTTAAAACCTTTAGCAGAAATCCGACACAGTAGGGTTTACGCAACCTGTGACGGTCCGTCGTGTCTATGACGGTCCGTCCTGCAGGTCCGTCACAAAGTTCAGAGAGTTAAATTCAGTAAAGGGGTTAGTGACGGTCCGTCGTATCTACGACGGTCCGTGCTGCAGTTCCGTCGTGAAGTTCAGAGAGTCTATCTCAGTACCCAGATTTCAGAGTTGAAGTGTTTTGGAACGAAGACCCTCGACGGTCCGTCGTGACCATGACGGTCCGTCGCGTGATCCGTCGACCCAGTCAGTTATTTTCAAAATAATTTTACTGCTCGAACTTACTAAACAGGTTGTTACAAAAAGTTTAATATGAGTTATCATGTGTTCGTAGTGAATTTACATGAACAAAAATTATACTTTAATTTTATATTTAACCCTACTGGGCTATATTCTTGTAGTTATGGAGGAAACTTTACTAATAAAAATCTCAACTCTAATGAAAAGGACTTTTCAAAGATTCTACTAGTAAGATTTATTGAATTTATTGGTCTTAAATTAAAGATGTATATAATGTATTAAAATTTCTTTTAAATTTTATAATCTTAAACAGGTATGTTATATAAAGTACTAAAGGTAAAGAGTTACTAAATGTACAATAGAATATTCTTTATTAAGCAAATTAAAAAGAAAAGATAAATTAATACCAAAAGAGTGAAATAATAAGCTATAGAATGGAGTATACTTTTCACTGAATTAGTGGTGTACTGGTGTATATAAATTAATTTCTAAACTAATTGCTCGAGGAAAATGGCCACAACTGCCAACTGACTTTCGGCTGGAGATTTTATGAATTCCATAATTAATCTAGACATATCTAAACAAATTTAGTAAATATAATACTCAATTTTGTCAATTTTATATATATA
>NC_028644.1:36351304-36364520 GCF_001406875.1 Solanum pennellii
TATATATATATATATATATATACACATAATTTTGTATGAAATCTGCTATTATGATTTTTTTCCATAAGTCTATTATTGAATTCCATCTTTGTGGATCATGTGCTGTTATGTATAATATTTTTCCTTTACTTCCTCCTTCTTGTAGTATTATTGGTTCTCCTATAGGTTTTCTTTTTTCTATTGGTTTTAGATTTGTCGGGAGAACATCACCCTGTCAATACACTCTTTTACGTGGTATATTTTCAGTACTATTGTCTGCAGTATATCATTGTTCTGTTGTTCTTTGGAATGGGCTACTTGAGCTTGCTGACTCCATTAATTTTTTCTGACTAATTATAGATTCTAACTCAGTTGTCTCGCTCACTTTCTTGTAGTTCTCTTATTATGTTATTAGCTTTTTCTAATTTTTCTTGTAATATTTTTTCTAATCTATAGCCTCTATTATCTGTCCTAAATTCACATACTTTAAAATGAGATGTTACCTTGTCTAAGTCTAGATTTCCTAGTTTACATCCTTTATATTTAAACAATTTATTTATGGTGTTGTAACTTATCTCTTTTGCTTTTTCTATAGCTAAGTCTACTACAAATTCTTCTTTCTAATATTACTTCTATGTTCATTCCTTCTAACGGTACTTCTTCCACGACGCTTTCTTCTTCTATATCTCTTTGAGTTACATAGTTATAATCTGTAAATCTAATCGAGGGCTCTCCTTTATAATTTATGTTCATTATATGAGCATTAGAGGTTAGATTTTCTTTTTTCTTAAAATCATCTAATTTCCAATCTAATCCCGCGTATTCTTCAGGGTTTATCTTTATAAGTTTTATTCCTTTATTACCCATTACTTCTACTACATCATTTATTTGTATTTTAAATTTAGTATTGCTATTATCTGTTATTTTTCCTAGAAATCTTATACACATTAGTAGGTTTTTTCCATTTTGCATTTCTTCATATCCTTTAGTTTGTATTCCTATTTTTTTTGGATTTTAAAAAGGTGTGAATGGAAAATGAAGAGTTGCGACTTTTATGAAGAATTGTGACTTTTATGAAATGTTGCGACTTTTATGTAAAGTTGTGACTTTTATGAAGATGACGACCTTTCTGAAAGATTGTGACTTTTCAAAAGGTTTGTGACCTTTCCGGTAAGGCACAATAAGAACCTTTTCGCACTATCCTCTATTTTCTATAAATTGAGGGATTTCCTCTCATTTTAAATATAATTTATGGACTTCTTCTTCAACTACTAAATCTAGTATTCTAAGTGTACTTTACTGCCGTTAAGTGGTTCACTGACACCGGAGTTTTTGGTATCTATACTCTGGTGATTGAGATCATTTTACCCTGGGAGGTCATATTCCAAATCAAACCTCGGATACTAGAGTAGAATAATTTCCTTAAGGGGACACTGTGAATTCAGTGGACTTGATCTTTTTCCTATTAAAAATTTTCCAGATTCTGGTACGTGTTTTACAAATTTTAGATTTGTGAATTAATTTCAGTTCTTCTATTCTTTTGTTCTTCACTGGTTCATTAAACTTGGTAACTTCGTGTTTTTGCAAAGTTTGTTGGAATCAGTAAGATTCTTTAGACACATATTAACAACTATTCTTCTTTAAGAAAAATATTTTCGTATATTATTTTTAAATCTGTTTCTGATTCTAGTTTCACTACTAGTTTTAATTTCTAGTTGGGAAAATGTTCTTAAACTTTGTTGTCTTACAAAGATGTTCAAAGTTTTGTTCTAAGTATGTTTGGAATACAAGATGTATAACAATCTTAAGGAAATTAATATACTGTTAGTATTGTTTGTATTCTACTGATTGAGAGAATCTGATCATGGAAGTAGAAGATAAATGCATTACTTCTCCATAGTTCGTTGCCTTGTTTAGCAAGGTCGAAGTGAAAAATGTAACATAAAATTTTTATGGTATTCCGTTTAAAGATTACCAGGTAACCTACTTATTAAATTATCTAAGGAGGAAAATAGTTTCTAAAAGTTATCATCTTTGATTCTTTCTTAATTATGTGTATCTTTGGTAAAAGATCTGCAAACCATATGCTATGGAATGAATTTTACTTCGCAAGTATTGTTGCTTTTAAAATTCTTTAATTTGCAAAAATGAGAGATGCATAATTTTGTTTGATAAAATAGTATGTCAAAATGTTATAGTTGGAAGACTATTTGATAAGAAAAACATTTCTATGTATAAAGAATATGTGTTATTCTGTTAGGAGAAAAAAAAAGACTTTTGTAGTTTTGTACTTCATGAGAAATGTTAGTGTGTCTGATTTTTATAGACTAAAAACTTTTGTGATTTTATACTCTTGATAAATTGGACTATGCAATTGATTTGAAGAATATGAAAACTTCACATACTAAGTCAGTTTTGTACTTTTGATTTTCTATAAACTTCAATGTAATATAGAAATAAATTGTACAATCTTTTTTGTCCTTATTGTTAGTATTTAAAATACTAAGTGGTATGTCTACTTATGATAGAAGAAAAATACCAGTGACTTAGAATTTGTGATTTTATATCTTTATGGAATGAACTTTGACATTGTGTAGACATTGTCAAAGAGAATTGCATCACTATAATTCTTTCGTAGAATAATGTTTCCAACATTAAAATATGTGGAAAAACTATTTTTCAAATACTTGAAAAATATTTTTGAGATCACATTTAAAATGTGGGGATTATTTGCTTATGATTAGACTTGGTGTCTAATTTAACTTTGGAGCAAAAGATATGAAATTCAATGATACTTTGTATTATGTTGTGCCCACAAAATTCTTGGAGTATATTTGGTATTGTGGTTGTTGAGTTTCTCTATTACTAGTATATAGTGTGACTAGTATGAAACATCCAAATTATATATATACTTGTTCAAAATAATTGTGTTCTTTTATGAAAAAAATATCACTTAAAATGTTGTGATTTTTTCATGAAAAGATATGTCTATTATAATAAAAGTATTTGCATAGACATGAATATTGGTGAATAGTCATTTGTTATGTTTTTGTAAAAATAACATTTGGACTACATTGTCTTTATTGAACCCGATGAAAGTTTGTTCATGGGTAGTTTCTATAACAATCATATTGAAAGTTATGGGAATGTTCTTCTGAAAATGACATTTGACAATCTAAACAATGTTTGTATCACACAAAATTGTAAGAAATAGGAACAAAATATTAGTGAGAAAAAAAAAGCTACCTCGCGAAAAGCTTTTCAAACTCAATGTTTTTATTTGTTCTTACTTTCTTGAGTCAATGTTTGTGACATGAACACTTGGGGCATGTCAATTACAAAACCTTGAAAGGAAAACTGATCAACTTAGGAGTTTTGCCTAACTTTGAGTGCAATAAATAAAAATATCAAGTTTTTGTGGAATCTAAGTATGTTGAGCATTTTTAGAAATCTGTTGAAAGGAATTATAATTTCTTAGAATTGATTTACACTGACATTTGTGATATGAAGCTAACACCATCTCATGGTGGAAAAAAGTATTTGTTACTTTTATTGAGAATCACATTAGAAATGACTATGTCTATTTGCTGAATGGTAAGGATGAAGCAATAGAAATGTCTAGACAATGTAATATCAAAGTTGAAAATCAGTGTGAAAAAAATATAAGAAGTGATAAGAATGGAGAGTATAAATCTCATTGTGCAGAAATATGTTTGGAAAGTGAAATATCCATCAAACTACTACCATATTCACCTCAATCTAATGAAAAACGAACTTTGAAAGAAATGAAGGATGCATTATTTATAAGTTCGGGTTTACACAAAACTTGTGTGGAGGAACTATCCTTACTGCAAAAGGGATCAACAAAAAGTTTTGTCCTTTTAGAAAGAAAGCGATTTTGTTTGATCAGAATACAATCTTTTCCATATGAGAAATGGAAAGAAGGGAAATCCAACTTGAAATATTTCAAAGTGTGGGGGTATCTAGTCAAAGTCCAAGATCCTATTCCTAAAAGAATTAATATAGGACCTATGATTGTGGACTGTAAAATTAGACTTGAGTAGTCTAGAGAACGGTCTAAAAGGCCTAGGAAATGATAAGGATAATGTACTTAATAAAGAGATTCAGAGGCTTGGTAAATGTTAAAGGACATTTACTTCCTTTGAATATGATTTTGTAACATTTTCTGTGTCCTCTGTTGACTCATCCTTTGGAAAGATGGTGTCAATAAACAAAATTGAAAGTTAATTGATCTTCTTCAAGAAAATAAACCTTTGGGTTCAAAATGAATCTTTAGAAGGAGAAATAACAGTTGATGGAACTGTTGAAAAATATAAAGCAAGACTTTGTGTCAAATGCTTTAGAAAAAAAATAAGATTTTGATCTTGTCGATATATATACTCGTTAGTAATTAGAATTACATCCATTCGGATGCAAAAAATTATTACTGTGGTATATGACCTCCAAATTCATCAAATGAATGTGAAAAGAACTTTCTTAAATGTAGAATTGGAGGAAGAAATTTACATGGAACAACCCGAGGGTTTTGTGGTACCTGGTAAATAAAAGAATGTATATGAACTTGTTAAGTCACATTATGGAAGCACCAAAACAATGACATAATTCAATCAAACCATGTCGGCAAATGGATTGAAGAATGATGGAAGTGATAAATGTGTTCACATTAAAATCATAAGGTCATTGTTTGATTGATGATATGTTGATCATCAATAGAGACACTAATGACATAAATGCTACTAAACGTATGCTATAAATCAAGTGGAATGAAAATTATTGGAGTTGCTAATGCGATCTTAGATATAAAAATTCGTAGAACTCCATAATGTTTAGCATTTTCACGGTCTCATTGCATTGAAAAGGTACTTAAATAGTTCAAATATTTGAATGTCAATATTGTCAAGTGTTCAATAAATGTGAGCTTTGCATTTCAAAAGAGTGAAAAACAAAAGTGACTCACAATTGGATTGTGCTAGATTTTTGGGAAGCATGATGTATATCATATAGTGTGTGCGATCAGATATAGCATTTACTATTTTAAACTGATTCCGTTCACAAGTGATCCCAAATAAATTTATTAGATGACAATAAATACAGTTTTGGAGTATTTAAAATAATACTTAAAACTATGTCTTGCATTATAACAATATCCAACAATATTGAAAGATATAGTGATGCAAATTGAATCATCGGAAGAATGAAGTAAAATTCACGAGTGGATATGTATTTACTATTGGTAGAGGAGCAGTCTCTTAGAAATATTTCAAAAGAGACATGTATCGCTAGCTCTAGAATGATCTTTGAGCTAGGTGCTCTAGATAAGGTCGGTGAATAAGTTAAAAGATTTCGGAATTTCTTGATAGATATTCTATTTTGGCCCAAACCATTGGCATTAGTATGCATACACTTTCACAGTCAAGATGCAATAGGTATGACATTGAGCATGACGTATAACGGAAAGTCTCGTCATATACGACATAGACATGATACTGTTAGAAAACTACTCTCTAGTGGAATTATCAGAATTGACTATGTAAAGTCAAAGGATAATGTGTCGGATCCACATACAAAAAGGACTAACTAGAGGGAAAGTTAAAAGATCATCTAAGGGAATGAATTACGACTTAGGACAAGTCATCATGGCGGTAACTCTATCTAGCAGACTGGAGATCCCAAGAGCTAGATTCAAGGAGAAAAACAAAGTTGTGAATGACGGTTCGGCATTGTCAATAAACTCAATCCATTCTCATGATGAAGACAATGCTCAGGGACAAGGATACAACATTAAGGCTTGTCAATGAGTTAATAAAGCTTGATGGTTTTAATGATTTTCTAAGTTTGGCAGAGTTGACCAAATAGTGTATCTACGCGATAACACGGTTAGAAATCACCTATGTGAGTGTGAAGTGTAAGCCGCTTCAAAGAAGATGATTGTTAAAAGTCCATCTCTCTATACACTCATGAAACAAGGAGGTGTTCATGGCTAAAATGAACACAACCGTAAGAATCATAAATGGTAAAGGGTTAATTGTGTGACATGTGGTTGTCTAGGTATACACCAAAGTTCGACGGTTCAAAGATATCGCATCTACCGATTGACCGAGTATATCCGACATATGTTTACTACGGAAAGTCCAAGGGGAAACCTACTTATCCAGATGCAATTAATTCTTGCTTGTAAAGTACACATACTTGTCCGTTTCTTTGTCTTCGAGTCATTCCCCATTCATGCGGGGGATTGTTGGATTTTAAAAAGGTGAGAATGGAAAATTAAGAGTTGCGACTTTTATGAAGAGTTGTGACTTTTATGAAATGTTGCGACTTTTATGAAAAGTTGTGACTTTTATGAAAGATGACGACCTTTCTGAAAGATTGTGACTTTTCCAAAGGTTTGTGACCTTTCCGGTAAGGCACAATAAGAACCTTTTCGCACTATCCTTTGTTTTCTATAAATTGAGGGATTTTCTCTCATTTTAAATAGAATTTATGGACTTCTTCTTCAACTACTAAATCTAGTATTCTAAGTGTACTTTACTGCCGTTGAGTGGTTCAGTGACACCTGAGTTTTTTGTATCTATACTCTGGTGATTGAGATCATTTTACCCTGGGAGGTCATATTCCAAATCAAACCTCGGATACTAGAGGAGAATAATTTCCTTAAGGGGACACTGTGAATTCAGTGGACTTGATCTTTTTCCTATTAAAAATTTTCCTGATTCTGGCACGTGTTTTACAAATTTTAGATTTGTGAATTAATTTCAGTTCTTCTATTCTTTTGTTCTTCACTGGTTCATTAAACTTGGTAACTTCGTGTTTCTGCAAAGTTTGTTGGAATCAGTAAGATTCTTTAGACACATATTAACAACTATTCTTCTTTAAGAAAAATATTTCGTATATTTTTTTAAATCTGTTTCTGATTCTAGTTTCGCTACTAGTTTTAATTTTCTAGTTGGGAAAATGTTCTTAAACTTTGTTGTCTTACAAATATGTTCAAAGTTTTGTTCTAAGTATGTTTGGAATACAAGATGTATAACAATTTTAATATGTTCTCCAAATTCTTTTAAATTCATCATAAAGTCTGGGCTTATATAAAATATTCCTCCATTATTTGTCATGTCTATATCTGTTAATCCTAAATTGATTTTTTTAGGTTTGACAATCTGTTATCATATATTACAATTAATATCTTTGTTCCTAAATTTTTTCTAGTTAATCATTTAATACATATTATTATTGGTTTCATATGCATTAAGTCTTTTCTTACATTTTTTAATTTCTATTAGAAAATATGAGTTTATAAGATTTAGGACTACTGAAGTTTTTCCTATTACTGATAATTGTTCTTCTCTATAGTGCATGTATAAGTGAGATTTGTTAAGGTAATTTGTATTGTATAAGACTTTAGGAGTAACATTCTTAATTGATTTTGTTGAAAGATTTGTATATCCTTATCTACATCAATTTTATTTCATCTAATTGTTGGTTGTTATCTTCTTTAGTCCTTTTATTTAATATTCTTGATATGAAATTGTTGCCTATACTATTTCTTGAGTAGCTTGGTCTAGCTCTTTTTTATCCCTCTTCATTTCTTGATCTAGCTGGAAAAATGTCAATTTTTTTATTTTTAATTATTTTTTCTTTTTGTGGAGTGATTTCTATTTTAGCTAATTTTTCTATTAACTCTTCTACCCCTGTTATATTTTACTTTCTCTTTTTTCTTTAAAATTCTTATCTATTTGTTATTTAGTTGTAATAGTAATGTTATTATTATATTATTTTATTTTATGATATTAGTTTGATTTTTAAGATGGATTAAAATCTTTATAATCTGTTGGAAGAGCTATTCTTTTTTCTATTATAATAGCTTCTTTGTGTGTCTCAGTTTTGTACTAAGTCTATCATGAAAGAACTATTTCTTTAATAACGCTAATTCTGTTTTTATCTCTTGTATTCTTATAATTAATGTATTATTAACTTCTTCTTTTTGTTTGTTTTTTAGTTCCCTTAGTTTTTTATTTAATTCAATTCCTTGTTCCTTAATATAATCTAAATTGTCTTCTATCTTATTAAAAAACTGTTTTTGTCTATTTTGAGTTTTTTCTTGTTCACCTAATAATTTTATAATTTTATTATTATGTTTACTAATTTTCTTACGAAAATTTATTATTAAGTCTATTAGGGTATTATATTGAGAGTCTTTTGTAGTGTGTAAGCAATGTCCTCCGTTTTCAAAATTACACTTTATTACACTATCGTCTTTTAACCTTTTAAATTTCTTTTCTATATTTATCTATAAATCTAAATATTTTAGGTTTTTAAAGAAGATATTTTTACTATATTATCCTATTTTATCCTAAAGTGGTTATTTTACACTGTTCCCTATGATCTTTTATTCTTTTAATGAAAATGTAAATATTATTTTTGATTCCTTCTAATTCCCACTTTAAAGCGCTTATATATTCTTCGTTTATATGTCTTTGTAAATAAAAATTTTCTCGTATATATAATTGATTTGCGTATATATTTAAGTATTCTCTTATATCTTTTTCTATTTTTTGTAATTTTTGTTTTTCTTTTATTTCTCTATATAAATACCAATAATTTATTCTTATGTTTTTAGTAAAAGGATGTTTTCTCATAGAACTTGTAGCCTCTAATCTGGATATTTCTTGATCTAAGGTGTATTAATAACTTGTATTCTGATTTTTTAATTGAAAATAGTAGGTTGTTTAGTTTCTGGCTATTAACTAATTTTATTTCCTCTAAATATTTTGTATATTCGAAATATAAACTTAGTAATTCTTGTTTAACCTTGTGATATTCTTCAGTATTTTTATGGGATCTTCTCATATATATTTATCCTATAGGGCTATTGTAAAAGAAACTATTTTTAAAATATTTTATCCGTGCTATAATTTCTCTAATTTCTTTATTTACATGATCTATCTCTAAACTTACTTGAATTTTTTCTTGTCTTACTACTATCTGAAGTCTTTTTAACGAAAATTTATATAAATATGTTAAAGATAATTGTAACTCTAAAGTAGCTAGATGTTTTTCTAGTGATTTTATATGATTTTAGTAATTTTAAATATTATCTTTCAGAATTTAGATTTTTATTTATTGCGATTATTGTTTTAAAATAAATATGTCTTTTCATATACAAATATAGGTTTTTTAGATCACCTTGCTCTGATACCAATAATAGTATGTTATTTCAATATAGTAGTAAGGATTATTTCAGATTTGTTAATTATTCGATAAAACTTTTTGTTGTGAAGTCCTACTCAGTACTCCTTCACTCCCTTGTTCTTTATGTAGTTATCAGTATAAGTTTCTAGTATTCTTCATTTTTTTATGGACTATGTCCATTCATGAATCTATTATTACTGTTCATCTCTTTCTCTTAGCTTTTGTTCCTAATTGCAGTCTTCTTTAACCACACTCCGGATATGATCATTCATAGTTCTATCTTAAGAACATTCAACATGACCTGTGAGTTTCCTAGGAATTTACAGGTTAATCCATCGATGCTTTTAAAAGGCTAAGAGACTAACCATATACTAAGTAACATAGATTCATGGTAAAGAAAATATATCAAACAGTTTTTACATATCAAAATATTAACAACAAAATTTTAAACATAATTGACATATATGGAAAGTTACTAGATCTTAAATATGAAAACTTACATAATTAACGGAGCGAAATTTCTCTTTTGGGAAACCTGAAAACTCACAGAAATATAACTTCTTCAAACGTATTACAAACATTATTTTAGATGACTTTTATTTATGCTAGGGATTTGTGTTGAGGAGGAATTTCTGGCATGAATATTTTCTGAGTTTTCTTGACTACTTTTCCGGCTTGGAATAGGGCTTGAGTCTTTAATTATATGTTTATCTTGTTCCTCTTTTTGTTTGAGTAATTTTTCTACTGTCTGGGTAATAAGAAATTCTTTGTCTTTTGTTTTCTGGGTTTTTTTAGTTTTTTGTTTCAGCTTTTGGATAAAAGATAGTGGTAGTCTTCGTCTATTCTGGGAAGAAGATTAACTTTCTTCATTTTCACTTTTTGGCAAAGTGACAGCCATAAACGAATTTGACAAGTCTTTATCGGCTACCGTTTGAACTGGACTAGCTGTATCTTCATCCGATTCAGTGAATTTCTGAACATTCAGTGGAGAATGCAAACCCATCTCATCCATTTTTATTAGGGATGGAAAATCCTGTATTTTTGTCTGAATTTGTACATCTTGATTAGTCTGACCTTTGCTTTTCATTTTTTGGAGTTTTACCCTGAGCTTGACATTTTCTTGCATTAGAACTTCGTTTCTGAGGTTTAGCCTTTCGAATGCTTCGGTCATAGATGAGCAATGGTTGCAGAATATTACTTTGTATGTGTCTTTTTGGATGTTGTATTGTTGAGTTTTGTCTGGGTTTTGTCTAAATATAGTAATTTGGTCGTAATATCCCTCTAGCATAGTCTAAAGCTTCTGTAAAGTCATTAAAACCTTTAAAAAGAGTTTTTTGAAAACCTTTTATAGAGTCTAAAGCTTCTATCCATGTATGAAAAACACCATTTGTTTTACCATGAATTACCACATAATATTTAAATTTATTTTCCTTATTTTTGTTAGTAAAATAATATCCTAAAACATTTAAAACAACAATTAAATATTTAGTGTCTTTTTTATTATGCGCTATCCATATATTATCTGTGAAGCATGTTTGCTGTTTGTCTAGTTGACAATTAGGTGAATGTCTGAATATCTAGTTAGACCGTTCATATGCTATTAAGTTTTGTTGTTCAAACTGTAGCCTTTCTATTTTGACATCATCAATTTTGTCTAGAGGTCTAAAATTTAAATTTAAAAACATTGTCTGTTTGTAAGAGTCTGCATAGTCTGGGTTGAAGGTTGAACTCTTTTACCCTTTTCTTACAGTAATGGTCTCATTTTGTAAAATTTGAATTTTATTAGTAATCTACTTAATTGATCATCTATATGATTATCATTTTCTTTTATATGCCCAAATACTATAGATTGATAAATAGATATAGTATCTAAAAAATTTAACCATCATCTTCTGCTACTACTTTTATCATTAATTTTCTGATTAAATTTTACTATGACCTCACAGTCTGTCCCTACTAATATCTCTGGTTTGTTTAAAATATATATCCTAAAACTATTTAGGCCATATATTACAGCTAAGATTTCAATGTCTATACTAGCTTTATTTCCTTTTTTTTTTATATTTTTCGCTTTGACAGTCACATATTCTTTCTTCTTTGTCAGGACTATATTTATGAGGTCTAGCTTTTAATATTGCTCCCCATTCTTCTAAACTGTCATCTGTTTCAATAATTAAGTAATCTGATTCTAAAGGCATATTAAGATCAAGATTATTTTTTATTTATCCTTTATTTTTTATATCTTCTATATTAAAATTTCTCTGTCCTTTGATTTCTGTCTTAGAGTATAATGGTCCTACAAGTTTTCCTAAATCTTTAATAAATGGTCTGGCGTATTTTATAATTCCTAAAAATTTTGTAGATCTTTTAAACTATTTAATCTATCTGAAATATCTAAGGCTTTTTTTTGGCTATATGAGGTTGTTGTTTAATATTCCTTCTCCTAATGTAATTTCTAAAAAAATTATGTAGTTCTTAGATAGTTCCATTTTTTTTTATCAATTATTATCCCATTATTAACAAGTAACCTAAACACCATCTGTAAATGTCCTAAGTGTTCTTTCTATATCTTTACTAAAGACTAATATATCATCTACATATACTAGAACAAATCTTTTGTATTCTCCAAATATTTCATCCATTTTTCTTTGAAAACTTGGAGGCGCAATTTTTAGACAGAATGACATGACTAACCATTCAAAATGTCCTTCTGGACATGTAAAAGCTATCCATTCAATACTATGCGGGTCCATTTTTATCTGCCAGTATCCTGATTTACAATCAAACTTACTAAATATTCTTTTGCCTTGTATTCTATTTATTAGTTCTAGTTTATCTGGTAATTTGTATCCGTCTGTTTTAATGTTATCGTTTAATCTTTTATAGTTTATTATCATTCTAGCTTTTACTCTAACTATTTCATTATTATTTTTTACCATAAATGCTGCCGATCTATGTTTTGAGATTGATCTTTTTATTACTCCTAACTCTAACAATTCTTTAATTTGTATACTAAAATCTTCTAAATCTTGATTATTTGCTTCTATCCCAGCGGTTTTTATTATATATTCGGGATTTATAATGTCTAGTTTACACACAATTTTGTTATTTTTCCAATGTTTTAAAGGATTTTCACCTATTATTTCTATTTGATCTAGATTTTTTATAATGTTATCTAAGTCTTGTTGATTTTGTATTTGTTCTATTTTCTGAATTCTTGTTTTGAAATTATATAATTCTAATGCCATTTCTATTAAGACATAATTTTTATCTCACTCATCTAAATCTTCTAACTCTTCTATTTCTGATAAATTTTAAGATATCATATTACAACCTATTTTAGTGCATGTTGAATTATTTTCACAATTATCGCAACATTTTTCTTTTAATTTGTGTCTTATTTTAGTATTAGATTTACTAGTTAAAATCGATGTATGACTGATGCTTTTCAGAAAATTATTCCATCACTTGTTGTAATAGTGCTTCCTTTATTATATAATATAAAATCTAATCCTAATACAAAATCAACACTTATATTCAACTCTCTACCCATATTTTATCCATTTTACATGTAGATTTATAGAATTCTGAATATGTGTTTGAAAAACTAACCTATGCTTTATCTATATAGTGTGTGTATACATTATGTGTTCCGTCCATTTGCATGGCTGCAAGCTTCTTTGCTAAGGTTTTTTATTAGTTCAGGAGGTACTATTTTCTTGTTAAGGATGCTGTTAGTACATCCCGAATCTATCAATGCTAAGGTTTCTATTTCGTATTCTCCTAATTGAAGTCTTGTTAATACTTTAACAGTATTTTTTTTATCTTCCTTACATATTAAGGTGTTAAATTCTTTATTCATTAATTCTTGATTGTCTATTGATGACAGTTATTCAATATGTTTTCCCTTTTCAAATCTTATTATTCTTTCCTCTAATTCCTTTACATTTGTTTCTAAAACTAATACTTTAAGGTTTATTCAGGGTTCATTTATATATATATATATATATATATATATATATATATA
>NC_028644.1:36364661-36372294 GCF_001406875.1 Solanum pennellii
TGTTGACATCCAATTTTGGCCTAACATTTTAAAAATTCGTGATTTTGAAGCTTTATTTATTTAATAGCAAATTTTGGTCCGATGATTTTAAAATTCATACATTTTGAGTCAAATTCAAAAAAAAAATCTGCCTTTCCCACATTGTCTCTCAAACAATTTTAAATTTTGCAATAGTCCCACATCGGTATTTCATCCTTTTTGAGGATTTTTGGGTTTCTATATAAGCCCACTTCATTCACTATTTTTAGGAGAGGATTTGGAGGGGAAGACAAAAGAATACTCATAAAATTTTGAGAATTCTTGGTTCCCATAGTTCAAAATTTTTAAAGTGTTTTTGTGGTTTTTCGAGTTGAGGAGGTGGAGTCGTCTCCTTCAAACTTGTAGTTCCGGTTAGCTGCCCAGAACCAGGTAAATTTTTTTTCTTTCTTAGCCTTGTTTTATTTAATTCCTAGCTCTTTTATGTTTTCTGTTTATTATATGTAGCTTGTTTTGTTTTTTAGTTTAATATAGTTCTAAAAGTCAATTAATATTTGTGTTTATTGTAGTTTTAATATTAGCATTATTTTATGATTTGATGTTTATTTATTTATTATTACTATTATATTAAAATTGTTAGTCAACTATTTGCTATCTTAACTTTTCAGGATTTTGTTATTATTCTATTTTAATGTTATTTTTAATTTTTATATATTACGTTGTTGTTGTTTCCATTTCTAATTATGTTATTTTAGTTTGGTTGTTGTTTTCCATATTCTCTTGGGATAAGTTTGTTATGTTTTGTTGATATTCAGGTTATATTAAATATATTTGTTAAAATAGCCAATGAGAAAACTCTCCGTCGGTTTTGGAGGCCTTTCCATTTTAAAAGACGGAATTTTAATTTAAGTTTATATATTTTAGTTGTTGAAATTGGCCGATGAAGAAATTACCGTCGATTTCCAAGGCCTCCCATGTCAATAAGACGGATTTTTATTCTTAAGTTATTATTTGAGTTATTCATTTTTAGTTATATTTATTTGACACTAACTCTTTTACTAAGTGTCTTTACAGGTACACCGAGGTGCTTCTCCTTGAAATTATTCGAATGAAGTTCGAATCATATTTTTATTTCATTTTTATGTGAATATTGACGTTAGGCAAACCTTAGGCCGATGATTATTATTTTATTTTATATTATTGTGTATATTGCATGTTTGTTATATTTGTACATTATTATATTCTTCCTCAATTTGAAAAAAAATGAATTCAGTCGGGAACCACATTTGTGGATTCCGAAGGGTGCCTAACCCCTTCCCTTCGGAATAACTTGAACCCCTTACCTAGAATCAATTTGGTTTCGTAGATTAATAATTGGTTTCCTAGTTTTCCTAAAATTAGGTGGCGACTCTTTTTTAAAACTCGTTTATTTTTTAAACTTTGTAAAAATTGAATCAATTAATTATTTTTGAGTTGTCGCGACGTTTCGCCCTATTTCGACAGAGTAGGGATGTGAACAGAATGGTGTCTCCGTTGGGGAGTTTAGAGGTTTTAACCAATATGAATTTAACTTTTTTTCAAATTGAGGAAATTTTTGATCTATTGTTATGATATAGCTTGTATTTTTATGTTTCGATGATTATTTGTATATTGTATTTAATTATTCTTTATTTTATTTTGTGTATATTATTATTGCATTTCATGGCATAATTCCCGTCAAATGACAAATAGTTTGCATTAGGACAAAGGAAGTTACGTGGCTTACCACGACTTCCTTCAGAAAAACACACAAGTCTAATCTTTGGAAGTAATAAACGAATAGTTGGCTTGCGGTCATCCAACGTCGTTTATTAGCTTCACCCCGTTGTCTGTCCGACTCGGGTAACCGTCACTTCTATACCAATTCTAGTCATCCTGGGATAGAGCAAAACCAAATCCGAATTTAAGCATCGGCTTAAGATGACCCAACACCCAAGGCGTGTTGTGCCCATTAGGAAGACCACCCTGAGTCCAAAATGGCCCACAGCCAAAATGGACGTTCATACTTATGTGTTTAAATTTGAAGGATGTATACGTTGTTTGAGAAAATCATTGTCTCGTAGGGTAACGATTAGATTATAGTTTGCTTAGGTAAAAGAAATAGCTTCACCATCTACTAGCGTATTCGAAGATGTCGGCACCTGAAGATTACAAAAAGCCAAGAAGCAGAAGGATCTTTCATGGAGGCATAGTTTAGGGTCGTACCCCTGCGTGGGACTGATTATTTTGTATACATTTTTCCTATTATGTATTCCCATTAGGTTCTATTCATAAAATTTGTATAAATTTAAATTTTGGGGCAATGAAATATTTCAAATGACGTATACATCCTTCAAATCGATAGGCCTACCCTAGGCATAAAAGGGTCACATATTTGTATAGGACACACAATAATTGTTTGTACGCTTTGTGATATATTCAGTTTGTCATTAATTAAAACAAATTTTATGTGTTTTATTCATTATTTGTGTGATATTTTGCATTATCTATTATGTACAGGAACTAACACTTTTACATTTTGAGTTGTTCTTCTTTCCAGCAAAAAAAAAATTAATTTATGTTCGAATTCAGAAATCATTATTTGTCCAAAGTTGCAAGAAACAAGAGGATTAGCGAAATTAGAGTCCTTGCATTTCTCAATTTTATCATGTCAAAAACGATAAATCAGGGGAGTATTTGACTATGAGGTCGCTTCCACTTATTTTTATTATTATTTTGCATGTTGGTTCTCCTCTCACATATTTCTCATATTTTTGTAGGATACCGTCCCCGACTTCAGTCGGTGATGGTCATAAAATGTGTGGATCTCGTGAAAATGGAAAGGAGACAAAGATTCAAGAAAACATCCAAAAGAGTACAACAAATCATTACTGTAGAAATTAGTATGTTATATTCAACAGACAGTTTAACGATTAAGAGGTTATAAAGCATATTGGTGCAGAAAAAATCAAAAAGAAAAAAAAGCACTCCATGACTACAAATTTCAATGTCATTAGACCTAGGAATTTCTTTGAGTTGTGTAAATCTTTAAATTATTATATGCCATATCTGGACGAACTACGCGTACCTGATTCTCATTTTAATGAGATACGTAGGCAACCCTTCTTGGGTTCTTGTAACGACCTGTTTAGTCGTTTTGAGCAGCAGATTTTATTTCTGGAAAAACTGTGTGATTTATTTCCTCTAAATATTTTGTATATTCGAAATATAAACTTAGTAATTCTTGTTTAACCTTGTGATATTCTTCAGTATTTTTATGGGATCTTCTCATATATATTTATCCTATAGGGCTATTGTAAAAGAAACTATTTTTAAAATATTTTATCCGTGCTATAATTTCTCTAATTTCTTTATTTACATGATCTATCTCTAAACTTACTTGAATTTTTTCTTGTCTTACTACTATCTGAAGTCTTTTTAACGAAAATTTATATAAATATGTTAAAGATAATTGTAACTCTAAAGTAGCTAGATGTTTTTCTAGTGATTTTATATGATTTTAGTAATTTTAAATATTATCTTTCAGAATTTAGATTTTTATTTATTGCGATTATTGTTTTAAAATAAATATGTCTTTTCATATACAAATATAGGTTTTTTAGATCACCTTGCTCTGATACCAATAATAGTATGTTATTTCAATATAGTAGTAAGGATTATTTCAGATTTGTTAATTATTCGATAAAACTTTTTGTTGTGAAGTCCTACTCAGTACTCCTTCACTCCCTTGTTCTTTATGTAGTTATCAGTATAAGTTTCTAGTATTCTTCATTTTTTTATGGACTATGTCCATTCATGAATCTATTATTACTGTTCATCTCTTTCTCTTAGCTTTTGTTCCTAATTGCAGTCTTCTTTAACCACACTCCGGATATGATCATTCATAGTTCTATCTTAAGAACATTCAACATGACCTGTGAGTTTCCTAGGAATTTACAGGTTAATCCATCGATGCTTTTAAAAGGCTAAGAGACTAACCATATACTAAGTAACATAGATTCATGGTAAAGAAAATATATCAAACAGTTTTTACATATCAAAATATTAACAACAAAATTTTAAACATAATTGACATATATGGAAAGTTACTAGATCTTAAATATGAAAACTTACATAATTAACGGAGCGAAATTTCTCTTTTGGGAAACCTGAAAACTCACAGAAATATAACTTCTTCAAACGTATTACAAACATTATTTTAGATGACTTTTATTTATGCTAGGGATTTGTGTTGAGGAGGAATTTCTGGCATGAATATTTTCTGAGTTTTCTTGACTACTTTTCCGGCTTGGAATAGGGCTTGAGTCTTTAATTATATGTTTATCTTGTTCCTCTTTTTGTTTGAGTAATTTTTCTACTGTCTGGGTAATAAGAAATTCTTTGTCTTTTGTTTTCTGGGTTTTTTTAGTTTTTTGTTTCAGCTTTTGGATAAAAGATAGTGGTAGTCTTCGTCTATTCTGGGAAGAAGATTAACTTTCTTCATTTTCACTTTTTGGCAAAGTGACAGCCATAAACGAATTTGACAAGTCTTTATCGGCTACCGTTTGAACTGGACTAGCTGTATCTTCATCCGATTCAGTGAATTTCTGAACATTCAGTGGAGAATGCAAACCCATCTCATCCATTTTTATTAGGGATGGAAAATCCTGTATTTTTGTCTGAATTTGTACATCTTGATTAGTCTGACCTTTGCTTTTCATTTTTTGGAGTTTTACCCTGAGCTTGACATTTTCTTGCATTAGAACTTCGTTTCTGAGGTTTAGCCTTTCGAATGCTTCGGTCATAGATGAGCAATGGTTGCAGAATATTACTTTGTATGTGTCTTTTTGGATGTTGTATTGTTGAGTTTTGTCTGGGTTTTGTCTAAATATAGTAATTTGGTCGTAATATCCCTCTAGCATAGTCTAAAGCTTCTGTAAAGTCATTAAAACCTTTAAAAAGAGTTTTTTGAAAACCTTTTATAGAGTCTAAAGCTTCTATCCATGTATGAAAAACACCATTTGTTTTACCATGAATTACCACATAATATTTAAATTTATTTTCCTTATTTTTGTTAGTAAAATAATATCCTAAAACATTTAAAACAACAATTAAATATTTAGTGTCTTTTTTATTATGCGCTATCCATATATTATCTGTGAAGCATGTTTGCTGTTTGTCTAGTTGACAATTAGGTGAATGTCTGAATATCTAGTTAGACCGTTCATATGCTATTAAGTTTTGTTGTTCAAACTGTAGCCTTTCTATTTTGACATCATCAATTTTGTCTAGAGGTCTAAAATTTAAATTTAAAAACATTGTCTGTTTGTAAGAGTCTGCATAGTCTGGGTTGAAGGTTGAACTCTTTTACCCTTTTCTTACAGTAATGGTCTCATTTTGTAAAATTTGAATTTTATTAGTAATCTACTTAATTGATCATCTATATGATTATCATTTTCTTTTATATGCCCAAATACTATAGATTGATAAATAGATATAGTATCTAAAAAATTTAACCATCATCTTCTGCTACTACTTTTATCATTAATTTTCTGATTAAATTTTACTATGACCTCACAGTCTGTCCCTACTAATATCTCTGGTTTGTTTAAAATATATATCCTAAAACTATTTAGGCCATATATTACAGCTAAGATTTCAATGTCTATACTAGCTTTATTTCCTTTTTTTTTTATATTTTTCGCTTTGACAGTCACATATTCTTTCTTCTTTGTCAGGACTATATTTATGAGGTCTAGCTTTTAATATTGCTCCCCATTCTTCTAAACTGTCATCTGTTTCAATAATTAAGTAATCTGATTCTAAAGGCATATTAAGATCAAGATTATTTTTTATTTATCCTTTATTTTTTATATCTTCTATATTAAAATTTCTCTGTCCTTTGATTTCTGTCTTAGAGTATAATGGTCCTACAAGTTTTCCTAAATCTTTAATAAATGGTCTGGCGTATTTTATAATTCCTAAAAATTTTGTAGATCTTTTAAACTATTTAATCTATCTGAAATATCTAAGGCTTTTTTTTGGCTATATGAGGTTGTTGTTTAATATTCCTTCTCCTAATGTAATTTCTAAAAAAATTATGTAGTTCTTAGATAGTTCCATTTTTTTTTATCAATTATTATCCCATTATTAACAAGTAACCTAAACACCATCTGTAAATGTCCTAAGTGTTCTTTCTATATCTTTACTAAAGACTAATATATCATCTACATATACTAGAACAAATCTTTTGTATTCTCCAAATATTTCATCCATTTTTCTTTGAAAACTTGGAGGCGCAATTTTTAGACAGAATGACATGACTAACCATTCAAAATGTCCTTCTGGACATGTAAAAGCTATCCATTCAATACTATGCGGGTCCATTTTTATCTGCCAGTATCCTGATTTACAATCAAACTTACTAAATATTCTTTTGCCTTGTATTCTATTTATTAGTTCTAGTTTATCTGGTAATTTGTATCCGTCTGTTTTAATGTTATCGTTTAATCTTTTATAGTTTATTATCATTCTAGCTTTTACTCTAACTATTTCATTATTATTTTTTACCATAAATGCTGCCGATCTATGTTTTGAGATTGATCTTTTTATTACTCCTAACTCTAACAATTCTTTAATTTGTATACTAAAATCTTCTAAATCTTGATTATTTGCTTCTATCCCAGCGGTTTTTATTATATATTCGGGATTTATAATGTCTAGTTTACACACAATTTTGTTATTTTTCCAATGTTTTAAAGGATTTTCACCTATTATTTCTATTTGATCTAGATTTTTTATAATGTTATCTAAGTCTTGTTGATTTTGTATTTGTTCTATTTTCTGAATTCTTGTTTTGAAATTATATAATTCTAATGCCATTTCTATTAAGACATAATTTTTATCTCACTCATCTAAATCTTCTAACTCTTCTATTTCTGATAAATTTTAAGATATCATATTACAACCTATTTTAGTGCATGTTGAATTATTTTCACAATTATCGCAACATTTTTCTTTTAATTTGTGTCTTATTTTAGTATTAGATTTACTAGTTAAAATCGATGTATGACTGATGCTTTTCAGAAAATTATTCCATCACTTGTTGTAATAGTGCTTCCTTTATTATATAATATAAAATCTAATCCTAATACAAAATCAACACTTATATTCAACTCTCTACCCATATTTTATCCATTTTACATGTAGATTTATAGAATTCTGAATATGTGTTTGAAAAACTAACCTATGCTTTATCTATATAGTGTGTGTATACATTATGTGTTCCGTCCATTTGCATGGCTGCAAGCTTCTTTGCTAAGGTTTTTTATTAGTTCAGGAGGTACTATTTTCTTGTTAAGGATGCTGTTAGTACATCCCGAATCTATCAATGCTAAGGTTTCTATTTCGTATTCTCCTAATTGAAGTCTTGTTAATACTTTAACAGTATTTTTTTTATCTTCCTTACATATTAAGGTGTTAAATTCTTTATTCATTAATTCTTGATTGTCTATTGATGACAGTTATTCAATATGTTTTCCCTTTTCAAATCTTATTATTCTTTCCTCTAATTCCTTTACATTTGTTTCTAAAACTAATACTTTAAGGTTTATTCAGGGTTCATTTATATATATATATA
>NC_028644.1:36382294-36382818 GCF_001406875.1 Solanum pennellii
AGAGAAATAAAAAAAATGGTAAACTTTTTGTTATAAGTAGCGAAAGGAAACAACTAAATTTTTTCCTTTTTTAATGGGAAATTGTATATAATAGCAAACTAATAATCTAAAATAAATGGAGTAGCTAGGGTTTGATCTAAGTGTGCTCCATAGCAAACGTTAGCTAAAGTTTGCCAGGCGTCTCTCTCCCAAAAATCTCGCTCGCCACTCTCCATTCTCGCTCGCCTCTCTCGCTTTATACACAGAAGTGTATAGATTCTGTTATCGTTTTGTATAAAGTGATAGAAAATTGTATATACACATGCAAAAATATATATCTTCGTGTTTTACACTTAATTATACAATTTACAAATATTTTACTTCAAATATTGCAGAGAAAAAGGCCAACGAATTATATAATGACGAATTATACAATTGCAGTGAAATACAATTTTCTCTAGCTTTATACAACAGAAGTGTATATATTGTGTTTCTGTTTTTGTATAAAGCGAGAGAAAAACATATATTTTCTTGCTATACACTTA
>NC_028644.1:36383584-36424932 GCF_001406875.1 Solanum pennellii
TTTCTCTAGCTTTATACAACAGAAGTGTATATATTGTGTTTCTGTTTTTGTATAAAGCGAGAGAAAAACATATATTTTCTTGCTATACACTTATAATTATGCAATATACATGCATTTTAATTCGATTCAACTGTATGCAGAGCAAATTTTATAAAAATATTGCAGCGAAATAGGCAGCGAATTTATACAATTGTGCATTATACAATCGCAGTAAAATAGGATACCGAATTACACAATTGCAGCGAAAAAGACCAGCGAATTATACAATTTAGGCCAACAAATTATACAATTGTATATATGTATAGCGAATTATACAGTTTTATGTTTGATATGGAGCGCAATTATGCAAACTTTGCTATAGCATACAAATATGAATTTTTTGTTTGCTATATGTGAAAGTTGCCCTTTTTTAATTAAGTTATACTTTAAAAGAATACGTTTTATTATAAGAATCTAGAACTTAGCCAAAAGATAAATTTCTAGAATTTACAAAATAGTTTAAAAGAAAACAATAAACGAGTTCACTTTTTTCCTTTCACATTACTCACAAAAATAAATGATAACTCTAATTTATTTACATGATCAAACGCAATTCTAATTCATAAATATATTTTTAAAAGAAAATATAAATACTTTTTTCAATTTTTATCATATAATGTGACCAGACACCTACCAAGTAGATTTAGGTATAAGTAGGGGTGTTTACGGGCCGATTTAAATTGATTATTGATTAAAATAAAATCAAATTTATTTAATGGGTTTTTGAATTAACAAAATTAAATCACTTCAAATAATAATACACAGTTATTAGTTTGATTATCATTGATTATTCAATTTTTCAGTTAGCAACTATATACAATTAAGAAGCCATTCATTCGACATAAAGAAAAAATACATCGATTCATTCAAAACAAAAAAATAAATAGAGCAAGTAACATTATCAAATTTCCTGTCACTAAATTTATTGTAAATAATGTTTCAAATTTCATCATTTTGGCCTAGAAAGAAAAGACAATGAAATTCCTACTTCTATCAAGAATTGCCAAGATTCTCATATACATGAAATCAACAAAATAAATTAAAATAAATTTTAATGAAAACATATATAATATATTTAAAAATGTGTATAGAAACAATATACTATGAATGTATGATGATAAAACATATGTATATATTTTTATCAGTTCTAGAATTAAATATTTTTGAACAACGTCAAACCCAAACAAAATGAAATATTATTGATTTTTAAAAGTTTAAAATCAAAATAAAACACTCATATAAAATTAATATATTTAATGAATTTATTTTATATTCGGATCAATTTTTATTCTAATCGGAAACGGTTTTTTTTTTTAGTGTAATGGGTATTTCAAGTACAATTTAAATAACGCGTCCAGTGTCCGTGGAAAGGTGCGTGGGACAATTGGTGGGAAAGAAAACACCTAACGGATGAGTTGGTACTTGGCAATGAAGAGTACTTCTCGTTGCCTCATGAAGTGGAAAGATGCATGTCAGTACTATATAATATTTTAGTACATGTGTATTTTATTTACATATTAATATGAGAAAAATCATAATTTATATATTTTTAATTATTTAAATTTCAATTAAAATTTGAAGTTATCTGATTGGTACTTGACAATCAATTAAGAGGTGCAATTTCGGATAGTTCTTTCCTATAAGAATACTTCTTATTGTCTCATAAAGTGGAACGCTGCATGCATGATTATGATTGATCAAAATTGCTCTCTTGGTTTCCCTCTAAAACAATTATGATGTTTAAATTTTGAGAATTAAATTCCTTGAATATTATTTGATATTTTAGTACGTGTTTACTTTATTAATATCAGAAAAATCATAATTTATAATATTTTTCATATATTTTAAATTTGAGTTTTAATGCATGTATGGTTATTTAACTGTACTATAAAAATATGAATTAGATTGAAATTTTCCTAGGATTAGTATGAAAATTAGCAAGAAACTTGTTTTCCTGCAAATTTATATACTAATCGTAGGAAAATCTCCATATAATTCACCATTTTCTTTTAGTGTAACACACTGTATTCTCCATATGCTACTTCTATTCATATGACATTTAATATAGACTTAAGGTATAAGTAATGACCATATTTCATAGATGAGTAGTGTTGATTTAAAATAGATTGGACGACGTTGTTTGCCTTACACACTTCAACATGTGTACTCCAAGTTAACTGACGAAAGCATTTAAACCCGAGATAATCAGAACGTTTTTGAACTTAAAGTTTAAGGTGAAGTTTTAAGTTAAAGAAAAAGGAAGTAAGGTTTCGAAAATGAAATAAAATAAGTGAGCTGCTTGGTTGAGTTAACTAAGCTAGTAGGTGACAAATAGTGCATCACCTACTTTGACTTATTGACCAGCCCAATGGACCGAATATGTGCATAACCTACTAAGACTCTTTTGACCACGTTATTGAGCGAAGTACACTGCCACCTACCTGCATTAATCTGGCCCAAGTTGAGTAGATGATTGAGAAAATGGACAATGAAAGCCAAATATTCTCAAGTCCAAAAAGGCCCAAGAGAAAAATCCAAGTAGGTGGATCACCTACTTGATAAATTATTACCCAAATGAATGAGAAGGCCGGCCAAAGAAGGTCCCCTTAAAAAGGCTATGAGCTTTTTCCAACTATTTTTACTTTGACAAAAATCTGATTTCTAGAGCTTCATCTCTTCCCTATATTACTTCATATAGTAGCCATCAAATTCTATTAGGGTTCTTAAATATAATAAAGTTCAAGGTTGTCACGCCTTGAGGTATCCCTTTGACATAACACGGAACCTAGGATTACGAGTGATCCTAAGCTAGCCTTGTATTAGGCATATATCAAGCATACTCAAAATCACTGAATGAAACATGTACTATGGAAGCTAAAACATGGATAAGTGAAAGAGGAAAATACCTAAATAGTCTTATAAAATATATTAAGAGTTTAGTAACAACCGAAATATTAAACTTAACAATTCAAGCTGATTATGCTACTATGTTTGAAAAGCCTCTAACTGAGTTGAGTTGCTAGGACATGTCCCCAAGCTAACTCTAACAAAACTTAAAACTGAATAATGATTAAAAATAAAAAGTAGTCTATTGTTCTCGAAGTATGATGACTCACCACTGTAGTTGGTTTTCACGACCCGAGAGCACCCCAAAGTCGTAACACGAGGTACTTCACCTCGAAGGAGTCTCATATAAGCCCTTAGCATATTCATAACACAAGACATTAGAAAATATGGAAGAATTTAAAAATTTTAAGATATAAATCGAAGTCATTTTCATAAATCGCAAACGGAAGTCTTTTCTAACTCTTTTGTCTCAAACCATATACTTAATACTCAAGAATAATAGTCTTTGAGACGCAGACCATACAAAGTCTTAAACATAAAAAGTAAATGACGTAAAGGTAATTGGATGTTGTCCTCGAAGCTATGAGGACTCACCAAGATCTTCCATATTTTAAATTCTTGAAACTCTAGCCTCCAATATCAACTTAAAGCTCCAACCCTACATTTGGTTAGGATGTAGGCAATATGCATTAGTACAAATATACTAAGTATGAAATCGAGCACAACATCATAAGAGCATCTCAAATTGTTCGTCAATAAAAGACATAAGCATAAGAGATAATAATAAAGTCATAACATAATCATCATCATCATAGCGTAGTCTCCAACATAAGCTTCACTAGAACATAAGTTAACATAAGACATAGTTAATTAGCATATGAGAAACATCACATTCATATCAAGGTCTCTAACACCCCAGCCCTAAGTCTTTCTTATTACAAGAGAACTACTTCACAAGACACCTCGAAGTATACTTGTGCAATGCAAGGATAATATCCCATACTACCATCCAAGCTAAGTACCTCTCTTTGGTCATTCTTGGTCATAGTACACCTTCATAGTCAAGACCTAGGTTTTAATGTCATCTTAACATAGTCTATATACATGGTCTAATCTAAAGATTCTCTTTGCCATAAGGGTACCATACTTCTAAGTAACCCCAAGACACACTTGTGCAATGCATGAAAGGCATCCCATAATACCCTTCACACTAAGCATAGCCTTGAAATCGTTCTAGTCATATCCACCCTACTTTGGCCTCATTAACTTCACTCTTCTTAACTAAGGGATCTCTCACCTTTATTCATCTATGACTAGGAAAAGAAACTCTAGTCCAATCCTATCTCAAGGCTTCGCTTTAGTGACCCTATGTCATACTTTATAAAATGCACTCACAATAATACTAATCATACTAAGTATTACTTTTAGGTCCTATTACTAGTTCTTCTTGGGTTGGAACCTAGTTCCTCCATTTATGTCTATAATACTATGAGGTACTCTCTCTCAAGCACATCTTAGTTCATTATTAACTTGAACCCTAGCAGATATTTCTTTACGTATGTCACCCTATGAGATACTATCTTAAGCATGTCCAAGTCCATCTATACTTTTGAACACTATGAGATGCCACTTTTGATATGTCTAAGTTCATCTACTCATGAACACTATGAGTTACTTCATTAAGTAAGTCTTAGTTCATTATGCTTTGAACAATATGAGATTCTTCTCAAGCATGTCTTAGTTAATAGGATATGGAGATCTCTACTAGGAATCCTTGACTCAACAATGTGAAGGATCCTATCTCATGAGACCTAACTTTGGGAAAACCCACATTTTACTACGTAAGAGTTCTCCCTTTAACTTGGGTAGTCCTCACATCAACTAGGTGTGACTCTCGTTTATTTTTGGAGTCCGGACCCTTTCATGTGTGACACTCCATCTCATTGATAATATCCACTTGGAGCCAAGCATAAACCCCAAGGTTTACTTGTTAATCCTTTCTTAACACTCATCTCTCATGGAAGGATTTCCTTGGCAATCCATCCATGTTTAAGTGATTCTATCATTTTCATCTAGTAAGCATTCATAAGTTAGATTAGGTGAGTATAAACTTCTAATCACAGTCAAACCTATTATACTTCTATTCTCTTATAGACTTTATTATCAAAGCCTTAAAATCACTAGGTAATCACATTAGCCTCACCCTAAAGCCCTAGCTATATGATCACAAACCCTACACTCAAGGGTTCTTTTTTAATCTCTTCTTTATACCTAGATTTCATGGTAATTTGATCAATCTGTCATTAGTAGGTGATTCAAGTCTTGATAATAAGGGCTCAATTCTAACATTGTCAGCCAAAATACTTCCTATTAAATCAATTCTAGGTAAATTCATATTAAGATGATCCTATCTATGATCAATGAATATTCAATGCAAATGAAATATGAAGATCAATTTAGAATCTTCGATCTTGCCTCTATTGGCATAAATCCACAAATATAAACATAATTGAATACTATCCACCAGATTGGAGTGACAACCAAGCCCTACCCACAATGCAATCACAACCCTAGCTAAATTGGGGAATTTGGATTCACAATTGGGGGAGACTGTTTTATGAAAATATAAATATAGTAGAAGAAATGACTATGTTTTGAAAAATCGATTAATCTTATGATTTAAGAGAAATCAACTTTCCAAATCACAGAGTTGCCACTTGATTTGATCAGTAAAATCAAGAAAACTTAAAATTATTTTCAAAAGATTTAAAACAGATGAAAATAAGTTGAAAAGGGTTCGAAGTTCAAATATACATTCCAAGAAGATGTTAGGCCCTCGTAATATCCGCTAACTCACAGTTGACCAACAGTTTGACTAAATGACCTTTTAAAAATAATTTATTTTTTTAGATATTGATTAAATAAGTAAATTCAAATTATTTATTTATTTATTTACCAATATTCTTATTCTATTTTAATTGATTATTTTAAAGGGGAGTGAACTTAGAAGAAATCTTCTAAAAGGGTCTAATAGTGAAAATAAAGTTAAATATAGAATATAAAAATAAATATTTTTTAATTAAATATGAAAGAGAAATGACTAATTTTGGTAAATTAATTAAGTCAAACCAATTAAATAAGTGAAAAGTGAGTCAATACAATAGCAAATAAATAAGTAGGGGAAGGGAGGGAATTTGAACTTGGTCTTCTTTGCCCAAATTCAGCAAAGATGGACTTTTAGCCCAATTCTCCAAAATCCTGCAGCTATTTTGAATGGGGATTTTGGCCCATCTCTCTCTTGAAAATCTGGTATACATTTGATGTATACTGATGTATAGGACTTGTATGCAATTCGTTTTTGTGTATATTGGGATATATACGGAATTTATTCTATCCCATATAAAATTTCCAGCACCTGTACGATTTTTAGACCTGTATATTATATATTACAATTGTATATTAATGTATACGGCTGGTATATCAACTTGTTCTTCCACTTTCAAGGGTTGAAAAATGAATTTCCAGCAACGTACAACTGATTTCAACCTGTATACCTACTTCCCAATGAATGGAGGACTCAACATGAGAGTTGGGTTTTGAACCAACTCGAGATGCAAGGAGAGTCCAAACGGAATCGGATTGGTATCACATGTAAAACAAAATGACAAAATATTAGCATACACCCGACCGTAATAAGTGGAAGAGAAAGATATGGCAAATCACAAAGGAAAGTTGATGCGGTGTGCTAGTATATCTCTTGATGTCATCTTCGATATTATTCTTGATGTTTACTTTTATCAAAATAAAAGAATAAAATTGATGTCGATGGATAAATATTTCTCTTGCGATGCACGATTTCCTTTTCTGGCAGTGCATGACTTCTTGCGGGGCATGAATATCTTCCCGCGATCCGTAAATTTCTGCGAGGCATAAAATCTTCTCACGATGCCTAACTTTCTTTGAGGTATGAAATCTTCTCGCGATGCATAAATTTCTGCGAGGTATGAAATCATCTCGCGATGCATAAATTTCTGTGAGGTATAAAATCTTCTCATGATGCATAAATTTCTGCGAGGCATGAAATCTTCTCGCGATGCATAAGTTTCTGCGAGGTATAAAATCTTATCGCGATGCATAAATTTTTGTGAGACATGAATATCTTCTCGCGATGCATAATTTCTGCGAGGTATGAAATCTTCTCGCGATGCATAACTTTTTGCGATGCATAGCTCTCGGCGAGGCATAAATATCTTCTCGCGATGCATGAATATTGACTCGCTATGCATGGTCTTGCGCGATGCATGAATAGTGACTCGCGATGCATGATCTTCCGCGATGCATGAATATTGACTCATGATGCATGATCTTCTGCGATGCATGAATATTGACTCGTGATGCATGAATATTAACTCGCTATGCATGATCTTTCGCGATGCATGTTTTTCTGCGATGCATGATTATTGACTTGCGATGCATGATCTTCCACGAATTATGAATATTGACTCGCGATGCATGATCTTCCGGAATGCATGAATATTAACTCGCGATGCATGATCTTTCGCGATGCATGAATATTGACTCGCAATGCATGAATATTAACTCTTGATGTCATCCTTGGTACCAAATGAAGATAGTGCTTCAATCGAGCAACATAGTGATCTTTTGGGTGCTTTCTGGATAATCATATAGTCTCCAATGATGATATCGATAAAACGACTTCCAGATTGTATATCATCTTGATCGACAATAAAATAACTGACCCCTCCGGATAATGCATAATATCATATCCGACATTATGATGCAAATGACGTTCTTTACGGAAACCGTAAACTCTTCCTTGAGATTTTCGCTTGATTCACCTTCGAATCTAGCTGGACGTTCTTAATAAATTTCATTTTGTTGGAAATTGATTGAAATAAACAATTCCTATTCCCAAGTCTCTAACATAAGCGATATAAAATGATTTTTGGTTCTAGGAAAACTATTGATTTTGGAATAGTTTTCTCCTCCTTTGACTTCTCTGTATTCATCCATCGGAAGAATTTGCTGATTTCAGAGCAAAGCTATAAACCTGCGTCCACAAAAAAATTGTTTAGTTTTAAAAACAAATTGATTTGTGTCGATTTCTTCAGTTGTCTTCTCCCTGTCCTGCTATCTCCGTTTGATTTTCCGATGTCCCGACTCTTGATAGATGAGATAATATTTTATGCAAAAACAAATGAAACATAAAAGGGAAAATTTAAGAGATATTGATTTTTCGAGAAATAGTATCTGAAAAAGGTCACTACCGAGTCATGTCATATCAGGCTTAACAAACTTCTTTGAGTCTGATGCTTGGATGATTATCTGTTTATTCGTTGGGGAGTTTTTAGAAACACTCCGGACTTGTAGATAAACCCATGCTGAAATTTTGAGGTCATCCTCAAAATTTTTGTCCCAGTTAACTGTCTTGCTTATCTCCACTATAACTGAGTAGATCGCAGAATTTTTTAGATCTTCTCAAAAATTCTGTCCCAGTTGCAAATCTCGAAATATCTTCAGTCTTGACTTGCTGAGGAAGAATCTTCTTCTCGAGAATTTTCGAGTCCCTCTCAAAAATTTTGTCCCAGTTTCTATTGTAAAGAGGAATAGAAATCTTATGGGAGATATGACTGAACCCTTGTGGCGCCTACGTATCCTGTTGAGGCAGGAATCAGGTCAAACGTAGTTCCCCCTTAAAGGTTAACAAAAGAGAAATTTACAAAAAACCGACCGAGGCCGACACAGGCCGCCTACGAATCTCATTCTTGAGAATTCAGGTCGAACGTAGTTCAAACACAAAGACACATTAAAAGGGATATATGGATTGACCGAGGCTGACATAGGCCGCCTACGTATTTCAGTCTATAGAATTCAAGTCAGACGTAGTTTATTTCAAAGAGGGATAAAAACTTTAGTAAAACAAATACAAGTAAATAGAATGATTACCAGCAAATAAAAGAAATGCAAACCAAATATTCACACGTAGTATCTCTTGACAACATCTGAGTTGATTGGCTTCGGCACCGCATCTCCGACTGGACTAGAGCACCTCCAAATAATACTTTACGAACCATGTAAGGTCCTTGCCAGTTTGGTGCAAATTTTTCTTTGTACTCATCTTGATGAGGAAAAAATGCGCTTAAGTACTAACTGACCAATTTCAAAAATTCTAGATCTTACTCTCTTGTGGAAAGCACGAATCATTCTCTGTCAATATAGTTGACTGTGACAAATGGCAACCATTCTCTTCTCATTGATCAAGGTTAACTGATCAATTCTCTTACTCACCCATTTAGCATTACTCAACTCATCCTCTTGAATGATTCTCAATGACGATATTTCAACTTCAGCTGGTATGGCTGCTTCTGTTCCATATACCAGCAAGTATGGAGTAACTGTAGTCGATGTTCTGACAGTCGTTCAATGATCCAATAAAGCATATGGCAACATCTCATGCCAACCTCGGTGATTGTCAATCATTTTTCTCAGAATCTTCTTGATGTTCTTATTGGCAGCTCTACAACTTCGTTCATTTGAGGGCGATAAGCAGTTGAGTTTCGGTGAGAAAATGAATCAGGCCCTTTCTTTGATCCTCATTTAAGTGAACACTGATCTTGACCTCTTTTACACACTCTTTGTCTCCCAGATTTAAGTTTCAGCTTCCTCTAAATTTGGCTTATGCTAATTTTCAGAATGCAGAAACTCTTCAACAACATATTTTGGTGCCTCATTTTCCTCTTTGTATTCATCGACCTCGTCATCACCTGCCTCAATTTGTTCGTTCGGCTCGTGACATGACATTGGCAGGTTTTAAACTTATATTGCTGAAACCATAAATAGACAAATTTAGGAAAGTAAAATAAAGCAGATGAGTAAACAAACAAATTCTCAAATAAAAGAGGCTTTCATTCAAATTGTAAATAATCCAAACTTTGGCTATGTCAAAGGGCTATGTTTCCTTTTCAAACATCAGGGGGAAATTCTTAAATTGAAGCAATTAAGAAAATGCAAAATGGTGGGTCTCGGATCTCTTCCGGACTGCCATCGATTTAAATATGTATAAATGATGCCCTTCTACCAAGGAGTTCGGGGAATCAGGATTGGCATGGAGGTCCAATTCTGCAGCATCTCTTTGGGCTGAGCATCACGGATTCCAGCTAGTTCGACCTCTTCCTCATTAAAAACATCGATCTCCTAAAAAAGGCCACTGATTCCTTCCCCAAGGTTGTCATGCTCGGCATACTCCCGGACTGGGAATGATTGATACAGATGTGAGATCGGCTTAGCCAATGCTTGATCATTCTTCTTCTTTGTCTTCATTTCATCATCTGTGGGGATTTACCCCAAACCATATCTGGCTCCTTTGATGAGGACCAGAATAAGCTCAATAATTCCTTGGAAATTTCTTCCCAATCCGAAACCTGGTTCAAAACCATTCTGCAGCATCACAGTGGCTATCATCTTGTACACGACAGGCATGGGAGACTGTGGGGCCAAGTCTTCACCGATGGCATTTACCAGCTCCACCATGTAGAAATCTGTACATCGCGATATCTCATCAATGATTTGATCCTGTCTGCCTAAGTGACTCCCTTCGCCATGAATAACCAGCTCTTCGTTCTACCAAAGGAGTTTCATCATCTGTTGCAGAGTAGAAGGGACAGCTCCAGCCATATGGATAAAAGGCCTTCCCAAAAGAAGGTTATAGATGGTATCCATATCCAATACTTAAAACTGTGCACTGAATTCTGCTGGACCCATTTGGATGATCAAATTCACCGCTCCCAACGTATCCCTCTGTACTCCGTCGAAGGCTCTCACATTGACTTTGGTTTTGCTCGAGTTTTCCCAAGTCAAACCTTAACTGCCTCAGCATTGACAACGGGAAAATATTCAGACCAGATCCTTCATCCACCAAAACACGATTTACGACCTTCTCGCGGCATACTACAGTGATGTGCAATGCCTTGTTGTATGACCTCCCTTCAAAAGGCAACTCATCATCGCAAAAACTAATCCGATGCCCTTGGATAACTTGGTTGATCATAGCGACACATTATCGCTGCTTGTGCCCAAGGGCACATACGTATCATCGAGAGCCTTCATCAAAGCCTGCCTATGCAATTGGGAACTTATCAGCAGGTCCTATATGTAGATCTAGGCTGGAGTCTTCTCAAAATGGTTGACAATAGAATAATATCTCGGCTGCATTCTTCTCCAGAAATCCTCTACCTCACCCTCGCTTATTGGCCTTTTAGCTTGATCCTTCTTTTGACCTCCAAGAGCAAGATCTTCAAGAGTATAACATCTTTCGGATCGAGTCATACCTTGTGCAGCAGCAGTCTCAATCACAAATTTTGGCTTGGTAAGATTTTTTGATGGCACCAAGGCAACAAACTTTGCTGGTGTCAAGATAACAAACTCTTTCTTCTCTTTGCTGCTCAAGGTAGCTACAGCCTTTTCCAACTCATCACGAACAATTGAAGTTATCACTTTCGTCCCATACCAATCATCGTCTGTTTCTATCATACTTACATTGCCGCCTCCATGTTTCGGTAATGGATTGGTATTGACATTAGGTGCAGCTGGTTGGAGAGAAACCACCTCTTGGTCGATTAAATCCTGAATCTTGTGCTTGAGGTTGATATAGTCCTCAGTATCATGCCCAACACTGTTGAAATGATAAGCACATCTCTGATCTGGCCTATAGAATTTCGAATTGATATCCACGGGTTTGGACCCCACTGGGTGGATATATCCGGCCGCAGCCAGTCGCTTGTACAACTTTGTTCGGCTTTCAGCGAACGAAGTGAAATTCCTTGTAGGCTAATTCTCGAATATGGGTTGAGGAGGATCATAACTGCCTTGTTGGGGAGGAGGCACCTGTTGATAACTTCTGTTATTTGGACGGGGAGTTTGGCTTCTGGGATATGGATCTGTTTGGTAGTTCGGCGATGGAGCTTGGTAATTCGAAGGTGGACTTTGGTATAGTGGAGCTTGGACTTGATAAACAGCAGGGGGTTCTTGGTAGCTAGAGTGCACATTAGCACAGTTGGGAGAAACACCCTATTAGGGAGATGGAATTTGGTAGGGTGGAGGATGGTTTGGGTAAATGGGAGATGAATTTAGGTAATTCGGGGGTGGACTTTGGTATGGTGGAGCTTGGACATTTGGATAAGTGGCGGCAACATTATGGCAAATTGGATTATTGGGATGACTAGCTTGCGTGAAACAAGCTTGGTAGGAAGTTTGGGAAGGCCCAGAATGACCTTGGGAATATGACGAGCTTCTGGGGGTTTTCTTTCCCCCATATGAAACAGCAGCGATTTCTTCTCTTTTCGTTTTCAACAACCCTGAAGATCTAGGCGATGCACCTACACGGGCTATCTTTCCTGATTTTAAATCGTCTTCGATAGTCTCACCAATCCTGACTATCTCGGCAAACTTTGCCCCAACGAGCACGAATAATTCTATCATATTATTCAGGCTCTTGCACGCGTACGAATAGTTCAACGATTTCTTTCTCAGACATGGGCGGTCTCACCCTTGATGCTTTTTTTCTGCACCTGTAGGAAAACTCCCTATAGCACTCGGTTGATTTTTGCTTTATCTTTTCAAAAGAGTATCGATCTGGAACAATGTTATACCGTGGTTTCACAGTATTTTTAATACTTTTTCCTTAAGTTTAGTGTGTCCAAAAGCCTTTTTGTACTAATTTTGATGTAAGTTTCTCTTTATTTGCAGGAAATCTGTCTAAAAGATGAATGCGGAGGTTTTTGAGCAAGAAATACAGAAAAATACCACCTACGGAACTTGTGACGGTTTGTCGTGCTCGTGACGGTTTGTCGTGCTCGTGACGGTCCCTAGGTAGCATCGTAGTGCAGTTGGTGAAGGAAGATGGGGAATTCTGACTAATTATGGGGTTACGGAGTGCGTGACGGACCGTTGTAGCCATGACGGTCCGTCCTGCTGGTTCGTCATGAAGATCAGAGAAGTAGTCCCAGTACCCAAATTCCAAGAGTTCAAGTGTTTTGGAACGGAGACCCTCGACGGACTCTTGTGCCTGTGACGATCCGTCATACCTTGTGTCGAGGGTAATGAAGAGAACAGCAGAAGAAATTGCACAAGTATGGGATGACGGAATCCATGACGGTCCTTCTTGACCACGACGATCCGTCGTGAGGTCCGTCGACCCAGCCGTGTTTCGACAGATTTCCAGCAAATAGAGTCGTTATTTAATTAGGTTTTTTTTATATAAATAGTTCAAAAAACCCCGTCTTTAAGGTTAGACTCTTGATTGTTTTTAGACTCTTTGTTGGACTCTTGATTATTTTTAGACTCTTCGTTAGACTCTTGGTTATTTGAGCTTCTTTTGTGAATTAGACTTGGTGATTATTATTACACTTTTGGAGAATCTTTAGTCTTCAATTAATTGCAGTAATTGATTTATGGTGATTTTTGTTGATTAATCAAGTGAACTTTTGGATTTTATTCTTTCTCATTGAAGTAAGTGCATGAATTCTTATATTACATATTTGAATATTGTGATTATGACTATGGGTAACTAAACTCCATAACTAGGGTTGTGGGAACCATAGGTGAATAATGAGGTAAAACCTAACTAAAATAACAATTCTAGAATAGTGTCTTGCATGTATTGATAATTCTTTCGCTTAGAAGTCTTTTTANGAACGGATTGCCAACGTTAGAACTCGCCATAATGCTACTTGCCGGACCAAGGAGGTAGATAATAGGAAAAGAATTATCAACATAGATTTAGTGTATACTATCTAATATGCTAGTATTGATTAGTACGAGGTAATAACTTAGTCAAATATCGAATACGATGCTTAATATGAGGTAAAGGTAAGGGTTAGTATAGCAACACACCTAGCCGGACCAAGGTGCGGAGTGAAATTTTCTAGATGCCGGCCAAGGATTTAGAAATACATAACTTATCACATTGCATGCAAGATACTAGGAAAGAATTGTTATAGTTAGAATTATCAAGTTATGAACCTGTGGGGAACACGTAAACCCTAGTTACTTTGATTAATTGATTAAACTCCAACATTCGAAGCTGTTAGTTGTCTCCTATAATTTAGCTAGTTATTTTCATTCATTTAGAAGTAAAAAAACCCCCCTTTTTATTGTCTTTGCTTTCCAAGGAAATAATTGACTAAATAGTAGTAATAATAGTTTGAAGTTAAGTCTGAACTATTTTCCTCGTGGAAACGATCCCAACCTCATTAGATGAGTTCTTTACTTGATACGACCGCTTTACTTCTTATTTGAGAAGTAAGTTTGAGCGTATCAAAGTTTGGCGCTGCTACAGGGGAAAGTAGCTTTTAGATTGATTTAAACTTATTACCATAGTTTAGTTGATATTTTCTTGATTTTACTTTGTTTTGTTGCTTTTGATTCTTGCAGAACCATCTTCCTTGTATGACAAATACACGGAGAGGAAGAGAACCCTTGTTTCCCTATGATCACGAATTAAATAGTACAATACGCAACATGAATCGAGACTTGGGAATTAATGATGATGATCCAAACTAGAACATCCAGCTCCGATTGATGTTCATTGTCAGTTGTTAACCGATGCTCCGGGTGAAAACCAACAGAGGGGACACAATCCCGCTCCACGGCTCCAAGAATACTACAAAGGCTATGACAATATAGCAGACTCCAATGGGCCACTTGTCTTGCTCCTTCTACCACCAGGCCACACCTTTGTGGTAACTAGTAGCCTGATGCAAATGCTCATTGCCAGAGGTTTGTTTTCAGGGCTACCTTCTGAGGATCCACATGCCCATATAGCTCAGGTAAGGGCAGTGTGTAAAAGCTGTGTAGGGAGGCCTGACTTGGACTTGGATGTAATAGGTCTAAGAGTGTTTCCTCTCTCACTGACGGGAGAGGCTTCTATTTGGTTAACTGAGCTCCCTTACAACTCAATTTTCACTTGGAACCAACTAAGAGACGTTTTCTTAGCACGCTACTACCCGGTCTCCAAGATACTAAACCACCAAGACAGAGTGAACAACTTTGTGGCACTACCAGGAGAGTCAGTTAGTGGTTCTTGGGATAGATTCACCTCGTTTTTGAGAAGCGTCCCAAATCACCACATAGATGATGAGTCACTGAAGGCATACTTCTATCGGGGAGAGGATGATAATAAAGCGGTGTTGGATACGATAGCAGGTGGTTCTTATGGGGAGTGTCCTTATGCTGAGATTGCTGAAAAGTTAGAGAAAATCTCCCGGAACAATAAAGCTTGGAGTACTAGGAAGTCATATACAGGGAGAAATACCTTCGCAGTGCAATCCACTCACAACCCGGCCACATATGAGATTCGCGAAGAGATGGCTCAGATGAGAACTGAGCTTGGGTTGGTATTAAAACATATCACTGGAGGTGTAGAAAAGATGAATGCAGTTAACTACTTGTCTAAACCACCACCACCAAATGATGAATGCTATTATGCAGAGGATTCCTATGCAGTAAATGAGCAGACGGGGGTTTCCAACCGAGTGTCCAAGGCTTTAATCAGGAGAGAATTGGCGCCAAGGTCAAGGGAACCAAGGTTGGATCTGTGGTAACTATAACCGTGAGGGTCATTATGTTTCAGATGGAAACTACAACTGCGACAACAACTTCAACAGGGGTAACTATGGTAACAGAAATGATAGGAATGATCCCTATGTCCCTCCTCAAAATGGTGAAGTTACTCCTAGGGATGGTGGAGATAGTATGGCGTGAGTTGAGGATATGTTGCATAAAATGATGAGGAGGTTCGATGCTAATGATGAGCACATTAAAGAGTTAAGGAGTGATTTAGCGGGTATTGGGCAGAAAGTCGATACACATGCAATATCGATTAAGCAAATCGAGTTGCAAATGGCCCAATTATCTACGATTGTGAACAGATGGCAACCGGGCACTCTTCCTAGCAACACTGTACAAAATCCTAAAAATGATGCACAGTGTATGGCAATCACTACTCGGGGTGGTAAGCAAACCATTGACCCACCTATGCCGTCTACTGAGGAAAAGGTGAGAAAGATAATGATAAGGTGGTAGAGGGTAGTGGTGAAGCAGAAGATAGCACTGAAAAAGATGCAGAAGTCCCTATAAAGGTAATTCCCATGCCTAGAGCCCCCCTTTCCTCATAGTTTAATGAAAAAGAACGAGGATGGAAAATATCGGCATTTTATAACAATGTTGAAGCAGCTTTCTATCAATGTCCCTTTGGTAGAAGCTCTAGAACAAATGTCGGTTATGCCAAGTTTATGAAAGATCTGGTTACAAAGAAAAGATCGGTCACTTTCGAGGATGATGATAGAATGCAACATTGTAGTGCTATTGCTACAAGATCTCTCGTACAAAAGAAAGAAGATCCGGGTGCGTTCACTATTCCTTGTACAGTCGGGTCATTACATTTTGCAAAAGCATTATGTGATCTGGGGGCAAACATAAATCTCATGCCCCTCTCGATTTACAAGAAGTTGGGTTTGAGTGACCCAAAGCCCACTACAATGCGGCTATTTATGGCTGATAGAACAGTGAAAAGGCCTACAGGGATACTCCACGATGTGCTAGTAAAAGTGGAGTCGTTCATATTTTTGGCATATTTTGTTATTCTTGATTGTGAAGTCGATTTTGAAGTGCCTATTATTCTTGGGAGGCCATTCCTTTCTACGGGTAGAGCCTTAGTTGATATGGAAAAGGGGCAGATGAAATTTCGATTGAACAATGAAGAAGCAACATTCAACATTTGTAGGTCCATGAGGTAGAGTGGTGAGCTCCAATCGGTATCTTCTATATCCTACTAAGAAAAGATGAAGAAGGATAATGACCTAAAAAGTGAAAAACGAGAGTTTATGGTTGGGGATTTTGTGCTTTTAGACAGTTCAAGGTTGCGTTGGCTTCCGGGCAAGCTCAAGTCCAAACGGACTGGCCCTTACTTGATTTCCCAAGTATTCCCTCATGTAGCAGTTGAGTTAAAAACCAAGGAGGGAGTGCGGCTTAAGGTGAATGGAGAACGAATAAAACTCTATTTTGGGCTTACTGGATCGGTGAATGAAGTGATAGAGGCATACCATCTTGATGAAGGCTGAGTAATTAAGTGTCCTCAGTCGTGCCGTGACGTTAAATTAGGCGCTTGTTGGGAGGCAACCAAATACTTATAGTTTTTTTCTTTTTAGTAATGATAGCATTTTCTACTAATGGTTTTAAAATTTGCAGGCACATCACCAGGAAATTCTACAGAAAATCACTTTGCAACAGGCACTGATGGACAAATCAACGGACCGTCTCATGAATCCGTCGTGCCAGATACGTCTATCTGTTATTTTCAAAAATAGGGCACACGCGACAGAACCAATGACAGACCGTCACAACAGCGACGAACCGTCATCGGGTACTCGTCGCGTCATTATGAAGCATACCGGACCCGACCTGGCTGGGGGTTTTAAAATTTTTTTAACAATTAAAACCCCCACCCCTTCATTTCACCCCATTCCTTCCCTCTTCCTCCGATTTCCCTCCCTTTTCAACTTCCAAGTTCATAATCCCCCTCTCTTACAACCGATCATTTTCCCACAATCCCCAATTCTTAAAATTCACTATCTACTAGTCAGAGTCTGCCGCTGTGGTTCTTTACTTGATCACCAAGTACCTTCCTCGCTTGTTTTTCTCAAATTCTCAGGTATGTGTCTCTGATTTCTACCCATTTACATTGCATTTTTGTTTATCAATTAGTATTAGCCAAGTTCTTCTTGATGGGTTCATTCTTTAATAAAATTCTGTCTGACCTAGGTTGAGAATCCTCAAGATTGCCGTGTTAAAACTCTACAAATAGGTGCTTTAGCATTGATAGTTTACTAGGTAGTTGGGTTCGATAAATGTAGGTTAAAACACTAACAATTCCATTTGGGTCGTAAGGGATGAATAGGGAATACCCAGTTCTGTCACTGAATGACAGAACGAGACCCCGATGATGGACCGTCGTACCTACGACGGACCGTCATCGGGTCCGTTCCAACATCCCTAACACCCCACTGTCCAAGTTTCTCCAAGTGTCCAACAACGGACACATGCGACGGACCGTCGTTCCCACGACGGTGGGAACGACGGTCCGTCCTGCACAACCGTTCTGGTTGTTAGAGACCCTGTTCCTAAGGGTCTCTCACTTTTTCTATGTGTCCTCCAACAGATAAATGCGACGGACTGTCATTCCAACGATGGTCCATCCTGCACAACCGTTGTGGTTGTCGGAGACCATGTTCCTAAGGGTCTCTCACTTTTTCTAAGTGTCCTTCAACGGACGTCTACGATGGACCGTCATACCCTCGACGGTCCGTCCTGCATAACCGTTATGATGGTCAGAGACCCCTCTCCTAAGGGTCTCCATACTTTCCAAGTATCCTCTGACAGACACCTACGATGGATCGTCATACCCTCGACTGTCCGTCCTACATAACCGTCATGACGGTCAGAGATCCCTCTCCTAAGGGTCTCAATTTTTTTTCCAAGTGTCCCGCAACAGACATCGACGACGGACCGTCATAATCACAACGGTCCATCCTGCATATACCGTCATACTTGTCAGAGACTTTCCTTCAGGGTTCTCCACATAAACATAGTTTAAGTAAGACATGACGGACCCCATGACGGTCCGTCGTACTCACGACGGGCCGTCACCTAGTCCGTCGTGTTTCACTGTAACTATAGAAATGTCAATACATCTTAAGTCTTTTATTTATTTTGTGTCATTTTGCTTGTCTTGTTTGCTCCTTCTAGTACTAATAATGATTCTTTACAGGTACTATCTATTATGGCACCAAAACAAGATCGAGTCTACGCACGCGGGAGATCGAAGTTTGTTTTCCCGTCTGCCCGCCTGGTCATTGGCTCTGATGATGAGTGTGACCCCGAGTACGTGCCCCCAAGCACTTCCACTCCATCCCGAGCTGCACGTACTGCCAGAGCCATACCCAAAAAGGTGGCGTCCAGTGTAGTCACTGCCTCCCAGTATGATGAGAAGCGCACACTGACCGCCACACCTTCTGGGTCATCGGTTAATGAAGAAAGAGCATTTGGCTCCTTAGGAGTTTCGTGGTCGGAGGAAGCCTCTGGATCTGCTGAGGTCCTTGCACCCGCCAACGCTGCACAGTTTGCCTAGTTTGATGAGGCTGACAGTTCGAAATCCACACCCGGTTCACCGACTCGTGCTCTCACCCCAGTTGACGACCAGCCCAATCGGTGGTGTGTCGATGGGTAGTATCAAGTCTATTTCGATGCAAAGTTTCTGAATGACAAAGGAGTCATGACACGGAGACTTACATTGGAGCGGCGGGTACTTACGGGAAGTCTCCCGACTATGCAAGAGATCCACAATCTCTTCACCAGACATCGACTGGAGTGGATAGCGTGTTCATTGGGATGTTATAGTGAAGAGTTGGTACGAGAGTTCTACGCCTCCTACATAGCTACTCTTAGATCACAGATTGATAGGCGGGCTGCTCCCGCCAAACATGCCCCACTGGAGCATGTCCGAGTACATGGCATTCAGGTTGATGTCTCCCTGCCTGCCATCCGCCGGTATCTATACGGCGAGAATGTTGATGCAAACCGGACCCCTCTCACCGCCGAGTTTGACTATCGGTGGAAAATTGTCATAGATAGCCAATTCCTGCGTGAGCCATTGCTTAGAGATACCACCAAGAGATGGATGGCCCTGCACTTGTCCATTGATGGAGAGGGTGCTGACTGGGTGAATGAGCCGAAGGGAGCCATCAAGAAGGCTAACCTGACCTTCAAGACGATGTTTTTGTAGTTGATTGTCTGCCACTGCCTTTCCCCCACAACCGCTGATAATATAGTCACATGGGATCGAGCAGTACTGATGGCGGCAATGATAGCCGGGTTTGAGGTGGATTTTGCTTGGCTTCTACAGGCGGTCATGCACGAGAGGGATTTTAAGGTCACAACTACTTACCCTTTCCTGTGCATGATATTTTCTCTACAAGTCTGCAGGTGTGCCTATATGGCACGTTGATTAGCTCAAGACCCCGCTGGGCACTATTGATATCATCCTCATCAGGGATGAGGCCAATGAGTTGGCTCCACGCATAGGGCTCCATCCAGAGTTGCCTCCACTTGGTGACCATCTGGTTGATACGGTAGCACAGGCTCGCACGGCTACGCAGGCGGCTTCCACTGACACTACCCCGGTCGAGTCTATCCCGGGTAGTAGCACTGCCCCGAGATCCTCTCGCTCAGCCCCCTTCCCCTCTCTAGTCACGCTTGCTAGGGTCCATAAATTAGAGGCACAGATGGCTACACTTCTACATCACATCCAGCCTTGGATGCAGAGGTCTATTGCAGAGGTAGAAGAGCGCTTGGAGCGGAGAATGGTTCAGCACACAGAGCGCAAGATCGCTGAGGTTCATCAGCGCTTGGACGCATTTGAGTTGCGGGTGTTAGCCCGACTAGCCCCTCAAGTGGATGTATCTCCCCTTCAGGCTGCGGTCGACAGTCTTCGCGCAGACATCGATATGATCTTAGAGGCTAGGGTGCCTGAGTCTGAGGCCCTTCTGCAGAGCCTGCTGAAGACACAATGATGGCGGCCTTATTCTCCACTTCTGAGATTCCACCACCACCCGCTCGAGAGCATGCCAAGAGGCGTAGGGGTCGAGAGGAGGATGAGGCTCGAGAACGAAAGAAGGAGCGCCGTGAGATGGAGGCTGTGAGAAGAGCCTCGCTTGCTGATGAGGAGGCGCGTCAGATGAGGGCAGTAGAGTTAACTGCTGGGGCATCTAGCTCTAGAAATGTGGAGATAGCGGGAGGCACTGTTGATAGTGCTGTCGATGCTGTGGACACTACTGAGGGTGTCCAAATTACAGAGGTAGTGGGTTCCGGGGAACCGGACCCACCAGCTTGCTGATCGTCGGCGCTTTGCGCCCCAGGTTTGCTTCACCTACCACTCTTGTATTTCAATTTTTTTGTACATTGGGGAAAATTGCATGTCTTTTTGTTGGGAGTGGGGTAAATGGAAAGCGAGTGCTAGGGTGAAGTCTGAGTAGCCCAATTCACTGTCCTCTTTTGGGGTTTTCTTGCCTGTGTTCTTTTCCCCCAAGAGTCTGATTATTTTTTCTGTTGAACCGGCATGTCTATATCTTGTGTACATAGTTTAATTCTGAAGCATGATGGCTAAAATGATATCCTGATAAAAGGGAAAATGATGCATGACTAGGCATAGTAATTGATAAATGTGTGGCTCTAAGCATGACATAGAGGTACACCACTAGGTGTCTGATAATCTGGTAGAGTAATGAGATGTCCAGTGAGTGTGAGGAAGATTTGAATAGTCCACTATTTGTACTGAGCTAGAACTTGCCCGGTTAGTCCTGCTAAAAGTAAGCTGTAATAGACAATTAGGAAACGATCATAGGCCCTTGTTCAATATAGCCCATTTTTAGCCTAAATAAAAGAAAACCAAATGAAATTAATCCTTCTTTGATCCAAATGATTTGAGCTTAAACTAGACCTTTCTTTTTCACCCCAACTGATCTTTTCTGAGAATAATGTGTTGGCCCTGGTCCCTCCTTGGATATGTGCACCTCAACTTATGCCAAAAGCATAAGTTGAGGGTGGCTAATTTAGTAAACAACCCTTTTTTATTGCCCTGACCCAACTTTGGGTATTGTGTACTTTGACTCATGGGAAAGCCATGAGTTGAGGGTGGCTATTATGAGGAATGCTATGGAAAGTGGGGTTGAAAGAAAAAAGAGAGAGAAAGAACAAAAATTGACTCAAGAATCAGTTGAAAGAAAAGTGAAAAGAAATAATAAAAAAAATACAAGAAATACAACCAAGAAAAGAAGAGAGTCACTTACACAAATGAAGAAAGAAGGGAAAATAGCAAGGTGAAAGAATATGAGAAACTGCGCGAAATAAAATGATAAAAAAATGGTATGTTTAGCTGATATGTCAAGGAGGGCAAAAAGTCACTAAAGTATACCTAAATGTACCCTACCTAACCCTGAGCCTATGTTACAAGCTAAGAAAGTCCTAGCGTGATCCTAAGAGTTGTATAGCAAACTTAAAGCAGTGAAAATAAGGGCAAGCTTATGGCAATATGTATGAATGAGTGTGAATTTGTTCTGAGAGTGAGTGTTGAAAAGTAATCCTTATAGTCAAACTGAAATCATTGTGTGAAAAATGAGGATTTTGTTTTGAAGTGAGGACACTAGTTGCAATACCAAAAATATTGGCACCTCGCTGAGAAATTGAAGAGGATAGGTGTTAGTGCATGGTGAGTCTGTGTCATGGTCTGATTCCACATAATTCAAGCCTAATAGTGATAGCATGCATAAACACGAGGAGACTGATCGGGATTGATAGCCAAATGATTGCAAAAGATAAAACATGGATACTATTGTACAAAGATTTTGTAATGAGTCATAGTGCGTTACTTGAGGACAAATACCGAATTTAAGTTGAGGGTATCGATATACTGTGGTTTCACGGTATTTTTAATACTTTTTCCTTAAGTTTAGTGTGTCCAAAAGCCTTTTTGTACTAATTTTTATGTTAGTTTCTTTTTATTTGCAGGAAATATGTCTAAAAGATAAATGCAGAGGTTTTTGAGCAAGAAATACAGAAAAGTACCACCTACGGAGCTTGTGACGATTCGTCGTGCTCGTAACGGTCCGTAGGTGGTATCGTAGTGCAGTTGCTAAAGGATGATGGGGAATTTTGACCAAGTGTGGGGTTACAGAGTGCGTGACGGACCGTCGTACCCATGACGGTCCGTCCTGCTGGTTCGTCATGAAGATAAGAGAAGTAGTCCTAGTACCCAAATTCCAAGAGTTCAAGTGTTTTGGAACCGAGACCCTCGACGGACCGTTGTGCCGGTGATGATCCGTCATACCTGCCGTCAAGGGTAATGAAGAGAGTAGTAGAAGAAATTGCACAAGTATGTGACGACGAAATCCATGACGATCCGTCGTGACCACGACGATCTGTCGCGAGGTCCGTCGACCCAACCGCGTTTTGACAGAATTCCAGCAAATAGATTCGTTATTTAATTAGTTTTTTATTCTTTATAAATAGTTCAAAAAACCTCGTTTTTGGGGTTAGACTCTTGACTATTTTTAGACTCTTTGTTAGACTCTTGATTATTTTTAGACTCTTTGTTAGACTCTTGGTTATTTGAGCTTCTTTGTGGATTAGACTTGGTTATTATTATTACACTTTTGGAGAATCTTCACTCTTCAATTAATTGCAGTAATTGATTGTTGGTGATTTTTGTTGATTAATCAAGTGAATTTTTGGATTTTATTCTTTCTCATTGAAGTAAGTGCATGAATTCTTATATAACATATTTGAATATTGTGATCATGACTTTGGGTAACTAAACTTTATAACTAGGGTTGTGGGAACCATAGGTGAATAATGAGGTAACACTTAACTAAAATAACAATTCTAGAATAGTGTCTTGCATGTATTGATAATTCTTTCGCTTAGAAGTCTTTTGAACGAATGACCAACGTTAGAACTCTTATTAATGCTACTTGCCGGACAGAGGAGGTAGATAATAGGAAAAAAATTATCAACATAGATTTAGTGTATACTATCTAATATGCTAGTATTGATTGGTACCAGGTAATAGCTTAGTCAAAAATCGAATACAATGCTTAATATGAGGTAAAGGTAAGGGTTAGTATAGCAACACACGTAGCAGGACCAAGGTGCGGAGTGAAATTTTCAAGATGCCGGACCAAGGATTTAGAAATACACAACTTATCACTTTGCATGCAAGATACTAGGAAAGAATTGTTATAGTTAGAATTATCAAGTTATGAACCTGTGGGGAACACGTAAACCCTAGTTACTTTGATTAATTGATTAAACTCCAACATTTGAAGCTGTTAGTTGTCTCATTTAATTTAGCTAGTTATTTTCATTCATTTAGAAGTAAAAAAACCCCCCTTTTTTTATTGTCTTTGCTTTCCAAGGAAATAATTGACTAAATAGTAGTAATAATAGATTGAAGTTAAGTCTGAACTATTTTCCTCGTGGAACGATCCCAACCTCATTAGTTGGGTTCTTTACTTGATACGACCGCTTTTCTTCTTATTTGAGAAGTAAGTTTGAGCGTATCAATCAATTTCTACATTGTAAGCAAATCGATCAATAAAATCTTTGGCCAATGCATTCCAGCTGGGCCATTCTCGGGTTTCGTGCGAGGTGAACCATTCAAGAGCTTCTTCGCATAGGCTTCGGCTGAAGAGCCGCATCAATAGAGCTTCATCCCTACCAACACCAACGAGCTGGTCGCACTAGGCTCTCAAGTGAGCCATAAGGTTCCCCACTCCTCCAAAAGTATCAAATTTTGGAATTTTGAACCCTTTTGGAAGGTTCAAATTTGGATTAATACATAAGTCTTCATAACTAAGCCCGACGATATCAGGGACGCATTGGAGCTCCTTCATGGCTTTCTTGATCTCTTTTTTTATGTCGACCTTTGCCTCTTCCTTTGCCCTCCACTCCCTTTCGTGTTCCTCATAATGGTCCAGTTGAGAACTGTGTACATCGTGCTCGGCGGGGACGGGAATGTGGAAAGTGGTCATTTTGGGTAAGGGTGGAGCTAAAGAGGGACTCTGGACATTTTGGGCGGTTTGATTATTCTGTGGGTAAGTCTGCGGATTGGTATTCTGATTTAAGTGGTGGTGGGGTGTTTGGGGATTGAAAGTTTTTTCGTTTTGATTTGGGTTTTGATTTTGCGGTGGTGGAGTGCTTTGATGATGGGTATTTTGAGGATGGGGGGGGGGGGCTTTTTGGGGTGGTTGTTTTGAGGAGGAGGTGGAGTTTGGTAGGATGTGGAAGCATATTGGGGATTTTGGGTAGTTAGATCTATAACCAACAAATTCTGAGCAGGTGTAGATGGATGGTTCTGAACTGGATCTATATTTGAGGATGGGAAGTAGATTGGAGGTCTCCCATCAGCAGGGTTAGCCGCAAAACCTGGCGGAGGCGGATCCTGTCTCCTTTGCGTTTCTACCCTCATCTCTGTAATCTATTGCATCAGTTGCATAATCAACTCATTCTGGTCCGCTATGGTGGGTTGATCCACCACAACATCAGTAAGACTCAATTCTTCATTACTATCCCCCACAACTGTCTTTACTTGGTCTGAGCATTGTCTAGGGAAGGAATCTGCGGGACCTTTTGATCTAGTAAAATAGGGATGATCTGCCAGCTGTCAGTCAACACAAATGAGTTTCAAAGTGCCTGAGAGGGAAAACAACTCAAAGGCGGATTTGTCAGTGCAGATTCAGAATACAAAATTTATAATATCACACAGAGAGCAGATAAACACAAAAGTTGCTTTGTTTGAGGATATCTTCAAGTCACGAGTAAGGACGGAAACACATTTTTTGAACAAGCTGGAGTTTGCTTATTTTAGTTTTGACACTGTCTCAGAAAGGTTAAATCACGTTGAGATAAGGTCTTCTTGCAGTTGCTCTGGGACGTCTGTTCATCTGGCCTTCGTATCTTCTGATAACATGAAGGGAAGAATGAAAATTTTTAAAGATAGGGGCGGGGCCTGGGAAAGCTGCCTACGTATCTCACAAGGAGAATTCATGCCCAACGTAGTTCGAGTACAAGATAAAACATTTTCATTCATTTTCCTTCTTGTTGTGGCATTAGTATCCTCCTTTCAGCTGGACCAGGAGTGGAGGTTTGTAGACGATTTCCTCGCCGTCGTCTTCCCCAGTCAATCCAAGGCGAGCGTTACCGGGACCACTATTAGCCCCTTGCTCGTAGACGGGATATTTTCATGCATTTTTTGAAGTTTATCAATCATGTTGCTATGGAAAGCTTTGTTCTTCTTCCTTAATGCGAACATCCTTTCTATCATGGAGGTGAATCCTTCCATTTCCATTGTCAGCTCTTCATCAAGTGACATGCTTTTAGCTAAGAGAGCGGCAGTTTTCGATCCTATCCTCGCCTCTCTCGCTTCTCTTTCTTGCACTTTCAATCGAAGCATGTCCAACTTCTCTCGCAAGTCCTCTGTCTCCATTTCAACATCTTTCTTTCTCTTCATCTGTGATGCCAAATCCTCATCCAGCGTCACGGTTGCAGCTTTGTACATCGCGGTGGCCATGTCGACTCTGAGACCTTCCTCCTTGGCTTCTTGGATGTTCTTACGTTTGTCCATAACAGGGATCGTTTCCTTTCCTGAGATGGTAGAATGATATTTTAGGATTTGTGGTATAGGAGGTGTCTTTTGAGTGAGAAACTTGAGACTCGAAAATTTTGGTCGGACATTTTTGTAACAGGGACTTGTTTGTATATATCTTTTGGATATTCTGGATAGGAGTGAGTTTACGATATCCTCATTCATAGCATCATAACATATAAGAAGTTAAGCATACATATCACGTCTTAAACATGCTTGTGACCCTTTTATGCCAAGGGTAGGCCTAACAAATTGAAGGACGCATATGTCATTTGAAACATTTCATTGGCCTAAAACTCAAATTTATACAAATTTTAATAAAGAGGAATGGGGATACATACCGGGGAAAACGGGATACAAAATAATCAGTCCCACGCAGGGGTACAATCCTATACTATGCTTCCATGAAGCCTTCACTGTTGAACTTGTTGTCTTCGGATGCCAATGTCTTGGGATAGTAGCTTGTGAAACTTTCTTCAACTAGTATAAACAATGATCTAATTCTTAGCCCACTAGACAATGATTTTTCAAACAACGTATACATCCTTCAAATTTAAATACATAAGTATGAATGTCCGTTTTTTGGCAATTTGGGCCAAGTAGACAAAAGGTGGGCTTCTAATGGGCCCCACACGCCTTGAGTGTTGGGTCGTCCTAGTTCAAATGCTCCTAAATTTGGGATTTTGGCTCGACTTTACGCTAGTTGACTAGGAGTGGCTTTTAAAAGTTCGGGAACCCAAACGGTCAAATAGGGATGGAACTTGTGACAACCATTGAACGCATGATAAACCAATAAATTGCAGCTAATTCCGAAAACGGGCGAGTATAAAAAAGTCCGGCTGTGGTTCCGTAAACCGTCCTTTAATATACTATACATACATAAGAAATATGCAATGATATGCAATCCCAATTTATAATTTAAGCAATTTAATCACATATAAACAGTTTAATGAATATAATTAGTCCAAATAGTCAAATCATTTTGGTTAGCACTTAATTAATCCCCAGCGGATTCGCCATTTGTATTTTACGAAAATATATATGTAGTAGAAGAAATGACTCAGTTTTGAAAAATCGATTAATCTTATGATTTAAGAGAAATCGACTTTCCAAATCACAGATTTGCCACTTGATTTTTCAGTAAAATCAAGAAAACTTAAAATTATTTTCAAAAGATTTTAAACAGATAAAAATTAATGTAAAAGGGTTCGAAGTTCAAATATACATTTCAAGAAGGTGTTAGGCCCTCGGAATGCCCGCTAACTCGCGGTTGACCGGCGATTTGACTAAATGGCCTTTAAAAAATAATTTATTTTTTTAGATATTGACTAACTAATTTAATTCAAATTATTTATTCATTTATTTAACAATAATACTATTCTATTTTAATTGATTATTTTAAAGGAGAGTGAACTTAGAAGAAATCTTCTAAAAGAATTCAATAGTGAATATAAAGTTAAATATAGAATATAAAAATAAATATTTTTTATTTAAATATGAAAGTGAAATGACTAACTTTGGGAAATTAATTAAGTCAAACCAAAATTAAATAGGTAAAAAGTAAGTCAATACAATAGCAAATAAATAAGGAGGGGAAGGGAGGGAATTTGAACTTCGACTTCTTTGCCCAAATTCAGCAAAGATGGACTTTTAGGCCCAATTCTCCAAAATCCTGTAGCCATTTTGAATGAGGATTTTGATCCATTTCCCTCTTGAAAATCTGGTATACATTTGATGTATACTGATGTATACGACTTGTATGCAATCCTTTTTTGTGTATATTGGGATATATACGGGATGTATGCTATATACGGCGGGTATATCAACCTTTTCTTCGACTTTCAAGGGTTGAAAAATGAATTTCAAGCAACATACAACTGCTTTCAACCTGTATACCTACTTCTCTATGAATGACCGACTCAACATGAGAGTTGGGTTTTGAACCAACTCGAGATGCAAGGAGAGTCCAAAAGGAATCGGATTGGTATCACATGTAAAGCAAAATGGCAAAATATTAGCATACAACCCGACCGTAATAAATGGAAGAGAAAGATATGGCAAATCACAAAGGAAAAATATATATATATAAAATGTACAGCAGCATGTAATTTAAATGCAATGAAATCATGGAGGGGCAAGTTTGAAGCCTTGAGGAAATGGCTAAAGAATAACTACACTTTAATTTAAGCCAATTGATTAATATGGCAGTTGCCCATAATAACAGGCAAACAGTAGGAACAACAAGAATACTAAAAAAAAAACGTTATCACATACCTAAGCAACAAAATAAATAAATAGAAAAATAAACAAACATATATATAAAAAAAGATACATAGCATAGATACAAATTAGTTGGGTAGGGAGGCATATACCCTAGAAAATATACACTTTACAGATCATTTTTTGAAAGATAAAGCATACGGTGAACAAAAGACTTAACATGAAAATGTTTCCAAAAAATGAGTTGAGTTTTCGGCACTGGGGGACTTGGAGCATGCGTCTAAAATACGGGAATATTGGTTAATTTAAGAAAATGACCTTCACATCCAAACAGCTAAAGTTCTTCATTTTTCATTTAGGATATTGTACCAACAGTAATGAACTAAAGTGAGACCTAACATAGTTTTCACCCTCGAACCATTCGAGACTAGACTATTATATAGTATCAAACTAAATCTATGTTAATAATTCTTTTTATTAACTACCTTCTTGGTCAGAAAAGTACCAACAAGGCGAGTTTTAATATTTGCAATCGCTAAAAAGATTTCTAACTGAAAGAATTATCAATGCATGCAAAACACTATTTGAAGATTACTTAATTACTATTCATAGTTTGTTAATCGGTCATGATTTCCACAACTCTATGGAGTTTAGTTTACCCATAATCGCAAGAACACAATTCATTATCATAAACGAAAGAATTATGAACTTACGGAATGAGAATAATAAACCCAGAATTTCAACTTGAATATCAACACCAAAATCATCAAATTATACTTATGAAATTAATAGTTGCTTAGGTTTGCAAGAATTAATCTCCCAAGTGTCAAACTAGAACAATAAAATAAAATCCAACCCCCAAAATGTGGTTTCTGTACCCTACTTATAGAAAACAGACTCCTAATAAAAAAGGAAACAAATAATATTTTTTCAAGCACGCGTCTTCAATCTACGAGACGGACTTACGGACCATCAACGAATCTAAAGTCCATATGTCCCTTTGTCAACTAGGACTCAAAAAATATTTCAGTATCCAAAATTTACCCTCCCTGAATCTAACGACGGACCACCAGTACGATTCTTCAATAAGTCGATGGTCTATCAATTCCCCTCCGTGACTCCATTCTTTGAATCTTCAAAAATCAGGTAATGGAACCCTCGTCTTATTCTACGGTTTACCAGTATGGTCCGTCAATTAATCGACGGACTATTAATGCTCTCCGTGGTTCCACACTTAGTCCTTGATTCATTCAATGCCCGGGCTTCCCATCTAAGATACCCATCTATGGGCATTAATGGATCTAAGATCTTGCCGATTGCCTCCGTGGATGCCCTTTTCTCCCTTTTTCGTTTGTCTCTTTAAATTTGCACCTAAACATCTTTCCTGCAAAAATGATACAAAACCATCAAAATTAATAAAATAAGGCTCTAGATACACACAAATCTTAAGTAAAATGTATTAGATGTACCGTAACTCACGGTGTATCAACACCCTTAACTTAAATTTGTTGTTTATCCTCAAGCGATGCATTACGACAATAAATGAAACTAGTATAAAAGCAAGAAATTCAAGCTCAATCGATCACATGGCTATCTATCCCGACTCTCCCTTGTTTGAGTGCAAATCTATATCTCAAAATCTACAAGCTAACTCATGCGGATCATAACATGATACAGATTTACCATTAAATAACAACCTTCACTGTTTCCCTATCACTAGGTACCGATTCTCCAACAATGTAACTAGTGCCCTCACTTCAAATGAAATCCTCCATTTTCATACACTGAGTATCGTTTTAAGTACAAGGATTTTTTTCAACACTCACACTCAAAAGTAAGTTAAAGTACAGTTAGTGCTCATTGCCATAGGCTTACCCTTATTTTAAGCGCTTAGACTCTCCAAACTAGACTTTCGGATCACTCATGACTTTCTTCGCTTGTAACTGTCACATCGGGGGAGTGTCCCTGAAACGTAACCAGCGTCTTCATCCTCAACAAGGACTAAGACTATCCGCTTAGCAATAGTCATTACATATCATTGGTTAAAAGTGCAGAAAATTAAAAACATTTCTTTTATTCTATATACATACACACACACACACACACACACACACACACACACACACACACACACACACACACACACACACACACACAAACACTTATATATATATATATATTTATTTATTGAGCATACATAGACCCTTCGTATAAGAAGATTAAATGGTGTTCTACTTTTATTACACATACATAGTATAAGATAGTCTCATAAGAAGTCTCTAACATTGTCTCATATATGTATATATATATGTGTGTATATATATATATATATATATATATAAAAGATAGTCTCATAAGAAGTCTCTAACATTGTCTCATATATGTATGTATATATATATATATATACACATAGACCCTTCGTATAAGAAGATTACATAGTCTTCTACTTTTATTGCACATACATAGTATAAGATAGTCTCATAAGAAGTCTTTAACATTGTCTCATATTAAACCATCTAGACAAGAGTATAACAATTTGGGCATAACAATCATAGCCATATATAGGCTTTACAATTATAGAACCAAAATGAAAGAGAATGAGCAAAGTGTCTTCAAGACTAAACAATATCGAATAAGTAGTAATGACATCATCCTCGGAGAGTGAGGACCTACAAAACGTCGAAGATAAGAATCCAAGTAGTCTTCAAATGGCCTTCTACTAAGCTCAACGGCCCGACCCTACATTTGTAGTAAACATAAGAGATGGGTTAGTGCACACTTGTACTAAGTATGAGTATTTGCACATAAAACAATTGAAATCATGCTAAATAGGAAGTTTGTTCAAAACCATGCTAAATTACTTTGTAAAGACTTATGCAAAATCAAGAACCCATATAAGAGAATATTCATATAATCCATAAGTTAAACCCATGTATGACACAAGAGCAACATCAACAAGTAATACTCAAGTGAACATATACAAGAGTTCATAAAATCATAATATAAGCAAGACCCTTACTCATAACCCACCATTTAGCCTACAAGTGCAATGACCAAGCAAAGCCCCATAACTTTACTCAATCAAGTAAACGAAACAAAGGATCACAAGTAATGCCCAACCAAACATAACATAGCATCAATAGTAGTCATCATCATTTTTGACTATATAGACCAATAACATGTTCATCAATGAAACTAACATCATAAAGGATCATCAACACGTAAATTAATCATAAGCATAATATTTACTTTATATGATTAATATAAAATAGGAGCATCCTTCTAGGACTTCCCTCAAAGCCAACTAGTGCAATGCCTAAGTAGAGTCCCATACCCCTAAATAGACTAAGCCAACCTCTCAAGTCACCCTAGTTAGGGTTCACATCATTACTTAATTTTAATTTCGTGAACACTTGCCTTAATTGACATAGACTACAAGAGCTAAGTGTGGAATCCGATGTTGTAAAACCTTACACTGATGAAAGGTGGACTACCGACCGAAGTAGTACCAAACACGAACATAGCATCTAGGTGGATTTATTAGCTAGTATTCCTATGGTGGCAAATAAATTGAACCCTCTACATCCGTATTGGCATTGGAGCCCTCATCTCATGAGAATTCATTGGGTGAGTGTCCCTCATAGCGGAGTCAACACCTCATATGGAACTATAGGGGTGAATCTTCCTCTAAGGGAAGCTAACAACTCTCATTATCAAGTTCACTCGTTGCTAACCTAAGTCCCTTTTGAAATGTATTTCTTTATAAATCATCACTTAGTTTAGGTCATACGGTCTAATCCATTATATAGTCATTGTCATTTAGCTCAATAGGTTTTGCATGAGAATATCCTTTAATAGAAACCCTCATATGTGAGATTAGCATATCATCATCATCATTTCATAATAAGGCACATAGGGAAGTCATCACAAACATTATATCAATTCATCCTTAAGCATAATTTCACAATCACATAGTCAAGACATTTCAATTCAACTTCATACCAACACCTACATAGGCTATTTACAAGGTATACTCAATTGAAATACATATTCAATCACAAGACATCATAATTGAAGTAAAGGTTAGGATCATGAAGACTTACCAAATCTCCTTCAAAAGCCATCATCATGGTCTTACCATCAACAAACCATTTACATTCTATAATAGGTGTAGTAAATTTAATTAATAGTAATTAATACAAGAGCTAGGTCAATTGCATCATCACTATCCCAATTAACATCAATTCATAACCTACGATTAGGGGTATTTAGGGTTCATCATGAATTCATCAAGAATTAGATCCAATCCCAACAATTACATTACCTTAGTCAAACCATACATGAATTAGAATAGATAAAACAAGTTTAATAATCAAATTGTTCTTTAATTCCAATCAATTCATGACCTAAATCAAAGATTTAGGAAAATTTGGGATGGGAACATAATCAACATGAAATTTCATCAATTAACATCAATTAATCAACAATCTATACAATTAGTCATATGAAATCACAATTTATCATCAATTTGAAGTTTAGAAGACAACCCAATAAAATTGGGTAATATAGAAATCAACTTTGAAAGGAAATTTTGGGAAAAGGTATCCAAAGAGTGAAGAACCCATACCTTAATGAAGCTTAATCCACGAAGTTAAAGTGAAATCCTAGAGAAATTGACCTTCTTCTTCAAGCTTTCTTCCTTCTTCAATGGAGGAATTGGTGGGAGACAAAGTAGAGAGAGGTGAGAGCTTTTGGATTTTGTTTTGGGAATTTGGTTTGGGTGACTGAAAAATGACTTAAAATGACCCTTAGACTATATATAATCACCCCCTAAATTCCCCAAAACACCCCTCACTTAAATGAGTATTTTTGTTAAGAGAAAATGCCAAAAAATATGATTTTATCGAACTGCAAAGTGGCTCCGCATCGCGAAGCTAATTCCCATTTTTATATTTTAAAAATGAGTTGAGGCAGTGTGGTTCGTGTGGGATGCGCGTCATGCAGAAGCCCTTGGAATCTTGACCCACACAGGCTGCTTTGGCAGCTTGCACACCCATGTTGGGATCCTCCTCAAGAACCTTTCGAGAGGTCCTTGTGGAGTCGTTATCAGATGTTTAGACCCTCTATACTACACTACCTAACTCAAGTCTTTTTACAAGTTTTAGACTCCATTTTACTAGTTCAATTAAGCTAGTTTCCGAACGTCATGGACGTTCATTGATGTCTTGTCTGTAAAACTTCTCGAATGACTTATAAACATATTTTAGGTCTTAAAACAGTATCCAAACTCTTATAAACTCATTTTAGGCTCTAGATTAGGTCTCAACTTTTCGGATTGTTACATGATCCCCCCCTTAGGAACATTCATACTTGAATGGCACTAAACTTTTAAAGTGGAAATGATAGACTCAAGACTAGCAGCGTAACTAAATAATATACTACAACATCATCATGAGTTACAACTCAAATCAACATAACAATATGGCATTTACAAAATGACTCAATAACATCAATTTATACACATAATGGCTCAAAGTCACAACATGATGAATTTCCTTCTCATAACTACTTGAGCTCAACATATCATTTAAGAGTGAATTATGCCAAAGTTCCTTTCTCAACATATCAACACGCTCACTATCACATTATGAATACAACAACATACCAAGTACATAAATAAGTGCAAGTCAAGCAAAAGAGCATTTTCCATGATAGTTTATTTTAGCATAAATCTTTTACCATATCTTATTGATATCTTGAAAAACAAGTAAAAATCAAATTAACTCATTATTTTTATTATTAATAGGAACAACTAACCTTAGTTAGAAAATAGATGAGGATAACGGGACTTCATGTCAGCCTCGGCCTCCCATGTTACTCCCTCAACTAGGTGGTTTCTCCAAACACTTTTACGAAGGCCACCTCTTCGTTCCTCAACCTCTTCACGTGAACGCTAAAGGATTTCAGCCGGAACCTCCTCGTAGGAGTGGTTCTTGCACACCAAGACCTTCAATAGGAAGAGTAGGCTCGGGATTACTGGTACACTTTTTAAAAATAGAAACATGGAAAACCGGATGAACCAAAGTTAGATCTGTAGGGAGTTTCAGCTCATATGCAACCTTGCCAATCCTTTGCAAAATTTCATAGGGACCGACATAACGAGGACTTAACTTCCTTTTCTTGCCAAATGTAACCAATCCTTTCATTCCGGAAAATTTTCAAATACACCTTATCACCCTCTTCAAATTCAAGGTCTTTTCTCCTATGATCGTCAAAAGACTTTTGCCGACTATAGGCTATTTGCAACCAGTTCCTTATGATATGAACTTTCTTCAAAGTCTTAAAGATCAAATTGGGACCTAGAAGAGAAGATTCGTCAACCTCAAACCATCCAATAAAAGATATACACCTCCAACCATACAAGGCTTCATAAGGAGCCATACAGATGGATGAATGAAAGCTATTATTATACGAGAAGTCCACCAAAGGAAAGTGCTCATCCCAATTACCCTTAAAGTGAATGATACAATCCCTATGCATATCTTCAAGAGTTAGGATTGTCCGCTCGGCTTGACCATCTGTTTGAGGATGAAAAGTGGTGCTCAACTTCACTTGAGTACCCAAACCTCTTTGAAAAGATCTCCAAAACCTAGATGTAATTTGAGCACCTCTATCCGATATAATGGACAAATAAACCCCATGAAGACTCACTATATCGTTAATATAGATCCTTGCATAGTCTTCCACCAAATAAGTAGACGTAACGGGAATAAAGTGAGAGAATTTGGTCAATCTACCCCGACCACCCATATAGGGTCGTATTGATTTTGATTCCGAGGAAACCCCACTACGAAATCCACGTTGAGATCTTCCCACTTCCAAGTAGGAATTTGAATTTCTTGTAGTAGACCACTCGACTTTTGGTGCTCGACCTTCACTTATTGGCAATTGAGACACTTTGCAACATACTCCACAATATCCCTTTTTAGACCATCCCACCATAACATCTCACCAAGATCATGGTACATCTTTGTAGAACTCGGATGAATAGAGTAACGAGATCCATAAGCTTCCTTAAGGATCCTATTTCTCAAATCATCCACATCGGGCAGACACAATCTCCCTTGGTACCTAAGAGCACCATCACCCGAGGATAATGCCTCATTCCTCTTTCCAAAAACCGATGCTTTCAACTCCATCATCAATGGATCAAGGTGTTGCTTAGACTTCACCTCAACCACCAAAGCGACTTGAGTTATGATGTACCACTAAACAACCATTTGGAGAAATTTAAATTTGACCCCTAAACAATCCAACCTATGAACACTAATGTCATAGTCTTTAAATAACTCTAACCATATCCGTTGCCGGAGATTCAACTCTTTTTGAGTGAATACATATTGGAGACTTTTATGGTCCGTATACACATCATCATGAACCCCATTGAGATAATGCTTCCATATTTTCAAGGCAAATACCACGACCGCTAACTGAAGGTCATGAGTCGGATAATTCTTCTCATGAACTTTGAGTTGCCAAGAAGCATTGGCCATAACTTTGCAATGTTTCATAATAACACACCTCAACCCGACTCGGGATGCATAACAATAGAACACAAAACCCTTAGTCCCCTTCGGTAGACTCAATACCGGAGAAGAAGTAAGCCTATCCTTCAAAGTTTAGAAGCTCTTTTCACATGCCTCCGACCACTCAAATTTCACATTTTTTTGGGTCAAGGTTGTCAAGGGGGAAGCAAGAGACGCAAACCCGTTGACAAACCTTCTATAATAAAAGGCAAGACCTAAGAAACTCCTAATATCCGTAGGAGCTAAAGGTCTAGGCCAATTATTCACCGCTTTGATCATCCTTAGATCAACCTCTACACCTTCACTAGAGATGATATGACCAAGAAATGCTACCGACCTCAACCAAAACTCACATTTTCTATACTTGACAAATAATTGGTGTTCCTTAAGCACTTGCAACAACACTCTCGAATGATCCACGTGTTCACCCTCATTTTTCGAATACACCAAAATATCGTCAATCAAGACAATGACAAATGAATCTAGGTAACTTCAAACCACCCTATTCATTAGGTCCATAAATGCCACTGGAGCATTAGTGAGACCAAAGGACATTACTAAGAACTCATAGTGACCATATCTAGTCCGACATTCCGTCTTGGGAATACCTTCACCTCTCACCCTAAGTTGGTGATATCCCGATCTCAAGTCAATCTTGGAAAAATAACTCGCACCTTGGAGTTGATCAAATAAATCATCAATCCAAGGGAGAGGATACTTGCTATTGATTGTGAGTTTGTTGAGATTCATGTAATAGATACACATTCTAAGGGACCCATCCTTCTTCTTCACAAACATTACAGGAGCACCCCATGGAGAAATACTAGGTCGAATAAAGACCTTGTCTAGTAAGTCTTAAAGTTGAGCCTTCAACTCTTTTAATTCGGCTGGAGCCATCCGATAAGGAGGAATTGAAATGGGATTTTTATCCGTTGGCAAGTTGACAAAAAAATCAATTTTTCCATTCAGGAGGAATTCCGGGAAGATCATTAGGAAAAACCTCTGAGAATTCCCTCACTACGAGGACCGTCTCAATATGAGGAATATCGGAGTTTGAATCTTCGACTCTTACTATATGGTATAAACACCCTTTAGAGATCATCTTACAAGCTTTCAAACAAGAAACGATACGACCTCTAGGAATAGAATTCCCCCTTCATTCTAAAACGGGTTCATTTTGAAAGTTAAACTTCACTACCCTTATTATACAATCTATGGAAGCGAAACAATCATGAAACCAATCCATACCCAAAATAACATCAAAATCAACCATATCGAGTTCTACTAACTCCACGTGAGTAAATCTATTGGGCAACATTATAGGACAACTTCTACATACTTTCTAGAAACAACCGACTCACCCAACGAGGTAGTCACCATAAAAGTTTCATTGAAGATATCAGGCAAAATGTCAAACTTTTTAGCTACTAGAGGATAACAAATGGTAAATTAGCAATGGGATCAATTAAAGAATATACATCAATAGAAAATACTTTCAACATACTGGTCAACATATTGGGAGAAGTCTCTTGTTCACCCCTAGAGCGAAGAGCATAAAAGCGATTCTTCTTCGGAGCATCATCATTTAAACCACTTGCTTGTTCATTCCCCTTGTCTTGCCCCTTCAAATTAGGAAATCTCTCAGCTTGTGGCCCCTTTTTCCACAACCAAAGCAATTGCCCGTTCCCATTAAACATTCACCCACATGACCCTTACAACACTAGGTACAAGTAAGCTTCTCACTAGGTCAGTTTACACCCTTTCCCTTTTGGGACTTAGGTTTAGGCACCTTATCATCACGAGCCTTAGGGATCTTAGAAGTAACTTGATTGGATAAACTCTTCTTGAACTTAGGCTTGTCTTGAATGTCAAGCCTACCCTTTGAAGAACCACCATCAAAAAACCTTTCCCCATTGGCATCTCTACTCTTTCTCTTAACCCTTGTCTCTTCCACTTGTTGAGCATGTACCACGAGATGAGAAATGTTCATATTATCATGTCGCATAGCCGAACCTTTCAATTCATCCAACACTCCTGTCACAAAGCGACTCAATTCATCCCTAGGGTAGGAAACTAAAGAAAGAGCATACGTTGACAATTTAGTGAATTTCAAAGAGTTGTCAAGTACACTCACATCTCCTTGACGAAGGTTGATGAATTCTTCTACCTTGGCTTCCCTCTTTTCTCTAGGAAAGTACCGATCAAGAAAAGCCTTATTGAAAATCTCTGATGTGACCAGATCACCCCTTAAAGGCCTATTGTCTCTCCATTGGACGTACCAAGTTTGGGCCACATCTTTGAGTATTAAGTGGCTAACACGGCTTCTAACTAGTAGTCAACCCCATAGCATATAAAATATTGTAGGCTTCATCAATGAACTCTTGGGGGTCTTCCTCAAGTTTGGACCCATAGAAAGTAGGGGGATTCATCCTAGAGAAATCTCTCATACGGGAGGCCATGGTGTTAACTTATTGGTTTCTTCGGGGTACCACCTCCCGATTAGCTTGGGCTATCATAGCTTGTGCTTGAGTGGTGACAGCTTTCGCTTGGGTCGTAATGTCTTAGGACATTTGGAGAAAAGCTTCCCTTATATCCCCATCCGCCATAGGAGGAGGAGTAACTGGAACTTGATCACCCTTAGCAAATTCATCAAGTGGAGGCACTTGGTTGTCTTGTGCTCCCGCATTTGCAACTCCTTCTTTGGGCCTTGATGCGGCTGCTCTTCGGGTATAAATACCTATAACCACCATAAAAGGTTTAGGTGAAAGCACACATAAATTAGACTCTAGAGGAACGACATAGGATTACAAGAAGATTAGAGTTTCCTAAGCATCAAATAGTTCCTCATTCATAAGTGTAGAGCGCTTCACAAATATGAATAAGAATCTACGTAAATGTGGTTTAATGAGACATCAATCCTAAAGGAATTCAACCTCATGCTCTGAAACCATGTTTGTCAGATCCGGGAAGCACCACCGAGACGTAACCGACTTCATCGTCCTCAAAGAGGACTAAGATTAGCCTCTTAGCAATCGTCATTACATATCATGGTATATATATATATATATATATATATATATATATATATTTATATATTGAGTATACATAGACCCTTCGTATAAGAAAATTACATAGTCTTCTACTTTTATTGCATATACATAGTATAAGATAGTCTCATAAGAAGTCTATAACATTTGTCTCATATTAAACCATCTAGACAAGAGTATAACAATTTGGGCATAACAATCATAGCCATTATAGGCTTTACAATTACTGTACCAAAATGAATGAGAATGAACAAAGTGTCTTTAAGACTAAACAATGTCCAATAGGTAGATAATGGCATCATCCTCGGAAAGCGAGGGCCTACCGAACTTGGAAGATAAGAATCCAAGTACTCTTCAAATGGCCTTCTACTAAGCTCAACGACCTGACCCTACATTTGTAGTACGCATAATAGATGGTTTAGTATACGCTTGTACTAAGTATTACTATATTCACATAAAACAATTGAATTCATGCTAAAGAGGACATTGTTTAAAACCATGCTAAAGTACTTGAAAAGCCTTATGCACAATCAAGAACCCATATAAGCCAATAATCACATAATACATAAGTCGAACCCATGTATGACACAAGACCAACATCAACAACTAATAGTCAAATCAACATATACAAGAGTTCATCACATCATAATATAAGCAGGACCCTTAATCATGAACCACCATTTAGCCTACAAGTGCAATGACCAAGCAAAGCCCCATAACCTTTCTCAATCAGCTAAACCAAACAAAAGATCACATGTAATGCCCAACTCAACATAACATCACATCAATAGTAGTCATCATCATATTTAGAAATATAGACCAATAGCATGTTCATCAATGAAACTAACATCATAAAGGATCATCAACATGTAAAATCATCATAAGAATATTTACTTCCCTCAAAGCCAACTAGTGAAATGCGTAAGTAGAGTCCCATACCCCTACCTAGACTAAGCCAACCTCTCAAGTCACCCTATTTAGGGTTCACATCATTACTGAATTTTACTTTCAGGAATACTTTCCTTAACTATCATAAAACACAAGAGCTAAGTGTGGAATCCACTATTGTAAAACCTTGCACCAATGGAAGGTGGACTACCGACTAAAGTAGTACCAAACATGAACATAGAATCTAGGTGGATACTAGCTAGTATTCCTATGGTGGCAACATTGTTCGAGAACTAGGAGACATAAATTGAACTTTCTACATGCATATTTGAATTGGAGCGCTCATCTCATGAGAATCCATTGGGTGAGTGTCCCTCATAGGGGAGTCAACACCTCATGTGGAACTATAGGGTGAATCTTACTCTAAGGGAAGCTAACACCTCTTATTATCAAGTTCACTCGGTGCTAACATAAGTCCCCTTTGAAATGTATTTCTTTATAAATCATCACTTAGTTTAGGTCATACGGTCTAATCCATTATATAGTCATTGTCATTTAGCTCAATAGGTTTTGTATGAGAATATCCTTTAATAGAAACCCTCATATGTGAGATTAGCATATCATCATCATCATTTCATAATAAGGCACATAGGGAAGTAATCACAAACCTTATATCAATTCATTTGAAGCATAATATCACACTCACATAGTCAAGACATTCAACATCATACCAACACCTACATAGGCTATTCACAAGGTATACTCAATTGAACTACCTTTTCCATCACAAGCCATCATAATTGAAGTAAAGGTTAGGATCATGAAGATTTACCAAATCTCCTTCAAAAGCCATCATAATGGTCTTACAAACAACCAACCAATTACATTCAATAATAGTTGTAGTAACATCAATCAATAGTAATTAATACAAGAGATAGGTCAATTGCATCTTCACTTTCCAATTAACAAAAATTCATAACCTAGGGTTAGAGGAATTAGGAATCATCATGAATTTATCAAGAATTAGATCCAATCCCAACAATTACATTACCTTATTCAATCCATACATGAATTAGAATAGACAAAACAAGTCTAATAATCAAATCATTCTTCAATTCCCATCAATTCATGACCAAAATTGAAGATATGAGAAAATTGGGGAAGGGAACATGATCAACATGAAATTTCATCAATTAACATCAATTAATCAACAATATATAGTCAATTAGTCATTGGATCGCAATTTATCATCAATTTAAAGTTTAGAAGAAAGCCCACTAGAATTGGGTAATTTAGAAATCAACTTTTAAAGTGCCTCTTGGGGAAAGTAACCCCAAGAGGGAATAAACCATACCTTAATGAATCTTATTTCATGAAATTGAAGTGAAATCCTAGAGAAATTGACCTTCTTCTTCAAGCTTTCTTCCTTCTTCAATGGAGGAATTGGGG